>NC_045434.1:108363095-108404083 GCF_002776525.5 Piliocolobus tephrosceles | reverse complement strand
TCTTTCTTTCTTTCTTTCTTTCTTTCTTTCTTTCTTTCTTTCTTTCTCTCTCTCTCTCTCTCTCTCTCTCTCTCTCTCTCTCTCTTTCTTTCTTTCTTTCTTTCTGGAAATGGAGTCTTGCTCTGTCACTCAGGCTGGAGGGTACTGGCACCATCTCAGCTTACTGCAACCTCTGCCTCCCGGGATCAAGCGATTCTCGTGCCTCAGCCTCCCAAGTAGCTGGGATTACAGTCGCTCACCACTGAGCCTGGCTAATTTTTTGTATTTTTAGTAAGGATGGGGTTTCACCATGTTGGCCCGGCTCGTCTCTAACTCCTGACCTCTGGTGATCCGTCCGCCTCAGCCTCCCGAAGTGCTGGGATTGCAGGTGTGAGGCGCCCTGCCCGGCCCCTGCCTGCTTCTTTGTGTCTCATTTGCATTCATTTGTCTATCTGTGGGTCCTGTAGCCTGAACCAGCCCACAGTCCTGCCCTCCTCTCCACTCCCTGCCTGTCCTCTGGGCCCCGCTTGGAGAAAGCTACAACCTGGCTCCACGGAGCCCCCAGAAGGGAGCACTCCTTCCCCCTCCTGGTACCCACTCATCTGGCTCTTCTGGGCATCTCCCAGCCTTTCTGGGCCCTCACAGTCTGGGTTTCCTGCCTGCCGTTCGTTAGTGCTGTCTCTCTGTAAATGACAATGGCCAACCTCAGCTGGCGTCACAGAGCACGTGTAATGTGGCTGGTGCCCACTGGGCTTGCCCTTCCTTTCTCATCCTCAGAGCTGGAAGTGACCCTACGGAGTTGGCAGACACCCCCATCCCCTTTCACTCTCACCACTCTCAGCCTATATGTTCTTCCATGAACCTGACTTGAATCTCTTCTGATAATTTTTTTTTTTTTTTTTTTTTGAGACAGAATTTCGCTCTTGTTCCCCAGGCTGGAGTGCAGTGGCGCAATCTCGGCTCACTGCAACCTCTGCCTCCTGGGTTCAAGCAATTCTCCTGCCTCAGCCTCCCGAGTAGCTGGGACTACAGGCACGTGCCACCATGCCCAGCTAATTTTTATATTTTTAGTAGGGGTGGGGTTTCACCATGTTGGCCAGGAGGGTCTCAAACTCCTGACCTCAAGTGATCTGCTCACCTCAGCCTCCCAAAGTGCTAGGATTACAGGCATGAGCCACCATGTCTAGCTGACAAAGTTTAAATCTGCACCCTTCTGGGTGCAGAAGCCCTTCCCAGGACATTTCCTCTGTTTGGTGAACTTGGACCCTCCTTCAAACTTTAGTGCAGAGACCACTCTCTCAGAACCCCCCACATCCCCCAGCGTCTCAGAGCAGGACAGGATGGCCTGTCCAACACCCCCTCTCCCCCACCCTGCATCCTATCCTGGTCCTTTGAAACACTCCCAGGTGTGTGAATTTACATCTGTTTCTGTCTCCCTAGTTAGTCTGTTATCTCCAGGCAGGGCAGGAAAGTGACTTCAGTGCTCATGGCCTTATCTCCTGTACGTGGTCTGGAATCCAGTAGTCGTAACAAGTAGTAGGAGCTCAGTAAATATTTGTTGAATGAACAAATAATTCTCTGAGCCCTGGAGGAAGGGTGGGCTGTGTCTCCAATGAACTGTGACGGTTGCCTTAGTAAAAATCTGGGGCTGGGGTCCAGAAACCTTGTGGGGCCCCTTTTGCATTCCTGTAGTCACAAGGTTGGGTGCTTGATGAGCCTGCTTGGCCAGGCAGAGCAAGTGCCTGGCGCGATGGGACAGTGCCATCTAGCTGCGGCTGGGGCCAGAGCAACACCAGGGCCCGCAAGTTGGCTTGGTCAAAGCGATGTCATACAGGAAGTCCCTGGGTACTGCTAATTCCTTAGCAAGCAAGAAGCTAAGGGGTTGACACAGCCTCAGCTTAATTGGTCTCCAACTTGAGGCCGAGGCTGCTGTAAGGGGAGTCCAGGCTCAGGCTGGAGATGCCCTTGAAGGAGCCCCAAGTGGATACTGAACTTATCAAAAGCACCTGGAAATGACTCTACGTGTGACCAGGCTACTTACAGAGGCAGTGTCCAGGTCACTGGGTGTTGTCCTACTTTACACTTGATGGCCCCATCGTACAGAGAGCAGTACAGAACTCTGAATGCGGAACAAATGTGTGCCCCCAGGACTGCTGAGGGTGCTGGGAGCCAGGCCCCTGCTCACATCCTCACTCTAGACCTGATCTGTCCATGGGGCAGGGACAGGGTCTACAGCATCCTGTCTTCCTCACAGCCTGGCATCGTCCTGGCAAGCACATAGACCCTTGCTCTGTGGCTCTGCCTGGCAGAAGCCGACTGGTGAGAAGAGCCTTCTAGCAGTTGGAGCTGTGTGGGCACCAAAAGGGCTGTTCTGTGAGAGGGTGAGTCCCCGTCACTGTCAGTGCTCAGGTCGAGGAGGCCTTAGCTGGGTCAAATGCTAAGCTGGGAGCGCTGTATTGGACTGGACTGGATGACTTCTGACATCCTACATCATACAAGATAACTTGACGATTGTATAAAATGTAAACTGCTCAATGCGTATCCCACCTATAGCACTTTAACACTGTTCACTGTAAATCTGTGTCACTACCGGGCGCGGTGGCTCACGCCTGTCATCCCAGCACTTTGGGAGGCCGAAGTGGGTGGATCAGGAGATCGAGACCATCCTGGCTAACACTGTGAAACCGTGTCTCTAGTAAAAATACAAAAAATTAGCCGGGCGTGGTAGTGGGCACCTGTAGTCCCAGCTACCGGGAGGCTGAGGCAGGAGAATGGCATGAACTCGGGAGGCGGAGCTTGCAGTGAGCTGAGATCGCACCACTGCACTCCAGCCTGCACCTGCGTGACAGAGCGAGACTCCGTCTCAAAAAAAAACAAAAAAACAAACAAAAAAACCCCAACAAAATCTGTGTCACAAGCTAGGATCCTCCGAGATGGAGTCAACTCCGAGATGGAGATCAGTGTTCAGGACTCGGGATGATCCCTTGTGGAAGAGAGGGGCAATGGCAGTGAGATTGGACAGAGGGAGAAGTTGAGTTGCACTGCAGTCTGAACGACAGCCCCAGCTGACCCTACAGGGAGCCTGGGAGCTGGAATGACCTTCAGAGTTGTCTCAAATTGGGGAGAACAGGCTGAGTGTTCATAGTATATATTGAGCTGTCATTGGGTGCAGGCTGCCCTGGGTAGGTGGTGTGATCTAGGGCAGTCCTGGAAGGAGCAGGCTGAGGGTAGGGAATGTGTCCTGCATTCCTGGAGGGGGTCTGCACATGGCAGCATCTGCCACTCTTCCACTGCTGACATTTTAGGCAGCAGTGAGCAGTAAGGAAGGTCGTTTGGGGCAGTGGACCCTGTCCTGTGTTTCTGAATCCCTGCCCTTGAACAGCTCCCTAAGGAGCAATGATCAGAGTCCTAGAGGGGGTGCTCTGGCCCCTCCGCATTCATTTTCTCTACCTATTCTGAGAGGAGGTTCAGGCTGGAGGTCTGGTGAGGAGGTGGTGAGCACAGGAGGTGCACAAAGGGACAAGAGGCTCTTACCTTAAATGCCCACAATTAGAACCAGCTCCTTTCTATTCCCACCATGCAAGGGCCCTAATTAAACTTTAAACTCATGTTTCCTTTTTTCTTTTTAAAGTTTCCATGGTCGGTAATTAACTTTTCCTTTCTGCGAGTGAGCAATTAATTAATGCTCTGTTCATGAGGACAGCGATAGAGCACTGTGACTTGCCTGGGAGTTTGTTTCTTTCATTTACTTCCACTTTCCAAAAGAATCGGCTTGGTGCGAGTGGGGGCAGAGAAAGGAAAGAAGCTCTGCCGACGTTTGTTGTGTGCAGCAGGGCGCTGACAAAGTCCTTACAACATGAAATCCTTACCATGAGGAGGGTATACATGGCCTTCCCTGGACCAAGAGAAGCAGCCGGATACAAAAGTGTTCCCGTGTGAGTGAGCCTTCCTCAGGAGGGGCCAGCTGAATACTTCCCCGGGGAACAAAAGCACCTGCGGCTGAACTGCACTGGCATCGTGGGTGTGAGGGCCTCCCACTGCCAGCCTCTGTGCCTTCCTCTCCCAGGCCCCTGGGTTCACCTCCTGGCCACACAAGCCTCAGGGAGAGGATACAGATTAACAGTATATGTACATATTCTAGGGACAAGGGAACATTTCCCCTTCGTCCTTTGAAGTTTTGCTGAAAATCACTGACAAGAGGCAGATTAGCGGGAGAAAAGGTAGACAAACAGATTTAATGTGTACCTGGCAGCCTTCAGAATAAAGCCCCAAATGATACAGAGGAAATTGTCCATTTTTATGCAGAGGTTCAACAAAGTATGAACAGCTATGTAGAAATGTGACTGGACAGGCCAGGCGCGGTTGCTCACACCTGTAATCGCAGCACTTTGGGAGGCCAAGGTTGGTGGATCACCTGAGGTCGGGAGTTCAAGACTGGGCCTGACCAACATGGAGAAACCCCGTCTTTACTAAAAATACAAAATTAGTTGGGCGTGGTGGCGCATGCCTGCAATCCCAGCTACTCCAGAGGCTGAGGCAGGAGAATCCCTTGAACCCAGGAGGCAGAGGTGGCAGTGAGCCGAGATTGCGCCATTGCACACCAGCCTGGGAAATAAGAGCAAAACTCTGTCTCAGAAAAAAAAAAATAGTAATAAAAAGGCTGGGCTCAGTGGCTCATGCCTGTAATCCCAGCACTTTGGGAGGCCAAGGCAGGTGGATCACCTGAGGTCAAAAGTTCAAGACCAGCCTGACCAACATGGAGAAACCCCATCTCTACTAAAAATACAACATTAGCCAGGTGTGGATGTGCATGCCTGTAATCATAGCTACTCGGGAGGCTGAGACAGGAGAATTGCTTGAACCCGGGAGGCAGAGGTTGCAGTGAGCCGAGATTGCACCATTGCACTCCAGCCTGGGCAGCAAAAGTGAAACTCTGTCTCAAAAAAAAAAAAAAAAAAAAGTATGATTGGACAAAAAGAGTAAGATAACACTAACAGACTGAGTGGGGAATCCCAGCAGGGCCGGTCTGTCTAGATTCTTCTTGGCCTCTCAGAGCACGCATTCCTGCATTCCTTCCTTCTGAGTGTGGGGCAGGACCCTCTCTGGAATGGGGGGCTTATAACCCATAGTCAAACAAGGTAGGTCAGGTAATTTCTTTACGACCAGTTTTTACACAGAAAGGCAGAGGGAAAGTTAGAGTAATCATTTTCGGTTTTATGGCTGGCTTTGGGGAAAAGGTGCTGGTTTCAGTGACTTGTGGTGAGGAGGTGGGGAAGAGGGATTCTAGTTTCTATGACTAGCCTCGGGGAGAATAGGATTGAGAGACAAGAGAATGGATAAATAAAGAATGCTGAGGTCACCCAGAAAGAAGAAAGGCAGGAGGCAGCTACCAGAGTGGGGGAATAAGAGGGAAGCATTTTTATAGAAGCTTGGAGAGTGGAGCAAGTGGGGCTCAGGGCCCTGACTCATGGAGCCAATCAATTCTATAAAGATCCGAATGCAAAACTAACAACAAACGTTGTTTAGACATATGTACCTATGTGGCAAAATTTTTAAAAAGGAAGGGAACGATAAACACAAATTTAAATGGCAATTACCTCTTCCACAGGGAGGGAGGGGGTGGACGAAAAGGCACATACATATAGGAAGATGCAAGTTATTAAGTGATTTCTACTTCTCGTGAGTGATGGGCTCATGGGTGTTGAGCATATTTTGTTTAATAATTAACATTTAGAAATCTGTTTTGTGCTATCTCATTTCTGAAAGGACCCCAATGTTTCCTGCCTCCTAGAATTCACATTCTCTCTCACATTGTACCAGGGTTGGCCTGTGTCAGCAGTAGAATATGGCAGAGCTGATAGTATGTCACTTCCAAAATTAAGTTCTAAAAGACACCATGGCTTCTATTTTGGTTTCTCTTGCCTGATCTCTCTTGGCACATTCGCTCTGGGGCAAGCAGCTGCTATGTTCCTAGCAGCCTACCAGGAGGGCCCAGTGGCAAGGAACTAAGTCTCCTGCCAAGGACAGCTGTGTGAGTGATCTTGGAAGTGAATCCTTCCCAGCCTTCAGATGACTGCAGTCCTGACCAATGAAAAGACTAAAAGGCAGAAATGAAATCCACAGGCAGACAGCCCGGGCGGCACCCTGAGCCTGGTTAAAGATCGACCCCTGACCTAACCGGTTATGTTATCTATAAGTTCCAGACGTTGTATGGACAAGCGTTGTGAAAGTCCCTGTCCTGTTCTGTTCTGTTCTGATTACCAGTGCTTGCAGCCCCCAGTCACGTACCCCCTGCTTGCTCAATTGAAACCACCCCCCTCCCACCCATGGTTAAGCAAGCAGTTTGTCTAAAAAAAAAAAAAAAAAAAACCCTAGACGTTTGTGGTTTAAAAAAGGGCGGGAGCCAACAAGAAACTGCCGAATGTTCAAACTTCAAAATGCCAACCAATCCCAATCTTGTAACTGCAAAAAATGTCCTAATCTTCTGTAACCTGTTTGTGCCTTACTATAAAAAGTAGGCTTGAGCTGTGCTCGAGACCTCTCTCTTGCCCTCCTGACTACGCCTGTACAGAGAGAGGTCCGGGTTCGAACCTGCAATAAAGTGATCCCGGCCGCTTGGCTTTGACTTCGGTTTCTGGTGGTCGTCTTTGAGGGGGGTCTCGGAACTCAGGGCACAACATTTGGGGGCTCTCCTGGGATTCCCCCCCGAGCCCACCAGACTCCAGGTCAACAGGTCATCACTAATCAGTAAGTAAGCCGGCTTTGTCTCTGTCTGTCTTTGTCTCTCTGAGGAATCCCGCGGGATCTGTACTGAGGTTGGCATAGTCTTGGCGGACGCGCTATAAGACAGCCACCAGGGACCGGTAGGAGACGTCCTCCGGTGCCCATCTGGGGCCTCTGTATTCTGTCGGCCCGTCTGACTCTAATCGGGAACTAAACCCTAAACGCGCTTGCGGAACTGTTGTCTGTTGTTGCTGTTGTAGACTGTTACTTGTTTCGAACTCACTTTCACTTTTCAGGAGCCACTGGACGAGACAAAAGTTACTTCAAATCCTGTTACTGATATTTCTCTGTATCCCTTTCTCTACCTCCAGGGGTTCCTGAAATGGGCGGCGCCCAGAGTACGCCACTCTCTCTCCTTGTAAATAACTTTAAAGATGTCAAAGCTAGGGGCTATGACCTTAGTGTAGAGCTAAAGAAAGGAAAATTGATAACCTTCTGCCACTCAGAGTGGCCCACTTTTGATGTAGGGTGGCCTCCCGAGGGAACATTTTGCCTCCCTATTATCACTAAGGTAAAAACTAAAATTTTCCTACCAGGACGTTCGGGGCATCCTGATCAGATCCCCTACATCTTGATATGGCAAGACCTTGTAGAAAACCCGCCACCCTGGCTAACTCCTTTTGTACTGGCCCCGGAGCCATGTAAAGCACTGGTCGCACGACCAGTGGAAAACTCTCACAAACCAAAAACTCCATCCGCCCCCCCGCCCATCCCTGTGTTGTCTGACAGTCAGGACCCTCTAACCTTAGAACCCCCACCCTATCTCCCTCATCCCGGTCCTCAACCTCAGGCCCCACCAGCAGCCCTCCCCAGGGGACACGAGGAAAGGGAGGCCGCGGCTGCGCCAGTGGCAATCGAAAACGAAAATAGTTCCGGGGGACCAGCGGGGGAACGCGTGGACGCGCCCAAGGCGAGACAGTCCCGTGGCCCCCCCCATTCCACTATGGCACTCCCCCTGAGGGAAATAGGACCCCCGATGATACGGGCAACCCTAGGCTCCAGTATTGGCCATTTTCCACCAGTGACTTATACAACTGGAAAACCCAGAATGCCCAGTTCTCAGATAACCCCAAAGACCTAACGGCCCTTCTAGACAGTGTTATGTTCACCCACCAACCCACCTGGGATGACTGTCAGCAGCTCCTCCGGATTCTGTTCACGACGGAGGAGCTAGAAAGAATACAGGTTGAGGCCAGAAAACTGGTTCCCGGAGATGACGGCCAGCCGACCGCCAATCCTGACCTCATCAATGCAGCTTTCCCTCGGACCAGACCTAGATGGGATTACAACACGGCCGAAGGTAGGGGAAGGCTACTCCTTTATCGCCAGATTCTAATGGCGGGTCTCCGGGCTGCCACTCGCAAGCCCACTAATTTGGCCAAAGTATACTCTGTACTGCAGGGAAAGACAGAAAGCCCAGCTGTTTATTTAGAAAGGTTAATGGAAGCCTTTAGGCAGTTTACCCCAATGGACCCAGAGGCCCCCGAGAACCAAGCGGCTGTTGTTATGTCCTTTGTAAACCAGGCAGCCCCAGACATTAAGAAAAAACTCCAAAAATTAGAAGATTTAGAGGGAATTACGCCCCACATCCGCCAGCTCTTAGATCAAGCAGTTCTGCACGCCTGTCATTCGCCGTGGAACACTCCGTTGTTACCTGTCCGTAAACCTAATAGTAAAGACTATAGGTCGGTGCAAGATTTGAGAGAAGTCAACAAAAGAGTCATGGACATACATCCCACCGTACCCAACCCATATACCCTCTTAAGTACTTTGAACCCTGAAAAACAATGGTATACTGTCTTGGATTTAAAAGATGCTTTTTTCAGCCTACCCTTGGCTCCAAAAAGTCAAGAGCTTTTTGCATTTGAATGGACAGACCGCGAGAGGGGTATAAACGGCCAGCTAACATGGACGAGATTGCCACAGGGATTCAAGAACTCGCCAACCCTGTTCGACGAAACCCTCCACGAAGATCTGGGTGAGTACCGACGGCAACACCCTGAAATAACTCTTTTGCAGTACGTTGATGATCTTTTAGTAGCGGCCAAATCCCCAGAAGCCTGTGTTCAAGGAACCGAAGACCTCCTAAAGACTTTGGGGAAGCTAGGCTACCGGGCCTCAGCAAAAAAGGCTCAAATCTGCAAATCAGAGGTAACCTATCTGGGATACCTGTTAAAAGGGGGGCAACATCGGTTAACCAGTGCCCGGAAAGAGACAGTCCTACGTATCCCTAGACCCCAATCAACGCGACAGGTAAGAGAATTCCTGGGGTCGGCGGGGTTCTGTAGGTTATGGATACCTGGGTTTGCAGAGTTAGCCAAGCCCCTATATCAGGCAACAAAGGAACAGCAGCCCTTCAATTGGACGGAAGAGAATGAGTTGGCCTTCCAACAGATCAAAACCGCTCTGTTATCAGCCCCCGCGCTGGGACTCCCTGATGTCTCCAAGCCCTTCCACTTATACGTGGACGAAAGCAGGGGCGTTGCCAAAGCGGTATTAACTCAGTATTTAGGCCCCTGGCGGAGGCCAGTTGCCTATCTGTCAAAAAAATTGGACCCAGTAGCCGCAGGATGGCCTCCCTGCCTCCGAATAATCGCAGCAACCACTTTGATGGTGCGAAATGCTGATAAACTGATCATGGGCCAGGAACTACGGGTCACTACTCCACATGCCATCGAAGACGTTCTCAGACAGCCGCCTGATCGATGGATTAGCAATGCCCAGCTCAACCCTCTCAGGATAACCTTCCTGCCCCCAACGACCCTGAACCCTGCGTCACTACTGCTAAATCCGGACTTAGAAACCCCGTTCCATGACTGCTCCGAGATATTGGCCCAGGTGCACGGAGTCAGGGAAGACCTGCAAGACCACCCACTGCCTGACGCTGACCTCATCTGGTTCACCAATGGGAGCAGTTTCGTCTACCAAGGACAAAGGTACGCAGGGGCGGCGGTAACTTCAGAAACCGAAAAATAGTTTGGGCAGAGCCTTTGCCCCCGGGGACATCAGCTCAAAAAGCTGAATTAGTGGCTTTAACCCAAGCCCTAAAAATGGGAAGAGACCACAAACTGACAATATATACTGACAGTCGGTATGCTTTTGCTACCGCCCACATACATGGGGCAATATACAGAGAAAGGGGGCTCCTCACGGCAGAAGGAAAAAAATATCAAAAATAAGGAAGAAATCCTAGCCTTACTAGCAGCCCTTTGGGGACCCAGAAAGCTAGCAATAGTCCACTGCCCAGGACACCAAAAGGCTACTGACTCAGTCTCCCGAGGAAATAACTTGGCCGATCAGACTGCTAAAAATGTGGCTAAAACTCTCACACAACTACCAGCCCTACAACTACCTGACCCGGGGCCCAAAGAGTTACCCCCAAATCCAGAATACTCAGAGAGTGACCTTCAGTGGATAGACAAACTTCCCATGGCCCAAATCCTTAATAGTTGGTGGAAAGACTCTGAAAATAACATCATACTCCCAGAAAAATTAGGACAACGAGTGTTAGAACAAATCCATCGGAGCACCCATTTAGGCTCGCGGCGAATACTGGACTTAATAAGACGCTCTAAACTAAAAATTAAAGACGCCTCCAGAAAGGCTGATCAAGTAGTCAAAAACTGTGCAGTTTGCCAACTCAATAATGCAGGTAACCAACCCCAAATCAGTGGAAAAAGGCAGAAAGGAGACAGGCCTGGGGCCTATTGGGAAGTTGACTTCACAGAAATAAAGCCAGGAAAATATGGATATAAATACTTGCTAGTCTTTGTAGATACCTTTTCAGGATGGATGGAAGCTTTCCCCACAAAGAGAGAGACTGCTCAGGTTGTGGCGAAAAAAAATCCTAGAAGAAATCTTGCCCAGGTATGGATTCCCAGTAATGATAGAATCAGACAATGGGCCTGCCTTCATCGCTAAGGTAAGTCAGGGACTGGCTTCCATTATCAGGGCTGATTGGAAATTACATTGTGCATCCTGCCCCCAGAGCTCAGGGCAGGTAGAAAGAATGAATAGAACATTAAAGGAGACCCTAACTAAATTGACCATGGAGACTGGCGCTAACTGGGTATTCCTTCTCCCCTACTCTCTGTTCAGAGTGTGTAACTCCCCTTACAAATTAGGACTTACCACCGGGCGCGGTGGCTCAAGCCTGTAATCCCAGCACTTTGGGAGGCCGAGACGGGCGGATCATGAGGTCAGGAGATCAAGACCATCCTGGCTAACACGGTGAAACCCCGTCTCTACTAAAAATACAAAAAACTAGCCGGGCGAGGTGGCGGGCGCCTGTAGTCCCAGCTACTCAGGAGGCTGAGGCAGGAGAATGGCGTGAACCCGGGAGGCGGAGCTTGCAGTGAGCTGAGATCCGGCCACTGCACTCCAGCCCAGGAGACACAGCAAGACTCCGTCTCAAAAAAAAAAAAAAAAAAAAACAAATTAGGACTTACCCCTTATGAAATTATGTATGGCCGGCCTCCCCCTATCATCCCTGACCTGAAAGACAATCTCATTAAAGCCGAAGCCGATAATAGTCTTAAACTCTTATTCTCCCTACAAGCCCTACAGAAAATTCATGAGGAGGTCTGGCCTAACCTAAGAGAACTGTACAAAACAGGACCTCCACCCGAACCACATCAGTTCCAGCCAGGAGACTGGGTTCTCATCAAACGCCATCAGCAAGAGACCTTAGAGCTGAGGTGGAAAGGACCGTTCCAGATAATCTTGACAACACCAACCGCACTCAAGGTGGGAGGAATCGCCGCCTGGATCCATTACACACACGCCAAACCAGTGGATCCAGTCTTGGACCTCGTCAGACCGCCAGCGGCTTGGACGATTGACCGGACTAAAGAAAATCCTGTAAAACTCACCTTGCGCCGTCAACAACCTAAACTGTAAATATGATATCCCTTTCCCTCACAACGCTTTTGCTTGTACAGGCCTTTATCTGGGAGACCCAATCACAGGGGGCCTCATCCCCGTTTGCTTGGCGTTTTTACTTAACTGAGAATTGGACCAACCATGCCCAGACACAAAAAGAGAGCCAGGTCTTGGCAATGGCTGACTGCCACCCTGCAGGGTGTCAAACGGCCATCTATCTAAATTTCTCTGATTTTGCCGCACAACCGGGAAAGGTCACCCCCACTATCTGTTTTCTCTTTGACCAACAAATCACCTATTGTAAAAATTCTTGGGTCAAACAGAATGTCGGTTGTCCCTATGGGTCCTGTAAAATCCACACTGTCCAACTAATGGTTCTTAGAGCCCAGGACCAGCCCGTCATAACAGCAGAGTCAGACATCTAAGACCCAAGATTGGCTCTTAAAGGTACCAGAGACGGGGGGGATAAAAAGACTAAAAGGCAGAAATGAAATCCACAGGCAGACAGCCCGGGCGGCACCCTGAGCCTGGTTAAAGATCGACCCCTGACCTATCTCGTTATGTTATCTATAAATTCCAGACGTTGTATGGACAAGCATTGTGAAAGTCCCTGTCCTGTTCTGTTCTGTTCTGATTACCGGTGCTTGCAGCCCCCAGTCACGTACCCCCTGCTTCTAGACGTTTGTGGTTTAAAAAAGGGCGGGAGCCAATCAGAAACTGCCGAATGTTCAAACTTCAAAATGTCAACCAATCCCAATCTTGTAACTGCAAAAAATGCCCTAATCTTCTGTAACCTGTTTGTGCCTTACTATAAAAAGTAGACTTGAGCTGTGCTCGAGACCTCTCTCTTGCCCTCCTGACTACACCTGTATGGAGAGAGGTCCAGGTTCGAACCTGCAATAAAGTGATCCCGGCCGCTTGGCTTTGACTTCGGTTTCTGGTGGTCGTCTTTGAGGGGGGTCTCGGAACTCAGGGCACAACACCAACATCTTTTTTGTTTGTTTGTTTGTTTGTTTGTTTATTTTGAGATGGAGTTTCGCTGTTGTTGCCCAGGCTGGAATGCAATGGCGTGATCTTGGCTCACTGCAACCTCTACCTCCTGAGTTCAAGCAATTCTCCTGCCTCAGCCTCCCGAGAAGCTGGGATTACAGGCATGCACCACCACGCCTGACTAATTTTGTATTTTTAGTAGAGACGGGGTTTCTCCATGTTGGTCAGGCTGGTCTTGAACTCCCAACCTCAGGTGATCTGCCCGCCTCAGCCTCCAAAGTACTGGGATTACAGGTGTGAGCAACCGCGCCCGGCCCTGACCAACATCTTGACTGAAACTCACCAGACACTGAGCCACAACTTCTCAACTAAGCTGCTCCTGGACTCCTGACTGTTGGAAACTGTGTGAGGTAATAGATGTTTGCTATTTTAAGCTACAACATTTTGGGGATAATTTGTTACATAAGATTAAATAATTAATACATAATTATTTGATATGCATGGAATATTGAACTTTTAAATATGAGTGGGGGTCTAGGGTGTGATGGCTTAACACCTGTAATCCCAGCACTTTAGGAGGCCAAGGTGAGAAGATTGCTTGAGGCCAGGAGCTTGAGACCAGCCTGGGCAATATAGGGAGACTGTAACTCTACAAAAAAATTTAAAAATTTTAAGATATTAGCCTGGCATGCTGGTAGTCCTAGCTACTCAGGAGACTGAGGTGGAGGATTGCTTGAGGCCAGGAGTTCCAGGCTACAGAGAGCTATGATTGTACCACTGTATTCCAGCCTGGGTGACAGAGAGACTGTCTCAATCAATCAATAAGGAAAACAGTCAGAGGTAAAAGAAAAAAGGGAATCTAAGGCCGGTCGCGGTGGCTCAAGCCCGTAATCCCAGCACTTTGGGAGGCCGAGACGGGCGGATCACGAGGTCAGGAGATCGAGACCATCCTGGCTAACACGGTTAAACCCCGTCTCTACTAAAAAATACAAAAAACTAGCCGGGCGTGGTGGTGGGCGCCTGTAGTCCCAGCTGCTCGGGAGGCTGAGGCAGGAGAATGGCATAAACCCTGGAGGCGGAGCTTGCAGTGAGCTGAGATCCGGCCACAGCACTCCAGCCTGGGCCACAGAGCGAGACTCCGTCTCAAAAAAAAAAAAAAAAACAGAAAAAAGGGAATCTAGGTTTGAGGGAGGCCGGTTGGAAGTAATGTGACTGGTGCCCTGACAGGCAGGGAGTGGGCAGCCTGGAGGAGGGATGCCTGAGTGCCTGAGGGGGGCCGGGATCCTGCCAAGAGGCTGCAGGGCCCCTCTGGCCACACGAGGGCGCTCCACGTTGCCATATCTGGGCTAGGGGATGGGGAATGAAGACCACGAGGAGGCCTTCTCCGGAGGGAATGTCCTGTGTGCCCACACACTGGCTCCACTCTCCAGGTTTCTTGAAGAAGGTCAGCGTGAGGTCCCTCTGACAACTGGAAACAAAGTCGGTTTTCAGGCCCTGAGGAATGCATGCCTCTGCAAGTCAGGGCTGTCTCCTGTGCGGGGTAGCATGTGTTATGGTTGTGAGCAGTGGCAGTGAGGATGTGAGTGGGTAACCTGGTGCTTGGGGAGTCTCTCTCCAGCATGCATGATGGGGCTTCCCCATGGCTTCCTTCTCAGGAAAGGAGAAAAGTCCAGGGTGCAGAGAAATTGTCAGTAGCCTTTCCCTTCTCTCCTCCCCACCCTCACTTTTGAAGTTGCAGAGCTTAATAACTATTGAGGAATTAAATTGCAGTCAGGCCTTAAGGCTGATGAAAAGTGTCAGGGCTCAGAACATAATACACCAAAGTATGGCGATGTGGCATGCGGAGAGTTCTGAGAAATGCTTCATTAGGCAATTTTGTCATCGTGCAAACATCACAGAGTGTACTTACACAAACCTAGACAGCACAGCCTACCATACACCTAGGCTATATGGTATCTAGGCTACAAACATGTACAGTATGTTACTGTATTGAATACTGTAGGCAACTCTAACACAGTGATAAGTATGTGTGTATCCAAACATACCTAAACATAGGAAAAGTACAGTCAAAATACGGTAATATAAACTGTTGTTTGAGACGGAGTCTCACTCTTTGTTGCCCAGGTTGGAGTGCAATCAATGGCGTGATCTCAGCTCACTGCAACCTCCACCTCCCGGGTTCAAGCGATTCTCCTGCCTCAGCCTCCCTAGTAGCTGAGACTACAGGCATGTGCCACCACGCCTGGCAAATTTTTTTTTCTTTTCCTTTTTCTTTTTTGTTTTATTTTTTTAGATGGAGTTTTGTTCTTGTTGCCCAGGCTGGAGTGCAATGGCACAATCTCGGCTCATGGCAGTGATTCTCCTGCCTCAGCCTCGCGAGTAGCTGGGATTAAAGTCATGTGCCACCATGCCCAGCTAATTTCGTATTTTTAGTAGAGACAAGGGTTTCTCCATGTTGGTCAGGCTGGTCTTGAACTCCCGACCTCAGGTGATCCACCTGCCTCAGCCTCCCAAAGTGCTGGGATTACAGGTGTGGGCCACTGTGCCTGGCCTAATTTTTTGTGTTTTTAGTAGAGACAAGGTTTAACCATGTTGGCCAGGCTGGTCTTAAACTCCTGATCTCAGGTGATCTACCCTACTTGGCCTCCCAAAGTGCTGGGATTACAGGCATAAACTACCTCGCCCGGCCAAGTGAGGCTCATTTTTAACCTTTCGAGATTATACTGTGATAGTAGCATTGATGGTTTGGAAGTGGCAAGTGAGAAGTGAAGCTGGGAGGCTTTTCGAAGGTGATTTCAGGAATTCTGATGAGGTCCTGTGAGGGCCTGACCCACAGCTATAGCAGGGAAAAAGGCAAGGGGGGCGGGGGTTGATAGGGAGACACCGAAGCAGGGCGACCTACAGGGATTGGTACTTGATGAGAACTATGCAGGAGGAATGGGGTGGGGCCGATGTGTGGGTGGAGGGAGTGCAGGAACCTGCTGAAGCTTCTGGCTCAGAAAGCTACCCACTGCAAGCCCAGGTCTTCCCTGTTGTGCTCCTCATTAGCATTTGAGAAGCAGGACAATGCTTAGAATGCTTAGAATTCACCCAGTTCTAGGGCTGGGGCCACAGTTGTTACCAAATGTCTCCATAGCTTCCAATGTGAATCACATTCAGAATTACAATCAGATAGAAAGGCACTCGGGCCCTTTTCATTTAAAACAAACAAAAAATGTGAGGGATGGGAGGGCACAGAGAATAAAAATCAGCAAGAGAAAAACGCCCTAGGGTGAACCTTCTCTTCTTTTTTTTGAGATGGAGTCTTGGCTCTGATGCTCAGGCTGGCGTGCAGCGGCACAATCCCGACCCACAGCAACCTCTGCCTCCCAGGTTCAAGTGATTCCCCTGCCTCAGCCTCCCGAGTAGCTGGCATTACAGGCACATGCCGCCATGCCCAGCTAATTTTTTTTTTTTTTTGTATTTTTGTAAAGATGGGGTTTCACCATGTTGCCCAGGCTGGTCTCGAACTCCTGAGCTCAGGCAATCCACCCGCCCAGCCTCCCAAAGTGCTAGAATTACAAGCATGAGCCACTGTGCCCGGCTGAACTTTCTCTTGATTATGTATATACATATAGTCGGGCTGGGTGCGGTGGCTCATGCCTATAATCCCAGCACTTTGGGAGGTGGAAGCGGGTGGATCACAAGGTCAGGAGTTCGAGACCAGCCTGGCCAATACGGTGAAACCCCATCTCTACTGAAAATACAAAAAAAATTAGCCAGGCATGGTGGCACATGCCTATAATCCCAACTACTCAGGAGGCTGAGACAGAATTGCTTGAACTCGGAAGGCGGAGGTTGTAGTGAGACGAGATCATGCCACTGCACTCCAGCCTGGGTGACAGAGTGAGACTCCATCTCAAAAAAACCAAAACATTCTGTATATACATTTAGTCAGTGCACCAGCACATGAATGAATGCTGGTCATATTTACAGTGTATAAAGTCCTTTTACATACAATTTATCATCTAATCCACGCAAATCTTGGGGAGGCTGATATAAATAAAAACAATGACTCTTGTGTGTGGGTGGAAGGAGTGTAGGAGCTGGATAAAGCTTCTGGCTTGGAAAACCACCCCCTGCACATCCAAGTCTTCCCCTGTTGTGCTAATCTTGTGCTTATCATTAGCGACCTAATCCTAACTTCTTCATGACTGATGGCCACTTCCTCCTGGAACCCACCGGGAGTAGGCAAGTAAGATGCAAGCTCTTTTAATTCTTGAGACAGCAAAGCATATTAGGGAAGGAAATCCACAAGTGAGAAAAATCACACTGTGAATTTCAAAGCCAAGGGACAAAACTGCAGAATTGCAGGAGCCAGTGATAGGTTTGACCATTATTCACCCTCATGATCACCCAGGACTCAGCCTCTTCTGTTTCCTGAACTTCCATCCAGCACAGCCGTCAGCTGTAGCCACTGAGCTGTAATGCTTTTGCTTTATGAGACACTGTTTGGCACTGTCTTTTCTGACAGTGGGGAAGATACCCTGGCAGGACGAAGGCTCAGCTAAACAGTCAGCATTATGGGTGTTATCTTACTTTTTATCTTGGAATTTCAGATTTACAGAAACAGTTTGATAGTATAGAGAGTTCCTGTATACTTGTCACCCAGCTTCCTCCGCTGTTAATCTTATATAACCGTGGTACATTTGTCAACCTAACATTGGTACAATACTAAACTGTGGATCAGCTTTTCCCCTAACGTCCTTTTTAAGTTCCAGAATCAATCCTAGAATATCGTTATCAAAAGAGGTCCCAATCCAGACCCCAAGAGAGAGTTCTTGGATCTCCTGAAAGAAAGTAAGGGAGGAGACCACCCCTCATATTGTCTTATGCCCGATTTCTGTCTCCAAAGAAAGAAGAAGTAAAAACTAAAAGGCAGAAATGAAATTCATGGGCAGACAGCCCAGTGCCATGCCCTGGGCCTGGTAGTTAAAAATCGACTCCCGATCTAACCAGTTATGTTATCTATAGATTCCAGACATTGTATGGAAAAGCACTGTGAAAATCCCTGTCCTGTTCTGCTCCATTCTGATTATCGGTGCGTGCAACCCCCAGTCACGTACCCACTGCTTGCTCAATCGATCACAACCCTCTCACGTGGACCCCCTTAGAGTTGTAAGCCCTTAAAAGGGACAAGAATTGCTCACTTGGGGAGCTCAGCTTTTGAGGTTCAAGTCTGCCAAAGTTCCCGGCCGAATAAAGCTCCTTCCTTCTTTAACCTGGTGTCTGAGGAGTTTTGTCTGTGGCTCGTCCTGCTACATTTCTTGGTTCCCTGATGGAGAAGTGAGGTGATTGGTGGATGGTCAAGGCAGCCCCTCAGGTAACTTAGGCCTGCCCTGTGGAGCATCCCTACAGGGACTCCAACCAGCCTGAGTGATGCAGATCCAAAGAGCACTCCCAGGTAGGCAATTACCCTGGTGGGACGCCTCGCCAGAGCAGCATGTGGCAGGCCCCCATAGAAGATCAATGCAGTGGTTGAACACCGGAAAGGAACTGGCACTTGGAGTCCGGACATCTGAAACTTGGCAAGACTGGTCTTTGGAACTTGTCCACTCCATTCGAGTGGAAGCATGGCCTGATCACCCTCGGTGTGCCTCTACCAGCACTTTGGTTTTTGTTTCTGACTTGAATTGGATTGCTTGATACTTTGGTTTTGGTTTTGACCTGGTTTGGATTTCTTGATACTCTGATTTTAGTTTTGATTCTGGTTAGATGTAAACTGTAAAAGTGTGTGTGTGCGCTTGTTACCCGTTCTTTTTGTGGTGTGCTTGTGGTGTGAGTGTGGTGTTTTGTCTCAAGGAAGCATGGGTCAGGCACAAAGTAAGCCCACCCCACAAGGAACTATGTTGAAAAATTTCAAGGCAGCATTCAAGGGAGATTACGGTGTTACTATGACACCAGGAAAACTTGGAACTTTGTGTGAAATAGACTGGCCAGCATTAGAGGTGGGTTGGCCATCAGAAGGAAGCCTGGACAGGTCCCTTGTTTCAAAGGTATGGCACAAGGTAAGCTGTGAGCCAGGGCACCCAGCCCAGCTCCCATACATAGACCTTGGTTACAGCTGGTTTTAGACGCCCCCCACAGTGGTTGAGAGAACAGCAGCATAAGCGGCTGGCAGAGGCAGCTCTCTCAGCAGAGAGAGAGAAGAGACAGAGAGGAAAAGAGGCAAAAAGAGAGAGGAAGAGACAGAGAGACAAAGAGGGAGTCAAGGAGAGAGACAGAAAAAGAGAGAGAGAGAAAGAACCAGAGGCAAAAGGAAAGAGAGAGACAGAAAGTCAAAGACAAAAAGAAAGAAAAAAAGAGAGAGATATACAAGTTGTTAAGAAAAAAAAAGTGGACCCTATTCCTTTAAAAGCCAAGGTATATTTAAAACCTATAATTGATAATTAAAGGTATTCTCTGTAACCCTATAACACTCCAATACCACTTTGTTGTCAGTGTAGACAAGGGTGTATCCTGAAAGCACTGAGGCCACTGATAACCAGTAGCCTTCCTATCAAAAATCCTTGACCCAGTAACTTGTGGATGGCCCAAATGCATTCAATCTGTAGCAGCAACTGCTTTGCTAACAGAAGAAAGTAGAAAAATAGCTTTTAGAGAAAACCTCATTGTGAGCACACCTCACCAGTTCAGAAGTATCCTAAGTAAAAAAAAAAAAAAAAAAGGCAAAAAGGTAGCTTACTAAGTTCAAAATCTTACAGTATAGGGCTATTCCGTTAAAAAAAAAAAGAAAAGAAAAAAAAAGATGATTTAACATTAACCACTGAAAATTCCCTTAACCCAGCAGGTTTCCTACCAGGGTATCTAAATCTTAATTACCATACAAAGGTCCGACCAGACCCAGGAGGAACTCCCTTTAGGACAGGAGGATAGATGGTTCCTCCTGGCTAATTGAAGAAAAAAAAAAAAAGAAAAAAGCCATCTATACCAATTCTAAGTTAATTTGAACTAAACAAGGTCTTATTAATAGCAAAGGATAATTGAAATCCCAGACTTACAAAGTTTTCAACAAAAGTAAAATTTGTTAAAAGCTAACAGTGTAACATACATTATAGTTACTTCTAATCTTGTGGCCTTAGACTGTCTAGTCCACAGACATGAAGGAAGTTTGCTTTGGAAAAGAATGGTTATCATCTTCGAAAAAAAAGGGGATAAAAGGGGGGCAGAATTTATCTAAAAAGAATGTTATATGGTAAATTCTTATCCTGAAACAAATTCACTGGCTGTTTAAAGAAAGAAATGTTTTCAAGGGCGGGGCGTGGTGGCTCAAGCCTGTAATCCCAGCACGTTGGGAGGCCGAGACGGGCGGATCACAAGGTCAGGAGATCAAGACCATCTTGGCTAACCCAGTGAAACCCCGTCTCTACTAAAAAATACAAAAAACTAGCCGGGCGAGGTGGTGGACGCCTGTAGTCCCAGCTACTTGGGAGGCTGAGGCAGGAGAATGGCATAAACCTGGGAGGCGGAGCTTGCAGTGAGCTGAGATCCGGCCACTGCACTCCAGCCTGGGTGACAGAGCGAGACTCCATCTCAAAAAAAAGAGAAAGAAATGTTTTCAATAAGTCAGAAAGTTGAGGCGTGTCGAACAATTGTCTGCAAAAGTAGTGAAAAAAAAAGTTATAAAAAAAGAATTTATGCAAGAAATGTTGTATAATTTAAAAGTAATTAGTCCTCCTGAATGTAAAACTATTGAAGAAACAGTTTATGTGCAAGGTGTATAAGAAAAGTAAAATATACCTCTGGTAAAAGAATTATAAGGAGGCATAAGAATGTGGATTTTTACCTACATTAAAAGGTTTAAACATTTTTGTTTTGAAGGTTTAAGCAAGTTTTAAAATGTTAATTGTAAAGGAAATCCTGTGTGTAAACATATTGGCTAAAGTTAAAGGGGTATCATACAGATTTTCTGGGAACTGAACATTAAAAAAAAATGCAACAGATTTTTCTTAAAGCACTAACCTCCTCTTTAAGAAAAATTATAAATGGTTAAAAAGAGTCTGTAAAAATCTTACCTTATGGTCTGACATTAAAAATTGAAAAAATATGTCTGCAAAGTTTTATTAAAACAAAGTTTAACATTAATAACACACTAATATAAAGGAGAAATTTAGCTTATCTGGTATAAAAATCATACAGGAAGCATTGTCAAATATAAAATGGTCTTTGGTCTAAAAACTAATAAAAATAGGTGCTGAAGGAAATTTCCCAGTAAAAAGGCCCAAGAACTATAAAGTCCACTGCTGATATCCCCACGTTTAAAACAAAAGGTCAATTTCTTAAAAATTATATACTTGATTTAGCACATGTACCACCCCTAGAATTTCCGGTAAACCAGCACCAGCCTAAAGATCATGTTCTTATCAAAGGGTGGAAAGAAGGAAAACTCAGCCAGCCTGGGAAGGACCCTACCTTGTGCTGCTAACCAACAAGACTGCTGTTCGTACAGAGCAAAGGGGATGGACTCATCACACCCGAGTCAAGAAAGCTTGACCTCCTCCAGAGTCGTGGGCTATATAGTCCCAGGGGAAAACCCTACCAAACTAAAGCTAAGAAAAATTTAACTCTTTCATCTATTCTATTACTCTTTCTTCTTTCCTTGCTCTACTGCTGACCATCTAGTTATTAACATAAAGTCAATTTCATCTCAAACTATTGCATTTAATGCTTGCCTTGTTATACCCTGTGGGGACTTGCCAAGTCAAAGACAGCTCTCTGCTTCAGAAAAGTACCTCTGTCCCTCCTGACTCTCCTCAGACTGGGCATTAGTAAATTGGGACCATTTAATCCAGGGAGATTTCGATAAAGACCCCAGTGACAACCAGGAGTCTTGCCCCCCGGTGTAGAGCTTTTATGCCGTAGTTGGTTCAACAATCTGTGGACCACTAAAGAGCAAGGATGGACTGCCCCAACCAGTTTTTGTAATTTCCTAAAATCATACATTCATTTTACTAGAGGATCATAGAAGTTAAAGTCTTAAAACAAACTTCAGCAATTAAGACAGGATACCAAGATGCAAATGCCTGTTTGGAATGGATCAAATATTCCATCTGCATGTTAAACAAAAGCAATTGTTATGCTTGTGCACATGGAAGACCAGAGGCTCAGATTGTCTGCTTTCCACTAAGGTGGTCCTCCAGTTGACCAGGCATGGGCTTCATGGTAGCTCTTTTCCAGGATTCTACAGCCTGGAGTAATAAGTCATGCCAAGCTCTTTCTGCTATATCCCAAAGTCCAGCACCCTGTGGGTCAGCCCCCAAGGGCCATCCAGCTTCCCTCTTCCAACACTAAGTTTGCTTCATGTCTCTCATGACCAGGAGGAAACTTAGCATTCCTTGGAGACCTGAAGGGATGCAGTGGGCTTAAGAATTTTCAACAGCTTATCAATCAGTCAGCCCTTGTTCATCCCCGAGAGGATGTGTGGTGGTATTGTGGAGGACCTTTACCGAGCACTCTGCCGAATAACTGGAGTGGCACTTGTGTTTTAGTCCGTTTGGCTATCCCTTTCACCCTGGCATTTCATCGACCAGAGAGAGGAAAAATAAGACATCGTAAAATGAGAGAAGCCCCTTATGGGTCTTTCGACTCTTACATCTAATTAGACACAATTGGAGTCCCATGGGGAAATCAGATCACTTTAAAGCCTGAATCAAATAGCTGCAGGATTTGAGTCAACATTTTGGTGAGTGACAGTTAATAACAATGTAGATTAGATAAACTACATCTATTATAACCAACAGCAACAAGCTTTTCATGAGTTAAAAGAAAAACTCATGTTGGCCCCAGCCCTGGGGCTAACTGACCTGACAAAACCTTTTACATTATATGTGTCAGAGTGAGAGAAAAAAAATGCCGGTTAGAGTTTTGACCCAGACCATGGGGCCCTGGCCGAGGCCGGTGGCCTACATCTCTAAACAACAAGAAGGGTTGGCCCCCATGTTTGAGGGCCTTGGCAGCAATAGCCCTGCTAGCACAAGAAGAGGATAAGCTAACTCTTAGGCAAAATCTAAACATAACCACCCCCCTCCCCATGCTGTGCTGGCTTTAATAAATACCAAAGGACATCATTGGCTAATGAATGCTAGACTAACTAGATACCAAAGCTTGCTCTGTGAAAATTCCTGCATAACCATTGAAGTCTGCAACACCCTGAACCCCACCACCTTGCTCCCGGTATCAGAGAGCCCAGTTGAACATAGCTGTGTAGAGGTGTTGGACTCAGTTTATTCTAGCAGGCCCAATTTCCGAGACCATCCTTGAACATCAGTAGACTGGGAGCTGTATGTGGATGGGAGCAGCTTTGCCAACCCTTGCAAAATGACTCTGAAGAAGACCACAAGCCCTGCTCCAGTCACACCCAGAAGCTGACTGGTCCATGCATGGCTGAAGCATGAGGAAACTCATCGTGGGACTCATTTTCCTTAAAATTTGGACTTGTACAGTAAGGACTTCAACTGACCTTCCTCAGACTGAGGACTGTTTCCAGTATATACATCAAGTCACTGAGGTAGGACAAAAGGTTGCTACAGTCCTCTTATTTTATGGTTATTATAAGTGTACAGGGACTCTAAAAGGAACTGATTTGTATAATGCTATGCAAGGTATGTAGCCCAGGAAGTGACCAGCCTAATGTGTGCTATAACCCATCTGAGTCGCCTATGACTACTGTTTTTAAAATAAGATTAAAAACCAGTGGGCCGGGTGCGGTGGCTCAAGCCTGTAATCCCAGCATTTTAGGAGACCGAGACGGGCGGATTACGAGGTCAGGAGATTGAGACCATCCTGGCTAACACAGTGAAACCCCGTCTCTACTAAAAAAAAAAAATACAAAAAACTGGCCGCGCAAGGTGGCGGGCGCCTGTGGTCCCAGCTACTCAGGAGGCTGAGGCAGGAGAATGAAACCCAGGGGGCAGAGCTTGCAGTGAGCTGGGATCCGGCCACTGCACTCCAGCCTGGGCAACTCCGTCTCAAAAAAAAAAAAACCGGCAACTTCTGGGTTCTGGAAAACCTCAATTATCAGACAATACTGTATAGCAAGGGTGAGGAATGTGGGAAGACATTCCCTTTCTGTGGGAAGACTCAGCTGCCTTGGGCAAAAACTGTATAACAGTACTACAAAAACAGCCACCTGGTGGAGTTCAAACCACACTGAAAAAAATCTATTGAGTAAATTTCCAAAGTTGCAAACCGTGTGGACCCACCCGGCGTCCCACCAGGACTGGACAGCCCCCACTGGATTATACCAGATATGTGGGCATAGAGCCTATGCCAAGTTACCTGACCAAGGGGCAGGTAGTTGTGTTACTGACCCCATCAAGCCACCCTTTTTCCTACTGCCCATAGAAACAGGGGAGCTCCTAGGCTTCCCTGTCTATGCTTCCTGAGAAAAAAAAAAGCATAGCAGCTGAAGGAGGGGTCTGTGGAAAGTTTAACCTGACTGATTGCTGTCTGCACATAGACGACCAAGGGCAAGTAGTTGAAGATATAGTTAAAGATATTATAAAGCTGGCACATGTGACTGTGCAAGTGTGGCATGGGTGCAATCCTAGGTCCACGTTTGGAAAATGGTTTCCAGCACTAGGAGGATTTAAAACTCCTATCATAGGAATTATAATAGTAATAGCAACCTGCTTGTTGCTTCCCTGTGTGCTGCCTTTGCTCCTTTAAGTAATGACAAGTTTTGTTACTACCTTAGTCCATCAAAATACTACAGCACAAGTGTACTATATGAATCACTGTCGATTTGTCTTGCAAGAAGACATGGGTAGTGAGGATGAAAGTGAAAACTCCCACTAAGGAGTGAGGTTCTCTAAGTGGGGGAATAAGGGAGTAGACCACTCCTCGCATTGTCTTACACCCGATTTCTGCCTCCAAAGAAAGAAGAAGTAAAAACTAAAAGGCAGAAATGAAATCCACAGGCAGATAGCCCGGCACTGTGCCCTGGGCCTGGTTAAAGATAAAGATCGACACCTGAGCTAACTGGTTATGTTATCTATAGATTCCAGACATTGTATGGAAAAGCATTGTGAAAATCCCTGTCCTGTTCTCTTCCATTCTGATTACCGGTGCATGCAGCCCCCAGTCACGTACCCCCTGCTTGCTCAGTCAATCACGACCCTCTCACGCCAACCTTCCCCCTTAGAGTTGTAAGCCCTTGAAAGGGACAGGAATTGCTCACTTGGGGAGCTCAGCTTTTGAGACACAAGTCTGCCAAAGTTCCTGGCCGAATAAAGCTCCTTCCTTCTTTAACCCAGTGTCGGAGAAGTTTCGTCTGTGGCTCGTCCTGCTACAAAAGAATCTGGGGGTAGTCCACAGAGTATAGTAAAAGCAAGTTTATTAAGAAAGCAAAGGAATGAAAGAATGGCTACTCCATGGACAGAGCAGGGAGTTCCCAGAAGCAAGAGGAGGAAGGTGCCCATCTTAGGTCCAATGCTTGTTTATATATGAAATAACAAAGCAAATAATCTTGGGGGAGATGTGCTCTACTAAGGGGGCTTTTGACAAAGGATTGTGTAACTACTTTGTATAACTACTGTCTTCCACAATAACCTATATTATTATCTTTATTTATTTATTTTTGAGATGGAGTCTCCCTCTGTTGCCCAAACTGGAGAGTGCAGTGGCATGATCTTGGCTCCCTGCAATCTCCACCTCCCAGGTTCAAGTGATTCTCCTGCTCAGCCTCCCAGGTAGCTGGGATTACAGGCGTGCACCACCACACCAGGCTAATTTTTGTACTTTTAGTGGAGACAGAGTTTCACCATGTTGGCCAGGCTGGTCTCAAACTCCTGACCTCAGGTGATGCAGCAGCCTCGGCCTCCCAAAGTATTTGGATTACAGGCATGAGCCACCATGCCTAGCCTAATATGGCATTTCTTTTCTTTTTCTTTTTTTTTTTTTTTTTTTTTTGAGATGGGGTCTTGCTCTTGCCACCCAGGCTGGAGTGCAATGGCATGATCTCGGCTCACTGCAACCTCCACCTCCCGGGTTCAAGCGATTTTCCTGCCTCAGCTTCCCGAGCAGCTGGGATTACAGGCGCCCACCACCATGCCTGGCTAACTTTTGTGTTTTCAGTAGAGACGGGATTTCGCTATGTTGGCCAGGCTGGTCTCGAACTCGTGACCTCATGATCCACCTGTCTCAGTCTCTCAAAGAGTTGGGATTACAGGCGTGAGCCACTGGGCCCTAACTGGCCATTGCCTTTTTATGTGCTGTCCTATCATAGTGCAAAATACCCAGTCCTGCCTATTAAACTGGAAGCTGCAGGTGTTAGGAACTTGTTTGTTCACTGTTACCTCCCTCTTATCCAGCAGTCAGGCATACAGAAGTTGCTCCAAAAAATAGTTTGGATGAATGAATGAATGAAAAGCTTAATCCTATATCTATTGCTTCATTCAGAAAACTTATTTCCTTATAATTTACTGTTCTGTCTTCCTTTACTAGAAGGTAAAATCTATGAAATACAGACAGCTGGGTTTTGCTCCTTGCTGAATCCTCAATGTTTAGAACAGTGCTTAGCACTGGCACATGCTGTCAGTAATATCCATTGAATGACTATGTGGAAAGTTAGGCTTCCTCTTTTGGCCAACACCACCATCTTTTTTGTGACATCAATGTATTTCGGATGCTGATCTCAGTAAGATAATGGTTGAGAATAACCAAAATAGTGTGAGTGACAAAGCTGAACACTCTGGTTTCCTGAGGTAATACTCACTTGCAGCTGAATGATGATCAGAAGGGAATGACAGGAATGCTGTCTCCAAGAGCACTGCCTGCAAGAAGGAGGCACTGGTGGCTGGCACACATGGCCTGTGGACTCTACACTTCACAGCTTTGGTCCAGCACCAGCAAAATAGTGATGCAAGACCATTGTGCTCTTGAGTTCCATGTCACACTCACCTCTCTTTCACCAGAATGCAACTCTTGGAGAAGCAGAAAAAGTAACGTGCTTGTAATAACCATTCACATCTTTTTTTTTTTTTTTTTTTTTTTTTGAGACGGAGTCTCGCTCTGTCGCCCAGGCTGGAGTGCAGTGGCCAGATTTCAGCCCACTGCAAGCTCCGCCTCCCGGGTTTATGCCATTCTCCTGCCTCAGCCTCCCGAGTAGCTGGGACTACAGGTGCCCACCACCTCACCCGGCTAGCTTTTTGTATTTTTTAGTAGAGACGAGGTTTCACCGTGTTAGCCAGGATGGTCTCGATCTCCTGACCTCGTGATCCACCCATCTCCGCCTCCCAAAGTGCTGGGATTACAGGCTTGAGCCACCGTGCCCGGCCCCCATTCACATCTTTATAGGAGTCAAGTGTCTCTTGCTAGAACCCCTGTATTTCACATCTATTTGCTTTTCCTCTTTTATTATTAATGACAAGGTAACAATCATAGTCACATCAAAGAAAACTAGAGTATAGAAAAAAATCATCTCAAGTATGTTTGGAATTTTGTATGCATTTCCATCCCCCTTTTTTTCTGAAATTATATTATATATACTGAATTCACCTAGTTTGTGTTCTGCATTTTTCTTTTTCTTTTTCTTTTTTTTTCCGGTGGAGTCTTGCTCTGTCACCCAGGCTGGAATGCAGCGGCACAATCTCCGCTCACTGCAACCTCCGCCTCCTGGGTTCAAGCGATTCTCCTGCTTCAGCCTCTCGAGTAGCTGGGATTACAGGCACGTGCCACCATGCCCGGCTAATTGTTTGTATTTTTAGTAGAGATGGGGTTTCACTGTGTTAGCCAGGATGGTCTCGATCTCCTAACATCATGATCCACCTGCCTCAGCCTCCCAAAGTGCTGGGATTACAGGCGTGCGCCACCGTGCCTGGCAAATGTTCTGCTTTTTTCATTTAACACTGTAGTATGCTTATAAGTATCTTTCCAGCTGGGCATGGTGGATCACATCTGTAATCCCAGCACTTTGGGAGGCCGAGGCTGGTAGATCACCTGAGGTCAGGCGTTTGAGACCAGCCTGGCCAACATGGCAAAACCCCATTTCTACTAAAAAACACAAAAATTACCAGGGCAGGTGGTGCATGCCTGTAATCCCACCAACTTGGGAGGATGAGGCAGGAGAATCATGTGAACCCAGGAGGTGGAGATTGCAGTGAGCCGAGATTACACCATTGCACTCCAGCCTGGGCAACAAACAGTGAAACTCCATCTAAAAAAAAAAAAAAGACTGACAACATCAACTGCTGACAAGGATGCGGAATACCTAGAATTCTCACATTGCTAGTGGAATGACAAAATTACAGCCACTTAAAGAATAGTTTGGTAGTTTCTTATAAACATGCTGGAGTGTTCGAGGATTCGCTTTGTATATTTAAAGTTGGAGTTTGTTGCTAAAGATGGCAGACCCAGATGTCCTCACTGAAGATCCAGCAGCATTGAAGCGGTTAGCCAAGTATGTGATCCAGGGATTTTATGGCATTGAGCATGCCTTGGCCTGGGATATCTTGATCAGGAGCCCCTGTGTGAAAGAGGAGGATATGCTGGAGCTGCTCAAGTTTGATCGGAAGCAACTTCGATCAGTTTTGAGTAATTTAAAGGGAGACAAGTTTATCAAATGCAGAATGAGGGTAGAGACTGCTGCAGACAGGAAAATCACTCGCCATAACTACTACTTCATCAATTATTGTACTCTTGTTAATGTGGTAAAATATAAATTGGACCACATGAGAAGGAGTATTGAGACTGATGAGAGAGATTCGACCAACCGGGCTTCCTTCAAATGTCTTGCCTGTAGTAGTACTTTCACAGACTTAGAAGCTAATCAGCTCTTTGATCCTATGACAGGTGAGGTTTATCCAGCTTGTGAATCTTTAAAATAAAGTGTGTACTACCCTTTTTCTTAAATTGACTCATCTAATTTTCATCTAATTTTTAAACCATCATATATATTATTATAAAAGTGAATGGATCAGTGTAAGTCACAGCATACAGTCAGTCTTACTGTCCTGTTTGGCTGTCGCACTTCTTTGAGAAGCCTTTGCAAAGCCTTTTTTTTTTTTTTTTTTTTTTTTTTTTGAGACGGAGTCTTGCTCTGCCGCCCAGGCTGGAGTGCAGTGGCCGGATCTCAGCTCACTGTAAGCTCCGCCTCCCGGGTTCACGCCATTCTCCTGCCTCAGCCTCCCGAGTAGCTGGGACTACAGGCGCCCGCCACTTCGCCCGGCTAGATTTTCTCGCCCGGCTAGTTTTTTTTTTTTTTGTATTTTCTATTAGAGACGGGGTTTCACCGTATTAGCCAGAATGGTCTCGATCTCCTGACCTCGTGATCCGCCCGTCTCGGCCTCCCAAAGTGCTGGGATTACAGGCTTGAGCCACCGCGCCCGGCCTGCAAAGCCTTTTACTTCACAAGGAAGTTTCTCACTTATGGCCCTCCTACCTCTGCCCATCCTCCTTGTTTACAACTGCAGCCTAATCTGAAGGGTTGATTTCTCTACCAGTTTGAGGCTGTTCTAATTTTATTTTTGACCTCTAGACAGTTGCAATACAGTGTATTTAAATGCTTTGTTAGTGGAAGTAGAAAGTGGTATCAGGAGTATATAACTAGGGCATATAATCTGGATTTGGGGAAGGCCTCTGGAAGAAGTTAACATTCGAGACCTAAAAGATAGTAAGAGTAAGCCAGATGAAATAAGAGGGGAATTCTTTCCAAGATAAGACATTTAGTGTCTTTTAGATACACATTATTATTGGAAGAAAATTGTCAAGAAGATGTATAATTGGCCTGATTTGATTGAATAGTTTTAAGGATTTTTCTTAACACAGTTTAGAAAGCATGCATTTTCTGAAAATACAATATGTCTAGCATAAACATGAGAAACTTTAAAGTTCTGAGTTATATAGTTATTTTATCTTGTTATCTGTTTACACAATAAAAAGAGACTATAGTTTTGCTAAATACTCGATAAAATAAAATAAAGTTAAACATGCATTTGCCATATGACCAGCAATCCCGATCCTAGCCATTTACGCAAGAGAAGTGAAACCACATGTCTATAAAAAGATCTCTATGTGAATGTTTATGGCAGCTTTATTCATAATAAACAAAAGATGGGAAAACTCAACTGTTCATCAACTGGTGATTGGATATACAAATTATAATTCGTCCATACAAAGGAATACAATTCAGTAATAAAAAGCAACAACACAGGTGAATCCTAAAACATGATGCTGTGTGAAAGCAGCCAGACACAGAAGGCTACTCTGAACTGTTTTTGCTCACAACACTTCTGACAACCGGTTCTCCAACTCTCCAGACACCAAGTGGGTGTCACTACAATTCAGTTCAGTTCTGCCACTAACTACCCAGAGTTTGTGTCAGACTGCACAGGCTTAAAGGCTCAGTCCCACAAGACTGTTTTCACTGCAGATGCTATTTTCAAGTACCAGGCTGCCACTTGGGCTTCTAAGATCAACTGGCTATAAAAATTGGGGGTTCCTGTGACCCTGATCCAATGATTGTGCTACTTGTCAAGTTCAATAATTTGCTAAAACAGCTCACAAAACTCAGAGAAACACATTACATTTACTGGTTTTTTTTTTTTTTGAGACAGAGTCTCGCCCTGCTGTCACCCAAGCCGGAGTGCAGTGGCATGATCACAGCTCACTGTAACCTTGAACTCCTGGGCTGAAGTGATCTTGCCTCAGCCTCCTCAGTAGTCTGGCTAATTTATTAAAAAACTTATTTTGTAGAGAAGGGACATGTACTCATTTATTATACAGCATACGACTCAGGAACAGTCAGACGAAGAGATGCACAGGGCAAGATATGGGGAAGGGGCATGGAGCATCCATGCTCTCTCTGTGCATACTACCCTCCTGGTACCTTGACGTGTTCACCAACCCAGAAGCTCTCCAATTCTTATTGTTCAGGGGTTGGTTTGTTTGTTTTTGAGATGGAGTCTTGCTCTATTCCCCAGGCTAGAATGCAGTGGCGCCATCTTGACTCACTGCAACCTCCACCTCCTGGGTTTAAGCGATTCTCCTGCCTCAGTCCCCTGAGTAGCTGGGATTATAGGCGTGGGCCAACATGCCTAGCTAATTTTTATATTTTTAGTACAGACAGGGTTTCACCATGTTGGCCAGGCTGGTTTCGAACTCCTGGCCTCAAGTGACCTGCCTGACTCAGCCTCCCAAAGTGCTGGGATTTTAGGTGTGAGCTATTGCACCTGGCCTTTTCAGGGGTTGTTTGCTTTTTGAGGCGGAGTCTCACTTTCTTGCCGAGGCTGGAGTGCAGTGGCATGATTTCAGGTCACTGCAACCTTCACCTCCCGGGTTCAAGTGGTTCTCCTGCCTCAGTCTCCCAAGTAGCTGAGATTACAGGCACGCACCATGATGCTGGGCTATTTTTTTTTTTATTTTTAGTAGAGACGGGGTTTCACCATGTTAGCCAGTCTGGTCTTGAACTCCTGGGCTCAAGTGATCCGCCCGCCTCGGCCTCCCAAAGTGCTGGGATTACAGGCACTGTGCCTGGCCCCTGTTCAGGGGTTTTAATGGAGGTTTTATTACATGGGCAAAATTGATTGAAACATTGGCCTTGGTGATTGACCTCAACATCCAGCCCCATTCCCCTCCCCAGGGTTCAGGAGGTGAAGCTGAACGTTCCCATTCCACTCCTGGGTCTTTCTGGAGACCAGCCCCCTCTGACTCCTGGGTTCAAGAGATTCTCCTGCCTCACCTCTAGAGTAGCTGGGATTACAGGCGCCCAACACCACGCCTGGCTAATTTTTGATTTTTAGTAGAGACGGGGTTTCGCCATGTTGGCCAGGATGTCTCGAATTTCTGACCTCAGGTGATCCACCTGCCTCAGCCTCCCAAAGTGCTGGGATTACAGGGGTGAGCCACTGCGCCTGGCCCCTTTTTTTTTTTTTTTTTTTTTGAGATGGAGTTTCACTCTTGTCTCCCAGGCTGTAGTGCAGTGGTGCAATCTCAGCTCACTGCACCCTCCACTTCCTGGGTTCAAGCAATTCTCCTGCCTCAGCCTCTCAAGTAGCTGGGATTACAGGCACCCGCCACCATGCCCAGCTAACTCTTTTTTTTTTTTTAGACGGAGTCTCGCTCTGTCACCCAGGCTGGAGTGCAGTGGCCAGATCTCAGCTCACTGCAAGCTCCGCCTCCCAGGTTCACGCCATTCTCCTGCCTCAGCCTCCCAAGTAGCTGGGACTACAGGCGCTTGCCACCTCTCCCGGCTAGTTTTTTGTATTTTTTAGTAGAGACGAGGTTTCACCGTGTTAGCCAGGATGGTCTCGATCTCCTGACCTCGTGATCCGCCCGTCTCGGCCTCCCAAAGTGCTGGGATTACAGGCTTGAGCCACCGCACCCGGCCCAGCTAACTCTTGTATTTTTAGTAGAGATGAGGTTTCATAGTGTTGGCCAGGCTGGTCTTGAATTCCTTGACCTCAGGTGATCCACGCACTTCAGCCTCCCAAAGTGCTGGGATTACAAGTGTGAGCCACTGTGCCCAGCCAATTTTTTGGTTTTTTTAATTGACAAATAAAAATTGTAGCCGGGCGCGGTGGCTCAAGCCTGTAATCCCAGCACTTTGGGAGGCTGAGACGGGCGGATCACAAGGTCAGGAGATCGAGACCATCCTGGCTAACACGGTGAAACCCCGTCTCTACTAAAAATACAAAAAACTAGCCGGGCGAGGTGGCAGGCGCCTGTAGTCCCAGTTACTCGGGAGGCTGAGGCAGGAGAATGGCGTAAACCCGGGAGGCGGAGCTTGCAGTGAGCTGAGATCCGGCCACTGCACTCCAGCCTGGGCGACAGAGCAAGACTCTGTCTCAAAAAAAAAAAAAAAAAAAAAAAAAAAATTGTATATATTGGCCAGGTGCAGTGGCTCACACTTATAATTGCAGTTCCCAGCAATTTACTCGGAGATAGTACCATAAAGCCCCCATGTTTGTCTGGTAGATAACGCCCAGAGCCCCTCACCTATCACTTTGTGATGATTTTAAAGCCCCTGCACCTGAAACTGTTTGTTTTCCTGTAACCATTTGTCTTTTTAACCTTTTTATCTGTTTCTCTTCTGTAAGATTGCTACAGCTAGAATCTCCTTCCCCTCTCTAAACCAAAGTATAAAAGAAAATTTAGCCCCTTCTTCGGGCCGAGAGAATTTCGTGCGTTAGCCGTCTCTCAGTCGCCGGTTAACAAAGGACTCCTGAATTCATCTCAAAGTGTGGCATTTCTCTCTGACTCGCTCAGCTACAACATATACATGGTGGAATGGCTAAATCAAGCTAATAAACATATGCATTACCTCACATACTTTTATTACTTTGGGGTGAGAACATTTATAATCTATTCTCTTGGCAATTATCAGGTATATGTTTTTATTGACTATAGTCGCCATGTTATACAACAGATCTCTTAAACTTATTCCTCCTAACTGAAATGTTGTATCCTGGCAGGGCGCAGGGGCTCGTGCCTGTAATCCCAGAACTTTGTGAGGCCTAGGCGGGTGGATCACGAGGTCAGGAGTTCAAGACCAGCCTGGCCAAGATGGTGAAACCCCATCTCTACTAAAACTATAAAAATTAGCCAGGTGTGGTGGCAGGTGCCTGTAATCCCAGCTACTCAGAAGGCTGAGGCAGGAGAATTACCTGAACCCAGGCGGCAGAGGTTGCAGTGAGCTGAGATCACGCCACTGCACTCGAGCAACAGAGTGAGATTCCATCTCAAAAAAGAAAAGGCGGCCGGGCGCGGTGGCTCAAGCCTGTAATCCCAGCACTTTGGGAGGCCGAGACGGGCAGATCACGAGGTCAGGAGATCGAGACCATCCTGGCTAACACGGTGAAACCCCGTCTCTACTAAAAAATACAAAAAACTAGCCGGGCGAGGTGGCGTGCGCCTGTAGTCCCAGCTACTTGGGAGGCTGAGGCAGGAGAATGGCGTGACCCCAGGAGGCGGAGCTTGCAGTGAGCTGAGATCCAGCCACTGCACTCCAGCCTGGGCGACAGAGCGAGACTCCATCTCAAAAAAAAAAAAAAAAAAAGAAAAGAAAAGGCTTCTTCACCCTCAGCCCTTGACCATCACTATTCTCTGTTTCTATGAGTTGTACTTTTTTAGATTCTACATATAAGTGAGATCATGTAGTATTTGTGTTTCTTTGCCTGGTTTATTTTACTTAACACAATGTCCTCCAGGTTCATCCATGTTGTCACAAATAACAGGATTTCCTTTTTTTCCTTGAGACGCAGTCTCACTCTGTTGCCCAGGCCGGAGTGCAGTGGTGTGATCTCAGCTCACTGCAAGCTCTGCCTCCTGGGTTCACATCATTTTCCTACCTCAGCCTCCTGAGTAGCTGCAACTACAGGTGCCCACCACCGTACCTGTCTAATTTTTGTATTTTTAGTAGAGACGGGGTTTCATTGTGTTAGCCGGGATTGTCTAGATCTCTTGACCTTGTAATCCACCTGCCTTGGCCTCCCAAAGTGCAGGATTTCCATTTTTTAAGGCAAAATAGTATTCCACTGTGCATACATACCACTAGATACAATTTTTAATCTATTTTGTACCAAATACTTTCATAAGCTTCTTGTGTCCTTACTTTAGGATTCCTTCGTTTCATCATCCAGTGTTCAAATTATTGAAAATGCATTCTTGAATGCTTTCTTCCCTTTACTTTTTTCTGGATTTTCTTCCTCTCATGCAGGACATTTACTCCTTTCTATTTTGATTCAGTGACTCCATTTCTTCTGCCTACTTTGTCTTAACAAAGGTTGGCAAGTGACCCAAAACATAACTTGACCTGACTTGAATAAAAAGAAAATGCAGGCCAGGTACACTGGCTCACACCTGTAATCCCAGCACTTTAGGAGGCCAAAGCAGGAGAATCATTTGAGACCAGGAGTTCAAGACCAGCCTGGGCAACACAGTCAGATACTGCTGCTACAAAAAAAAAAAAAAAAAAATCAAAAAATTAGCCCGGTATGGTGGCAAGCCTGTAGTGCCAGCTGCTCAGGAGGCTGAGGTGGGAGGGTGGCTTGAGTTCAGGAAGTTGAGGTGGGAAGGTGGCTTGAGCTCAGGAAATTGTGGCTGCAGTAAGCTGTGATCATGCCACTGCAACCCAGCCTGGGCAATAGAGTGAGACCTTGTCTCAAAAGGAAAAAGAAAATGCATTTGGCTCATGTAACTGAGAAATCTAAAGTGGGGTTCTGGTTTTAGGCACAGTTGAATGTAAGGACCAAATAATATTGGTTCTACTTTCTTCTGTGTTGGTTCCACTTTCAGACATGCCCTCAATTCACTGGTGCAAGAATTGCTAGTAACTCCAACTTTACACACTCTCCTATAACAATTCCAGCTTCTTTCCGGGCAACAGAATTACCGGGATGAACATACTGGGAATATAACTAGCTTTGAGTAAGTATTTGGTTCACTCAAGGCTAATCACTGTGTAAGCTTTGATTGGCAGGATCTAATTTGCATGCTTACTCCTGAAGCCTGGGATCTAGTGGATAGAATGTAAAGCCAAAGTTTTAAAGTGCTACAAAGGGTCTACATAATTTGCCCTGACTTCATCTCCTGCATTTATCCCTCCTGGATCATATTATTCCAACTACAACGGCCTTCTTACTATTGTTTGAGGATGTCAAGTGTGTTCTTTAGGGTTTCTCAACCCTAAAGGAGTTAGGTCTGCCTGGAGTGTTTGTTTACCCAGGTATCACTTCAAGTCAAATGTTTACATTATCAGGGAGGCTTTTCTGGGCCATCCTGGATCAAATGTCAACCTCTGACTTCCCACTCCATATGTTAATTTATCTTTCTCCATAGCACCTATCTAAAAGATTATCTAAATAAGCGTAAACACTCATATAGTGCTTTCTATGAGGCATGAATTAGATTAAGCAATTTACTTGATTAACTAATTTAATAATTTCAACAACCATATAAAAAAAGTACTATTACTCTTCCCAAATTAAGAGTAGGGAAGGCTGGGTGTGGTGGCTCATGCCTGTAATCCCAGCACTTTGGGAGGCTGAGGCGGGCAGATCACAATGTCAGGAGTTTGAGACCAGCCTGGCCAACATGGTGAAACCCTGTCTCTACTAAAACTACAAAAATTAGCTGGGTGTGGTGACAGGTATCTGTAATCCCAGCTACTTGGGAGGCTGAGGCAGGAGAATCACTTCTGGGAGGCAGAGGTTGCAATGAGCCAAGATCGCACTATTGCACTGTAGTCTAGGGGAGAGGACGAGACATCTTCTCAAAAAAAAAAAAAAAAAAAAGATTAGGTGAAATTGAGGAACAGAAACGTTAAGCAGCTTGCTCAGGATGTGGTGGAGCAGAAATTCAAACCTAATCAGAACATCTCCCAAGTCTGTGCTTTAGCACTAGGCTATGTTTCCTCTTTTTGTTCTCAGTCTCCCTCACGAAAAAAATATGGTGCATTAAAACAGGACCTTTTTATTTTTTTTGAGATGGAGTTTCGCTCTTGTTGCCCAAGCTGGAGTACAATGGTGCGAACTCAGCTCACTGTGACCTCTGCCTCAGCCTCCCGAGTAGCTGGGATTACAGGTGCGTGCCACCACGCCAGGCTAATTTTTTGTATTTTTAGTAGAAACGGGTTTTCACCATGTTAGCCAGGCTGGTCTGGAACTCCTGACCTCAGGTGATCTGCCTGCCTCGGCCTCCCCAAGTGCTGGGATTACAGGCGTGAACCACTGTGCCCGGCCTAAAGCAGAAACCTTTTTTTTTTTTTTGAGACAGAGTTTCACTCTTGTTGCCCAGGCTGGAGTGCAATGGCGCGATCTCAGCTCATTGCAACCTCTGCCTCCTGGGTTCAAGCAGTTCTCCTGCCTCAGCCTCCCAACTAGCTGGGATTACAGGCATGCGCCACCACGCCCAGCTAATTTTTGTATTTTTAGTATAGATGTGGTTTCTCCATGTTGGTAAGGTTGGTCTTGAACTCCTGACCTCAGGTGATCCGCCCGCCTCAGCCTCCCAAAGTGCTGGGATTACAGGTGTGAGCCACCGTGCCCCGCCAGGAACTTTTTATAATACTGTATCTCTAGACCTTTAGCAAGCATGAAGATTAATTACAGGAGTTCACTTGACTGGGTTAAGGAATACCTAAATAACTGGTAAAGCCTGTAATCCCAGTACTTAGGAAGGCCGAGGTGGGTAAATCACCTGAGGTCAGGAGTTTGAGACCAGCCTGGCCAACATGGCAAAACCCTGTCTCTACTAAAAATACAAAAATTAGCCAGGTGTGGTGGCGTGCATCTGTAGTCCCAGCTACTCGGGAGGCTGAGGCAGGAGAATTGCTTGAACCCAAGAGGTGGAGGTTGCAGTGAACCAAGATCGTGCCACTGCACTCCAGCCTGGCGACAGAGTGAGACTCCATCTCAAAACAAAAAAAAACAAAACATGCATCTCACACATACCCTTCTAAATCAATACTCTCTACACCCAGATCACATCGTTTCAGTGGCATCATTACCATTTATGTGATGATTCGATCACCAGCTCAAATCACTGGTTAAACCAGAAGCTGAGAGCCATCCTTCTGTCATTTGCCTTCATGCCCCATATCTGACCAACATGAATAGCTCCTGAACCTATCCTCCTCTCCACTCTCACAACCACTACATGAGATCGGGTCACCATTTCCTACAGTTTAATGCAACAGCTTCCTAGTTCGTTTCCCTGTCTTCCACCTTTCTGTCTTCCCCTGATTATTTTGATTATTCATCAGAATGAGTAAGATTATGCCATGAAGTACTTAGAAATACAATTTTCCACCCATTGCCACTCACTCATTGATGGAGCAGACAAACAGAGATAATCAAAAGTCCTTGAGAGAATAAGTATCTTCCATTTCCCCTGCAATAGTTATGATCAATGTAGAAGCTATTTCAAAGTTTCCCCAATCTGGGGCTGGGTGCGGTGGCTCACACCTGTAATCCCAGCACTTTGGGAGGCCGAGGTGGGTGGATCACAAAGTCAAGAGATCCAGACCATCCTGGCCAACATGGTGAAACCTCGTCTCTACTAAAAATACAAAAATTAGCTGGGCTTGGTGGTGTGCACCTGTAGTCCCAGCTACTCTGGAGGCTGAGACAGGAGAATTAGTTGAACCCAGGAGGCAGAAGTTGCAGTGAGCCGAGATCGTGCTACTGCACTCCAGCCTGGCGACAGAGCAAGATTGTGTCTCAAAAAAAAAGTTTCTCCAATCTGGGCCCCAATCTCCCAAAGTATAAGTCATCTTTGGTAAAGACTCTGCTGACACTAGTTGTTTCTGATGAAGGAACCTGGAACCTAGCTTGGTTTCTTTTATTTACTGGAAAGTTGTGTCATACAGTATAATATCCTTTGCCTAGGGTCTTTTTAGGTAGGGCTACCAAATCTTATTTTCTTTCACAACTACAGGCTTTTATAAGATTCACTTTGGGCGTGAAGGAGCTGGGGGTGGGGGGCAGGAAAAAAAGTCAAGTAAAATACTAGATGACCCTGTTTCACTCATCCGTGTGAAGAGATCATCAAACAGGTTTTGTGTGAGCAACAAGGCTGTTTATTTCACCTGGATGCAGGTGGGCTGAGTCTGAAAAAGGAGTCAGCAAAGGTGGTGGGATTATCATGAGTTCTTGCAGGTTTTGGGATAGGCGGTGGAGTTAAGAGCGATGTTTTGGGGGCAGGGGGTGGATCTCACAAAGTACATTCTCAAGGGTGGGGGAGATTATAAAGAACACTGATCAGTTAGGGTGGGGTAGAAACAAATCACAATGGTAGAACCTGATCAGTTAAGCTATTTTCACTTCTGTGGATCTTCAGTTGCTTCAGGCCATCTGGATGTATATGTGCAGGTTACTGGGAATACGATGGCTTAGCTTGGGCTCAGAGGCCTGACAGACCCCAGCCCAGCCCTGCTATGGGTGGAGAGAGGTGCTAGAGGATGGTGTTAGAAGACACCAAGTGCCAGTGTGCAGCCTCCACTCCTTCAGCACTAAGCCACCGGCAGGCACAGCAAATCTCTGAGTAGCAAAGGAACCGTCAAACAGTAACAATGCGTCTGCATTCAAACTGCAACAATGTAAATGTCCATGAACATGATTATAAAGTTGTAGTTATAGTATATGAAGGGATTGATCCAGTTACAGGAATGGTTGTGAATATGATCAACCTCAGAAAGTATAAGGAGGAGGCGATTATGAAGCCCCTTGATCTTAAGAATCTGGACCTGGCTGTACCATATTTTGCAGATGTTATAAGCATGAAAGAAGATGTAGTTGGATATATCTGGGGAAACATCCAGACATTTTTTCCTTTAGAAGTTATTTATAAAATTGGTGGAGCATGGTGACTGACGCCTGTAATCCCAGCACTTTGGGAGGCTGAGGCAGGCGGATACTTGAGGCCAGGAGTCGAGACCAGTCTGGCCAACATAGCGAAACCCCATCTCTACTAAAAACACAAAAAAGGAGCCAGGCGTGGTGGCATGCACCTGTAATCCTGGCTACTTGGGAGGCTGAAGCAGGAGAATCACTTGAACCCGGGAGGCAGAGGTTTTAGTGAGCCGAGATCACACTGTTATACTTCAACCTGAGCAACAGAGTGAGACACTGTCTCAAAAAGAAACAAAAAAAAAATAACAAGTATATGAAACTGACAGTAGCCAGGTGCGGTGGCTCATACCTGTAACCCCAGCACTTTGAGAGACCGAGACGGGCAGATTACCCGCGGTCAGGAATTGGAGACCAGCCTGGCCAACATGGTAAAACCCTGTTTCTACTAAAATTACAAAAATTAGCCAGGTATGGTGGCGGGCACCTGTAATCCCAGCTACTCGGGAGGCTGAGGCAGGAGAATTGCTTGAACTCGGGAGGCAGAGGTTGCAGTGAGCTGAGATCGGGCCACTGCACTCCAGCCTGGGCGACAGAGTGAGACCCTGTCTCAAAACAAAAAACGAAAAGAAAAGAAAAAGAAAGGACACTGGAAACTGAGAATAGTATTGTCTATACAGAAGAATAAACTCTTAGGGATTAACACTAGAAAAACTAATTTCTTTCTATATCTGAAAAACTCTTTGTCTCCTTGGAATATTAAGAAATCATTATGGCTGGCAACAGTGGCTCACCCTTGAAATCTCAGCACTTTGGGAGGCCCAGGCAGGTGGATCCCTGAGGTCAGGAGTTCGAGACCAGCCTGGCAAACACGGTGAAACCCTGTTCCTACTAAAAATACAAAAAATTAGCCAGGCATTGTGGTGGGCACCTATAATCCCAGCTACTCGGGAGGCTGAGGCAGGAGAATCTCTTGAACCCGGGAGGCAGAGGTTGCAGTGAGCTGAGATCGTGCCATTGTACTCCAGCCTGGGCAACAAGAGTGAAACTCCATCCCCCCGAAAAAAAAAAAATTTTTTTTACATAATTGTTGCACCTTCTCACTATGTTCTAGAGTGCCTGATTTATTGATATAATTTTAAAACCCGTTATAGATTTAAATCTATTTTAAAACCAAATTTATAATGTATCCTGAATATTTAGAGAGACATTTATACCTAAAGATTAAAAATCAACTTATTGCAGCCGGGCGCGGTGGCTCAAGCCTGTAATCCCAGCACTTTGGGAGGCCGAGACGGGTGGATCACGAGGTCAGGAGATTGAGACCATCCTCGCTAACACGGTGAAACCCCGTCTCTACTAAAAAAAAACTACAAAAACAAGCCGGGCGAGGTGGCGGGCGCCTGTAGTCCCAGCTACTGGGGAGGCTGAGGCAGGAGAATGGCATAAACCCGGGAGGCGGAGCTTGCAGTGAGCTGAGATCCGGCCACTGCACTCCAGTCTGGGCGACAGAGTGAGACTCTGCCTCAAAAAAAAAAAAAAAAAAAAAAAAACTTATTTTTCGGTGGATTACATAAAGTCCTCATTTATACTACTCTTTTTTTTTTTTTTTTGAGATGCAATCTGACTCTGTCGCCCAGCTGGAGTGCAGTGGTGCGATCTCGGTTCACTGCAACCTGCAGAGGTTGCAGTGAACCGAGTGAACCCTCCTGGGTTCAAGTGATTCTCCTGCCTCAGGCTCTCGAGTAGCTGGGGTTACAGGCGCTCACCACTATGCCCAACTTTTTGTATTTTTAGTAAAGATGGGGTTTCACCACGGCCAGGCTGGTCTCCAACTCCTTACCTCAGGCTGTCCACCCGCCTTGGCCTCCCAAAGTGCTGAGATTACAGGTGTGAGTCACCGCACCTGGCCATACTATTCTATTGTCTTTTAATCTAACATCTCAGATTTATATTCAAGAAAACTAAATGTGTGTTAAAGTGACTCACAAGTCGGTGGTCTTCTTTTTTTTTTTTTTTTTTTTTTTTTTTGGA
>NC_045434.1:108361517-108362995 GCF_002776525.5 Piliocolobus tephrosceles | reverse complement strand
TTTGAGACGGAGTCTCGCTCTGTCACCCAGGCTGGAGTGCAGTGGCCCGATCTCAGCTCACTGCAAGTTCTGCCTCCCGGGTTTACGCCATTCTCCTGCCTCAGCCTCCCGAGTAGCTGGGACTACAGACGACTGCCACCTCGCCCGGCTAGTTTTTTGTATTTTTTAGTAGAGACGGAGTTTCACCATGTTAGCCAGGATAGTCTTGATCTCCTGACCTCGTGATCCACCCGTCTCGGCCTCCCAAAGTGCTGGGATTACAGGCTTGAGCCACCGCGCCCAGCCAAGTCTGTGGTCTTAAACTGTTTTGTCCCAAAAGAACTTTGGAATATATATATATATATCCCCTTACACATTGCTTACTAAAATGTGCTGTTTAATAGTTGCAAAGATATGATTTCTGGCATATTGTATGTTGTGTTATAAGTGCTTTAAATATATCTTTGTCAAGACCTCAGTGCGTTGCTCACTTGGTTTATGGAAAGGGGCCACTTACTGGCCAGTCTTCAAAAGGTCTGAACTCATTTGCATTCAAAGCAGTGAGTTGATAAACATTTCTGTTATAACTGTCACATTCAAATTCTAAGCATGATAGAAAGTAATCACATACATAAAAGGTAGAAGTTTGATGCTTAGGTGAAATAAGTTTGTCTCCTTCAATATTTTTCTCTCCAGAGCTAAACATTTTCTACCCAAAGGTTTTGTTTAGATTTTTTTGTTGTTGTTGTTTTGTTTTGTTTTTTTGAGGCGGAGTCTCTCTGTGTCGCCCAGGCTGGAGTGCAGTGGCACGATCTCGGCTCACTGCAAGCTACGCCTCCGGGTCTCACGCCATTCTCCTGCCTCAACCTCCTGAGTAGCTAAGACTACAGGCACCCGCCACCACGCCCAGTTAAATGTTTTTTTGTATTTTTTTAGTAGAGATGAGGTTTCACCGTGTTAGCCAGGATGGTCTCCATCTCCTGACCTTGTGATCCCCCGGCCTCCGCCTCCCAAAGTGCTGGGATTACAGTCGTGAGCCACCGCGCCCGGCCCTCCCCAAAGGTTTTGGACTGGAATGAGTGAGTTAGCCTTTCTTTTGTACCGAGAGAGATTTGTGTAATAGAGTTGTGAAAGAAGTCCTGAGGCACCCATTCCTTTTTTTTTTTTTTTTGGAGACGAAGTCTCACTCTGTCCCCAGGTTGGAATACAGTGCTGCAGTCTCAGCTCACTGCAACCTCAGCCTCCGGGGTTCAAGCAATTCTCCTGCCTCAGCCTCCTGAGTGGCTGAGACTACAGACGTGAGCCACCACGCCCAACTAATTTTGTATTTTTAGTAGAGACGAGGTTTCACCATGTTGGCCAGGATGGTCTCTATCTCTTCACTTTGTGATCTACCTGCCTCGGCCTCCCAAAGTGCTGGGATTACAGGTGTGAGGCGCTGTGCCTGGCCAGAGGTACCCATTCTTTTTTTTTTTTTTTTTTTTTTTTTTTTTTTTTTT
>NC_045434.1:108247728-108361417 GCF_002776525.5 Piliocolobus tephrosceles | reverse complement strand
TTTTTTTTTTTTTTTTTTTTTTTTTTTGAGACGGAGTCTTGCTCTGTGCCCCAGGCTGGAGTGCAGTGGCGCGATCTCCGCTCACTGCAAGCTCCCTCCCCCAGGTTCACGCCATTCTCCTGCCTCAGCCTCCTGAGTAGCTGGGACTACAGGCGCCCGCCACCACGCCCGGCTAATTTCCTTGTATTTTTAGTAGAGACGGGGGTTTCACCGTGTTAGCCAGGATGGTCTCCATCTCCTGACCTCGTGATCCGCCCGCCTCGGCCTCCCAAAGTGCTGGGATTACAGGCTTGAGCCACGCGCCCGGCCCGAGGTACCCATTCTTATTTCAGGAGAGATCATTTTAAATTCAGGGTATATATGAAACTGAGGATTTGTAAAGTAACTTTTGAAAGCGATACCAACGTTTGAAACTAAAGGTTACTTATGCTAGCATTTCTAAATGTTCCATTTGAATTATAGAAGCATAGGCTGGGCGCGGTGGCTCAAGTCTGTAATCCCAGCACTTTGGGAGGCCGAGACGGGCGGATCACGAGGTCAGGAGATTGAGACCATCCTGACTAACACGGTGAAACCCCGTCTCTACTAAAAAAAAAAATACAAAAAACTAGCCGGGCGAGGTGGCGGGCGCCTGTAGTCCCAGCTACTTGAGAGGCTGAGGCAGGAGAATGGCGTAAACCCGGGAGGCGGAGCTCGCAGTGAGCTGAGATCCGGCCACTGTACTCCAGCCTGGGCCACAGAGCAAGACTCCGTCTCAAAAAAAAAAAAAAAAAAAAAAAAAGAAGCATAATATCAGTTTAAAGGAAACAATCTGGGTTCTAGAATTAAATAGAAATCCCCAGGGCATGCATGTTACATTTTTCTCTAAATAAAGAGTAAAAAAATAAAAATTAAGGTTTATTCATCTTAGAATATTTACACAAATGCTTAAATGCTGACAATATAAACCCTAGAACATAGTTATTAAAATAAAAATCACATCCTTTACAGTACATTTACAATTACTGCAACAATCGAATTTATCTTTCCAAAAATTGTCAGTAAGTTGTTAATCTACTTCACATTTCTGTTCTCTGTTTTTGTTTTTGTTTTCTTGAGACAGAGTCTTGCTCTGTCACCCAGGCTGGAATGCAATGGCCTGATCTCAGCTCACAGCAGCCTCTGCCTCACTGATTCCAGCGATTCTGCTGCCTCAGCCTCCTGGGTAGCTGGGACTACAAGCCCATGCCACCATGACCAGCTCATTTTTGTATTTTTAGTAGAGACGGGGTTTCACCATGTTGGCCAGGCTGGTCTCTCCTGACCTCAAGTGATCCACCCGCCTCGGCCTCCCAAAATGCTGGGATTACAGGCATGAGCTACCATGCCTGGCTCTGTTCCCTGTTTTCTCTCTTATTATTTATGTATTTTTTGAGACGGAGTCGCCCAGGCTGGGGTGCGTGGCGCCATCTTGGCTCACTGCAACCTCCACCCTCCAGGTTTCAAGTGATTCTCCTGCCTCAGCCTCTGGAGTAGCTGGGATAGCTGGGATTAAAGGCGTGAGCCACCATGCCCGGCTAATTTTTGTGTTTTTAGTAGAGACGGAGTTTCACCATGTTGTTCAAGCTGGTCTCGAACTCCTGACCTGAAGTAATCCACCTGCCTCAGCCTCCCAAAGTGCTGGGATTACAGGTGGATTACAGCCACCACGCCAGGCCTGTTTAGTTTTCTTTCTTTCTTTCTTTTTTTGAGACAGAGTCTCGCTCTGTCGCCCAGGCTGGAGTGCAGTGGCCGGATCTCAGCTCACTGCAAGCTCCACCTCCTGGGTTTACGCCATTCTCCTGCCTCAGCCTCCCGAGTAGTTGGGACTACAGGCGCCTGCCACTACGTTCGGCTAATTTTTTGTATGTTTTTTAGTAGAGACGGGGTTTCACCATGTTAGCCAGGATGGTCTGGATCTCCTGACCTTGTGATCCGCCCGTCTCGGCCTCCCAAAGTGCTGGGATTACAGACTTGAGCCACTGCGCCTGGCCGCCTGTTTAGTTTTCTACAGGACAAACCACAAATAGCAACACAGTGCAATCACAAAAGAGGAAGGTAAGTTTTTGCTTTTCTAATTTGCAGAGCAGGGCTACATGGGTTGCTGAAATTGGCGCGACAAAGGCCTGAGTCTTTTTTTTTCTGAGATGGAGTCTCGCTCTGTCACCCAGGCTGGAGTGCAGTGGCGTGATCTCGGTTCACCGCAACTTTCACCTCCCAGGTTCATGCCATTCTCCTGCCTCAGCCTCCCAAGTAGCTGGGACTACAGGCGCGCCCACCACCACGCCCGACTAATTTTTTGTATTTTTAGTAGAGATGGGGTTTCACCGTGTTAGCCAGGATGTTCTCAACTCTTGACCTCATGATCTGCCCATCTCGGCCTCCCAAAGTGCTGGGATTACAGGTGTGAGCCACCGCACCCAGCCAAAGGCCTGCATCTTAAAGTGAGTTACTGAAGACAAAGTTTGGTGATAATTTAAGTAACGTGACTGATGCAACTGACTGCGACCACATAGGAAGGGTACTCCACAGGTCACAATAATTACCCCAAAATTAACTGAAGATGCCCACTGTTACTTGTATTTAACCATGTGTTAACCATGTAGTTATGGAAACTACAATGACGGTCACTACCTTAAAGAAACTTACAATCTTGGGCCGGGTGCGGTGGCTCACAACTGTAATCGAGCACTTTGGGAGGCCGAAGAGGGTGAATCACCTGAGGTCAGGAGTTCGAGACCAGCCTGGCCAACATGGTGAAACCCCATCTCTACTAAAACTACAAAAAATTAGCTGCGCGTGGTGGCAGACACCTGTAATCCCAACTACTTGGGAGCCTGAGGCAGGAGAATCACCTGAACCAGGAGGCGGAGGTTGCAGTGAGCCAAGATGGCGCCACTGCACTGCAGCCTGGGCAACAAGACCGAAACTCTGTCTAAAAAAAAACAAGAAAGAAAAGAAAAGAAACTTACAATCTGTTAGAGGAGACAGCAAACAAAAATAATACAAGGTTCACATACTACAAAGCAGACGGGAAGGAATTAGAAGAGAATTTCTATGGGCAGAGCAAAGTCTTGGGTCACGGGAATCACGAACTGGGGAGAATTATTTGTCAGGTTTAATTAAAGGAAAAGGAACAAATAGAGTTTAAAGATTAGAAGGTTACAGGTGGCACACCACAATCCCCCAAAACACACCTCACCTCGTCCCAGCCCCAGTCATCTCCCAAGGGGGTATATCTTGCCCAGAGAGCCTGGAAGGCAGGGGCATTTGTTTTTACAGCTCAGTCACTATTATTCCAGCCAAAAAAAAGCACTTCCTGTGAGGATGAAGTGATTACCCCAGGTCACCTGGCCACATTCCTCTCCTGGAGCCGGTGGCCACAACACCCGGCCGCCCCTCCACCAATGCCGCGCTCCGAGGTCACGCAGCTGCCTACTACCACTAAGCCCTCAGTGAGGCCGCCTCCCACGCCCTGGAGACGTGGTCTCCCCTCCCGCGAGGGTCCCTCTGACCGCACCCAGGCAACTAGGGCACCGCAGGCTGTTACCCAACTAACCATCAAGCACGGCGCCGAGCGCGTGCGTGGCGGGGCGGGCGTGGCGGGGCGGGGCTGCGCTCTCCGCACCATGCGGTCCCCACCTGACTGCAATTGAAGGACCGCTGGGCAGCCTGATAACGCGCCCCCGGCCGAGCCTGCGCAATGGGGACGCAGTCGGCCCTCGCGCCCTCTGCTCCCCCAAACAAGCGCGTGGAAAGCTTGGTCCGGGCTTCTCACAGCCGCGCGCACAGACTCGTTCTCCCCCCGCGTATCTCCCGGGAGCGTCGCGGCCACCTGCACGCGTCCGGTACATAAACGTCGGTCTCACCTCTCAGTTTCTGCCAGAGAAAAAGGAAAAGTCACCTAGAGGCCTGACCCTGACGGGTGGGGGGAGACGAGCGCGCGGAGTAGCGGGAAGCGACTGAGGAGCGGGGACTGGGCAGCGTTTGAATGGATGCGGGTGCCGCTGGCACCCGGGAAGACGCCGGGGGCCGGCGCTGTGGAGCCGGGCACGGGCTGGGATGTGTGTGGATTCCAATCCGGGCCTGACACCGGTTCAGTGACCTCGGGAAATTCCCCAACCCTCTGGGCCTGTTTCCTCCCTCTGAAGCGGCGACAGTAACAGAACCGACCTCGTAGGCTCATCGGGAGGCCCTGAAGGGAGAACCCATGCAACTTGCCACCACAGAGCCAGGCCCGCGGCGGTTGGCGCCTGGTGGGTATTAAAGATGAGTCGGGAAAGAAGAGCAGGTAAGAGGGTGGGGAGACTGGCCGGTGGGTTGGGGTGTGCACCGCGGCCACGTGGAGAAGCGGGAACGCAGGGGCCGGACGCCTATGGACGATGCGTGTGTGGGGCCGGAGAGAATCGTGGCAGGCAGCGCTGGGGCTGATGCGCCCCACCCGGATTAGCCTCTGTAATCCTCACAGCCCCGTGAAGTGGGCGCTGCCGTGAACATTTTGTAAATAAGGGACCCGAGGCTCAGAGAGGTGTAGTAACTTTCCAGAGGGCCCAGCTTGTCAGCGGCCAGCATTTGAAGTCACACCCCAGGGCCTGTGTTTATCGTAATAGCCGCTTTGACTGGATAACCAATGTGTGTGTTGAAGTGATCAGATAACTATGGAGTGTCTCTGATGTCCAGAACTTTTGAGAGATACTGAAAAAGTATGAGGCAAGGCCCCTGCCTTCAAAGAGCTTGCAAGTTTTTGGGGGAGACTGAGTCAGGCACAAATTAACCAACATCTGTTGAGCACTTACTGCTTGACAGAACCCTGCCCTTCCCTCGTGTCTTCCTCCCTTCCAGGACTCACCCCCTCACTTACCCTCCCCCTCAGTTCTCTGCAGTCTACAGTCCTCTGTTCTACCAGCTGAGCTATCAAAGGGTGCACGTCCCCTTCAATTCTCACAAGAGATTGAAGAAGGGTAGAGGTTGGAGGATGAGGCTGGGCGCGGTGGCTCATGTCTATAATCCCAACACTTTGGGAGGCTGAGGGGGGTGGATCACCTGAGGTCAGGAATTCAAGGCCAGCCTGGCCAACATAGTGAAACCCTGTCTCTACTAAAAATACAAAAATTAGCCGGTCATGATGGCATGCGCCTGTAGTCCCAGCTACTCAAGAGCCTAAGGCGGGAGAATTACCTGGACCTGGGAGGTGGATGTTGCAGTGAGCTGAGATCATGCCACTGCACTCTAGCCTGGGTGACAGAGCGAGACTCTGTCTCAAAAAATAAAAAAATAGGCCAAGCACAGTGGCTCACGCCTGTAATCCCAGTACTTTGGAAGTCTGAGGTGGGCGGATCACGAGGTCAGGAGTTCAAGACCAGCCTGGCCAACATGGTGAAATCCCGTCTCTACTAAAAATACAAAAACTAGCCTGGCATGGTGGCAGACACCTGTCATCTCAGCTACTCAGGAGGCTGAGGCAGGGAGAATCACTTGAACTTGGGAGGCAGACGCTGCAGTGAGCCAAGATCATGCCATTGCTCTCCAGCCTGGGTGACTCTATCTCAAAATAAATAAATAAATAAATAAATAAATAAATAAATAAATAAATAAATAAATAAATAAAATAAAATAAAACAAATGGTGGTGGGGCAACTGGGTATCCAGATGCAGAAGAATGAAGTTGCATGAAATTGACTCAAAATTCATCAATAACAGAGCTAAACTGTAAAACTCTTAGAAGAAAATATACAGATAATCTCTTTTTTTTTTTTTGAGACTGAATCTCGCTCCATCGCCCGGGCTGGAGTGCAGAGGCGTAATCTCCGCTCACTGCAAGCTCAGCCCCCGGGTACACGCCATTCTCCTGTCTCAGCCTCCTGAGTGGCTGGGACTACAGGCGCCCGCCACCTCGCCCGGCTAGTTTTTTGTATTTTTTTTAGTAGAGACGGGGTTTCACCATGTTAGCCAGGATGGTCTTGATCTCTTGACTTCGTAATCTGCCCACCTCGGCCTCCCAAAGTGCTGGGATTACAGGCGTGAATCATCGCGCCCAGCTAGATAATCTTTATTACCTAAAATTGATAATAGATTCCTAGATACAATATCAGGAGGCACACCAAAAGAAAAAGTGAATAAATTGGACTTTATCAAGATTAAAAGCTTTTGTGTGTAGAAGGATATGATCAACACTGTGAAAAGACAAAGTACAGGATGGGACAGACATTTGTAAACCGTGTATCTGATGAGGGTGTAATATGCAGAATATGCCAAGTGCAGTGGCTCACACCTGTAATCCTAGCATTTTGGGATGCCCAGGCTGGTGGATCACCTAAGGTCAGGAGTTTGAGACCAGCCTGGCCAACATGGTGAAACCCTATCTCTATAAAAATACAAAAATTAGCCGGGTGGGGTGGAGGAGGCTGCTGTGCGCTGAGATCACGCCACTGCACTCCAGTCTGCACGACAGAGGGAGACTCCGTCTCAAAAAAAAAGCAGAATATATAAAGAACTCTTGCATCTCAACAACAAAAAGACAACTCAATTTTTTAAATGGGCAAATTATGTTAATAGACATTGCCCCAAAGAACATATACAAATAGCTAACAAGCACATGAAAAAATGCTCAGAATCATTAGTCATTAGAGAAATAAAGCCACATGGAGATGCCACTTCATATCCACTAGTGTAACTAAGTACCCTCATTTTCCTAAGAGATAGTTTAATTATTTTTTTTCCCTCTCTTCTCATTCTCCTGGTTCCCCAGGTCCTACTTAGCCCTTTAGAAATGCAAGTATAGCCTTTTTCACCAGACACTCCCTACAGGGCAAGTTCATCTAACTCCTCAAGAGTTAACAGTCAATTTACAAACCAAAGCATGCCCACTACAGAACTCTCACCTTTTAGGAGGTGACCTCAAGACAACAGCCTGCCCGCAAAGCTGCCAGCAGTCACCAGCTCAATCACTGCATTGGTAAGGCACCAAGCTAACATGTGGACTCCCACCTTCCTTGTTTCCTCTCCTGCCTTTTACAAGTGCCTGCTTTCTGCTCCAAAAGGGAAGCAGCACATGTAAAGGCAGGAGGCCTAGGCCTCTTCCCCTAAGCTGACTTTGGAATAAATCACTTTCTTTGTATCAGGTCTTACTCTTGTCAGTTGGATTCAGCATGTGGGAGCAACTTACCCACATTTCAGTTACACTAGTATGGCTGCAAAAAAAAATTTTTTTTTTTTGAGACGGAGTCTGGCTCTGTCGCCCAGGCTGGAGTGCAGTGGCCGGATCTCTGCTCACTGCAAGCTCCGCCTCCCGGGTTCACGCCATTCTCCTGCCTCAGCCTCCCGAGTAGCTGGGACTACAGACGCCTGCCACCTCACCCAGCTAGTTTTTTTTTTTTTTTTTTTACGTATTTTTTAGTAGAGACGGGGTTTCACTATGTTTGCCAGGATGGTCTCGATCTCCTGACCTTGTGATCCGCCCGTCTTGGCCTCCCAAAGTGCTGGGATTACAGGCTTGAGCCACCGCGCCCGGCCCAAAAAAAATTTTTTTAAGGAAAAAAGTATTGGTGGAAAAATTCAAACTTCATACTTTGCTGATGGGGATGTAAAATAGGGCAGCTACTGTGGAAAACAGTTTGGTGGTTCCTCAAAAAGTTAAAGAATTACGATATGATGCAGCAATTCTGCTACTGAAGCAGCATCGTTTCCTGGGGTAAATCTGAGGTTCCTCGTCTAGTGCCAAGAAGATTAAGGACACGGATACACACAAGGAGTGAGTTTAGGAGAGGAGATTTAACAGGCAAAAGAAAGAGAAAGGAGAAAATCTCTTTCATGAGAGAGAGGAGCTCTCCAATGAGAATTCTGGCCCTCGGCAGAGTGTACCAGATTTTATATAGAGGCTTAAGGAGGCAGTGCCTGATTTACATAGGGTCCAAAGATTAGTTGGACCAGGTGTGATGTTTACATCAATCGCTGGGTAAGCTGGCTTCCCCACCCTAATCTTATTATGCAAATGGCTCTTTGCTTGGCTGGCACCATGTTGCCTGCTCCTTACTGCACACGTGGCTAGCAAAGAGAAGGGACAATGAAGCTGCCATTTTGAACATGCCTAGTCCCAGGTAGCCTTTTCCTATTGGCACAACTGCTGGCATTCACCCGTGCAAGCATCCAGCTTGCTTGTCTATGTTTGCAGCTTGATTTTACAGGCTGTTCTTTGTTACAAAAGAAAATTATTTGGGGGCTGTTTTTCATTAAAAGGAAAACCTTACCAAGGACTCCTGTAGCTTATCTGCCTAAATAATTTCTTCTTAACGCCTATATCACTAGTAGGTATATTACCAAAATAAAACAGATATTCAAACAAATACTTGTACAACAGCGCTATTCACAGTAGCCGAAAGTTGGAAACAATTCACATGTCCATCAATGGATGCATGGATAAACAAATATATTATGCAGCTATAAAAGGGAATGAAGTACTAATAAATCCCACAACGTGGATAAACCTTAAGAAAATGGTAAGTGAGCCGGGCACGGTGGCTCACGCCTGTAATCCCAGCACTTTGGGAGGCTGAGGTGGGCGGATCACAAGGTCAGGAGATCGAGACCATGGTGAAACCCCGTCTCTACTAAAAATACAAAAAATTAGCCGGGCGCGGTGGCGGGCCCCTGTAGTCCCAGCTACTCAGGAGGCTGAGGCAGGAGAATGGCGTGAACCCAGGAGGCGGAGCTTGCAGTGAGCCGAGATCGTGCCACTGCACTCCAGCCTGGGAGACAGAGCGAGACTCCTCTCAAAAAAAAAAAAAAAAAAAAAAAAGAAAGAAAATGGTAAGTGAAAGTAGCCAGACACTAAAGATTCAAAATTGTATGTGGCCCGGCGCGGTGGCTCAAGCCTGTAATCCCAGCACTTTGGGAGGCCGAGACGGGCGGATCATGAGGTCAGGAGATCGAGACCATCCTGGCTAACACGGTGAAACCCCATCTCTACTAAAAAATACAAAAATCTAGCTGGGCGAGGTGGCGGGCGCCTGTAGTCCCAGCTACACGGGAGGCTGAGGCAGGAGAATGGCGGGAACCCGGGAGGTGGAGCTTGCAGTGAGCTGAGATCCGGCCACTGCACTCCAGCCTGGGCGACAGAGCGAGACTCCGTCTCAAAAAAAAAAAAAAAAATTGTATTGTGATTTTGTCAGAGGCATTTGAACCAGACAACTCCATCTTGAATAGGGACTGGGTAAAATAAGACTGAAACCTACTAAGCTGCATTCCCAGACGGTTAGGCATTCTAAGTCACAGGATGAGGTAGGAGGTCAGCATAAGATACAGGTCATAAAGACCTTCCTGATAAAAAAGCTTGGAGTAAAGAAGCCAGCCAAAACCCACTAAAACCAAGATGGCCATGAGAGTGACCTCTCGTCGTCCTCACTACTACACTCCCACCAGCGCCAGGACAGTTTACAAATGCTATAGCAACCTCAGGAAGTTACCCTATATGGTCCAAAAAAGGGAGGCATGAATAATCCACCTCTTGTTTGGCATATAATCAGAAATAACCATAAAAATGGGCAACCAGCAGCCCTCAGGGCTCTGTCTATGAAGTAGCCATTCTTTTATTCCTTTACTTTTTAAATAAACTTGCTTTCACTTTACTCCTCTGTGGACTTGCCCTGAATTCTTTCTTTTTTTTTTTTTTTTTTTTTTGAGACAGAGTCTTGCTCTGTCACCCAGGCTGGAGTGCTGGAGTGCAGTGCCACGATCTCGGCTCACTGCAAGCTGCGCCTCCCGGGTTCACGCCACTCTCCTGCCTCAGCCTCTCAAGTAGCTGGGACTACAGGTGCCCGCCACTATGCCTGGCTAATTTTTTGTATTTTTTAGTAGAGATGGGGTTTCACTGTGTTAGCTAGGATGGTCTCGATCTCCTGACCTCGTGATCCGCCTGCGTTGGCCTCCCAGAGTGCTGGGATTACAGGCGTGAGCCACCGCGCCCGGCCTACCCTGAATTATTTCTTGCACGAGATCCAGGAACCCTCTCTTGGGCTTTGGATCGGGACCCCTTTCCAGTAACAATTTCATTTTATGAAATACCCAAGATAGGTAAATCCATAGAGACAGAAAGCAGATTAGTGGTTGCGGGGGAGCTGGGGATGAGAAAGGGAATGACTGCTTAATGGGTATGGAGTTTTCTTTTGGGGTGATGAAAATGATTTGGAACTTGATATATAAGTGGTGGTTGTGTTAACCAAAGAGGGGTCCAGATCCAGACCCCAATAAAGGATTCTTGGATCCTGCGCAAGAAAGAATTTGAGGCGAGTCCACAATTGAAAGCCAGTTTTTAGGAAAGTAAAGGAATAAGAGAATAGCTACTCCATAGACAGAGCAGCCCCAAGGGTGCTGGTTGCCCATTTTCTTGGTTATTTCTGGTTCAAACGGCTCTGACAGTTGTGTGTGCTATTGTGAAATATATATTTGGTCTTCTTCCCCATTTCCTGGTGGCATACAACTTCTAAAATCCTTGGAACCTCCGAAGTGATGTGTCTTTTTATATGTTAATGAGTTGACTGATGGTTGGGGGCTCCTGGATAGCTTCGGGATTGAGGGCTGGTCACAGGAAAGACCAAACCTTGATTAGAGAGCTGGGACTTGCAGGCACACCCCTCAACCTCCATGGAGGGGCGGAGGGCTGAAAGTTACGTTGATTACCAATGACCAGTGATTTAATTACTCATAGCTACATAATGATGCTTTCATAAAAACGCAAAAGGACTGGGTCCAGAGAGCTTCAAATTAGTGGAACACATGGAGGCACCTGGAGGTGTCATGCCCTGAGAGGGCATGGAAGCTTCACGCTCTTTCCCACATAAGCATTTCTTTCTTTTTTTTTTTTTTTTTTTTTTTTTTGAGACGGAGTCTCGCTCTGCCGCCCAGGCTGGAGTGCAGTGGCCGGATCTCAGCTCACTGCAAGCTCTGACTCCCGGGTCCACGCCATTCTCCTGCCTCAGCCTCCCGAGTAGCTGGGACTACAGGCGCCCATCACCACGCCCAGCTACTCTTTTGTATTTTTAGTAGAGACGGGGTTTCACCGTGTTAGCCAGGATGGTCTCGATCTCCTGACCTCGTGATCCGCCCGTCTCGGCCTCCCAAAGTGCTGGGATTACAGGCTTGAGCCACCGCGCCCGGCCCAGCATTTCTTTCATCTGGTGTTCATCAGTCTCATTTGTAATATTCTTTATAATAAACCAGTAAATGTAAGTAAAGTGTTTTCCTGAGTTCTGTGAGCCACTTTAGCAAATTAGTTGGACCCCAAGAGAGGGCAGTAGGAATCTTGATTTATAGCCAGTCAATTAGAAGCACAAGTAAAACCACCTTGGGCTTATGATTGGTATTGGAAATAGGGGCAAGCTTGTGGGACTGAGCCCTTACTTTTGGCATCTGACACTCTTTCCAGGTGGATAGTGTGACAGTTGAGTTGAATCAGAGGACACCCAACTAGTGTCCACCGAAGAATGGATTGGTTACTGTTGGGGAGAAATTCCCACACACATTTTGGTTACCAAGAGTCACAGAATGGTGAATATACTAAATACCACTGAAATGTACACTTTAGCCAGGCACGGTGGCTCATACCTGTAATCCCAGCACTTTGGGAGGCCGAGGTGGGCAGATCACCTGAGCTCAGGAGTTTGAGACCAGCCTTACCAACAAGGAGAAACCCCATCTCTATTAAAAATACAAAAATTAGCCACATGTAGTGGCACGTGCCTGTAATTCCAGCAACTCAGGAGGCTGAGGCAGGAGAATCACTTGAACCTGAGAAGCAAAGGTTGCGGTGAGCCAAGATGGTGCCATCGCACTCCAGCCTGGGCAACAAGTGCGAAACTCCGTCTCAGAAAGAAAAAAAAAAAAGAAAAGAAATGTGCACTTTAAGATGGTTGATTTTATGTTACATGAATTCACCTGACTTAAATACAAAGAAACAGATTTTCCATGAATCTTATGAAGCTTTTGGGAGGGACTCTAACAGTATATTCATAGGATCATATCTAATTTTTTTTTTTAAGATGGAGTCTTGCCCTGTCGCCTGGACTTGAGTTCGGTGGCGTGATCTCAGCTCACTACAGCCTTCACCTCCCAGGTTCAAGCAATTTTCCTGTGCCTTGGCCTCCTGAGTAGCTAGGATTACAGGTGTGTGCCACCATGCCCAGCTAATTTTTTTTTTTTTTCAGTAGGGATAGGGTTTCGCCATGTTGGCCAGCAGGCTGGTCTTGAACTCCTGGCCTCAAGTGATCTGCCCACCTTGGCCTCCCAAAGTTTGGGATTACAGGCATGAGCCACCGCGCCCAGCTGGATCGTATCTAAGTTTATAATTTTAACTTTTCATTATTTTCTTAAAGAGGGCCACTGTGGTAGACACTTATAAGCACTCCCTCCCAAAGATGTCCATGTTTTAATCCTCGAAACCTGTGAATATGTTATATAATATGACAAAGGGTAATTAAGGTTACAGATAGAATTACGGTTGCTAATCAGCTGGCCTTAAAATAGGGAGATTATCCTGGATTGTCTAGGTGAACCCAGTATAATCAAGAGTCCTTAACATGGAAGAAGGTGACAGAGAGGAGGTCAGAGTGAAGCAGTCTAAGAAAGGCTTATCTGTTGTTGCTGGTTTTGAAGATGGAGGAAGAAGCCACAACTCAAGGAATGCAGATGGTCTCTAAAGCTGGAAAAGACAAGGAAACTGATTTTTTCCCAGAGCCTCCAGAAAGGAACACAGCCCTCTTGACACTGAGTTTTAGCCCAGTGAGTCCTATCTGGACCTTTTAACTACAGAGCTATAAGAGAAATTTGTGTTGTCTAAAGCTACAAAGTTTGTGGTAATTTGTTATAGCAGTGATAGAAAACTAATACAGCCAAGTCTTGTAACTTACTTGCTGTGTTACTGTGGGCAAATCGCTGAACTCTTCCAGGCCTTAGTTTCTTCATAGGTACATTGGAGATAATACTTACAAACCTGATCTACTGTGTGGATTAAAAGAGAAAGTGATTAATAAAACTTGGAAAGTGCTCTAAAAATGTTCATGCGTCATTTTAAGTTGTTAATAAAGAGTATTAGAGTGACTAAGTGACTCCAAGCTTATTAGCTGGAAAAATAGAAGTAGAAGAGGCGATTCTCTGGGACATCCCAAGTAACTGGGACGTCCCAGTTACTTGGGAGGCTGAGGTGGGGAGAATTGCTTGAGAGTCCAGCCTGGGTAACATAGGGAGACCTGCCACTAAAAAATGAAAAAAGAAAAAACAGTTGGAGGGTAAGAAAAGGAAACCAGTTTTGAAGAGCTAGCCAAGTTGATTAAAATAAAGCAGATATAATTCTTACTTTTGTTCCAGATGTCTTCCTGAATTTTTTTTTGGAGATGGAGTTTTGCCCTTGTTGCCCAGGCTGAAGTGCAATGGCGCAATCGCAGTTCACTGCAACCTCTGCCTCCCAGGTTCAAGCGATTCTCCCAGGTTCAAGCAATTCTCCTGCCTCAGCCTGGCGAGTAGCTGGGACTACAGGCATGTGCCACCACACCTGGCTAATTTTGTATTTTTAGTAAAGACGGGGTTTCTCCATATTGGTCAGGCTAGGCTGGTCTCGAACTCTCCACCTCAGGTGATCCGTCCACCTTGGGCTCCCAAAGTGCTGGGATTACAGGCGTGAGCCACCGCGCCGGCCCATCTTCCTGATTTTAAGCCAGTGCAAGATAGGAATTTTAGAAGTGAAAGGAGCTTGAAAATCACGTAGCCAAATGCCCCTCCTTCCCCTATACATTTTGTAGATGTGGAAACTGAAACCCAGAGAGACTGACTTTGTTAAGGCCACTTAGCTAATGAATTATTTGACCAGTTGAATAAACAACTCTCAGGGCTTCACTGTATGAAGCATAATCTTTAAGATTAAAAAGTACCCTAGAGAGGAAAATTTATGAAAGTTTCAAGTAAGCTGAGTGTTTTTGTTTGTTTGTTTGTTTGTTTTGAGACAGAGTCTCGCTCTGTTACCCAGGCTGGAGTGCAGTGGCACAGTCGTGGCTCACTGCAACTTCTGTTTCCCAAGTTCAAAAAATTCTCCTGCTTTAGCCTCCTGAGTAGCTGGGATTACAGGTGTGTGCCACCACACCTGGCTAATTTTTGTATTTTTAGTAGAGATGGGGTTTCACCATGTTGGTCAGGTTGGTCTCAAACTCCTGACCTCGTGATCTGCCTGCCTTGGCCTCCCAAAGTGCTGGGATTACAGGTATGATCCACCGTGCCCAACTGTAAGTTAGAGTTTTAACAAAGACTTAGACAAGGATGAGAACCACATTAAAGGTAAAGGGAGAGGGAGAATTTATTTTATAAATGCAAAATTAGAGGCCGGGCATGGTGGCTCAAGCCTGTAATCCCAGCACTTTAGGAGGCCGAGACGGGCGGATCACGAGGTCAGGAGATCAAGACCATTCTGCCTAACCCGGTGAAACCCCGTCTCTACTAAAAAATACAAAAAACTAGCCTGGTAAGGTGGCGGGCGCCTGTAGTCCCAGCTACTCAGGAGGCTGAGGCAGGAGAATGGTGTGAACCCGGGAGGCGGAGCTTGCAGTGAGCTGAGATCCGGCCACTGCACTCCAGCCTGGGCAACAGAGTGAGACTCTGTCTCAAAAAAAAAAAAAAAAAAAAAAAATTAGAAAGTTATTACTTATGGTGAATACATTGCCCAAATATTTTATCAGGAAAATAAGTTTCGACTGGATTTTAGCTGTCTCAAATTTAGCTGTCTCACCTCCCTACCTTCATTTAATTGTTCTCCCAACATTTATCTGAGTTTAGAAATAGAAAGATGTGGCCAGGAGTGGTGGCTCATGCCTGTAATCCAAGCACTTTGGGAGGCCGAGGAAGGCTTATCACAAGGTCAAGATATCAAAACCATCCTGGTCAACATGGTGAAACCCCTTCTCTACTAAAAATACAAAAATTATCTGGGTGTGGTGGTGCACACCTGTAGTCCCAGCTACTCAGGAGGCTGAGGCAGGAGAATGGCTTGAACTCTGGAGACAGAGGTTGCAGTGAGACAAGATTGCGCCACTGTACTCCAGCCTGGTGACAGAAACTCTGTCTCAAAAAAAAAAAAAAAAAAGATGCTCTCTTTTTGTTGGTTTTTTTTTTTTTTTTTTTTTTTTTTTTTGAGACGGAGTTTCACTCTTGTTGCCCAGGCTGGAGTGCAATGGTGTGATCTCGGCTCACTGCCACCTCCACCTCCCAGGTTCAAGCGATTCTACTGCCTCAGCCTCCCGAGTAGCTGGGATTACAGGCATGCGCTACCACACCCGGCTGATTTTTTCGTATTTTTAATAGAGACGGGGTTTCACCGTGTTGGTCAGGCTGGCCTGGAACTCCCAAACTCAGGTGATCCGCCCAGCTCAGCCTCTCAAAATGCTGGGATTACAGGCGTGAGTCACCGTGCCTGGTGAGAAAGATGTTCTTAACCAATAATAAAACAAAATTTCGCCAATAATAAAACAAAAAGTGTTCTTTTTGTTTTTGTTTTATTGAGATGTAATTCACCTAACATAAAATTCACAATTCTAAAGCGTACACTTCAGTGGTTTTTAGAAAATTCCCTATGTTGTGTAACCATCACCATTGCTCTGAAAACATTTCCATCAACTGCCCTCCACCCCCACAAGAAAAAACCATGCTATTAGCAGTTAGTCCCAATTTCCCCCTTCTCCCATCCCTTGACAACTACTAATCTAATTTCTGTCTATGGATTTGCTTATTCTGGATATTTTATATACTGTAAATTGAATTATTATCATAATATTTTCAAAGTTCATTCATATTGTAGCATGCATCAGTACTTCATTCCTTTTATGGCTGAATAATAATCCATTGTATGGATGTATTACATTTTGTTTATCCTTTAGTTAGCTGATGGACATTGGGGTTGTTTTCACTTTTTGGCCATTATAAATAAAGCTGCTATGAACATTCATTTACATGTTTTTTGTGTAAACATATATTTTCATTTCTCTTGAGTATATACTCAAGAAGTGGAATTGCTGGTTCATATAACTCTGTTTATGTTTTTGAGAAACTGCTAAACTGTTTTCCATAGCAGCTATACTTTCCACCAGCAATATATGAGGGTTCCAATTTTTCCACATTCTTTTCCACACTTATTTTCTCTTTTTGAAAATATTATTACTATAGTCAACCTAATGGGTGTAAAGTGATTTCTCATGTAATTTGTTTAGTTTTATTTTTAGAATAGCATTTCCCACTCTTCTTTTTATTTAATTTTTATTTTATTTTATTTTATTTTATTTGAAACGGAGTCTCACTCTGTCACCCAGGCTGCACTGCCTGGGCATGATCTTGGCTCACTGCAACCTCCTCCTCCTGGGTTCATACAGTTCTCCTGCCTCAGCCTCCCGAGTAGCTGGAATTACAGGCATGCGCCACCACGCTCAGCTAATTTTTGTATTTTTCGTAGAGACGGGGTTTCACCATGTTGGCCAGGCTGGTCTTGAACTCCTGACCTCATGATCTGCCCGCCTTGGCCTCCCAAAGGGCTGGGATTACAGGCATGAACCACCACTCCCGGCCTATTATGGTATTTTAGATGACCACAGTTATAAAGCTGGGTCACATAATTATCAACCATAATGATATGTGTTTATACATTTCCCCTTTCGACCTATGTTTTTCTTTTTCTTTTTACTTTTTTTTTTTTTTTTTTGAGACGGAGTCTCACTCTTTCGCCCAGGCTGGAGTGCAGTGGCACTATCTCAGCTCACTGCAAGCTCCGCCTCCCGGGTTCACGCCATTCTCCTGCCTCAGCCTCCCAAGTAGCTGGGACTACAGGCGCCCACCACCACGCCCAGCTAGTTTTTTTGTATTTTAGTAGAGACGGGGTTTCACTGTGTTAGCCAGGATGGTCTCCATCTCCTGACCTCGTGATCCGCCCGTCTCGGCCTCCCAAAGTGCTGGGATTACAGGCGTGAGCCACCGCGCCCGGCTCTTTTTCTTTTTGAGACAGAGGTTTGCTCTTGTTGCCTAGGCTGGAGTGCAATGGTGTGATCACCTAAAGTCAGGAGTTCGAGACCAGCCTGACCAACATGGAGAAACCCCCGTCCCTACCAAAAATACAAAATTAGCTGGGTGTGGTGGCGCATGCCTGAGGCAGGAGAATGGCGTGAACCCGGGAGGCGGAGCTTGCAGTGAGCTGAGATCGTGCCACTGCACTCTAGCCTGAGCAACAGAGTGAAACTCTGTCTCAAAAATAAATAAATAAAAATAAAAATATATAAATAAATAACCTTTCAAATAATTTTAAAAATTACTTTTCCAGAAGTATAGTTTTGGGATTTTGAGCTTTCAGGATTTGAACACTTGAGATTATGCCTTTTAGTATTACGATCAACTTCCTGTCTCCTAAGAATGAAAACAAGCAGGCACATACACTCTCAGCACTTTGACCCAGAATTTTAATGGAGGTTCTCATGAGTTCGATAGGGCAAAATAATAATAATAATAATAATTTAGCTGGGTGTGGTGGCTCACGCCTGTAATCCCAACATTTTGGGAGGCCAAGGCGGGCGCATCACCTGAGGTCAGGAGTTCGAGACCAGCCTCAACATGGAGAAACCCCCGTCTCTACTAAAAACACAAAATTAGCCGGGTATGATGGTGCATGCCTGTAATCCCAGCTACTTGGGAGGCCGAGGCAGGAGAACTGCTTGAACCCAGAAGGCGGAGGTTGCAGTGAGCCAAGATCGTGCCACTGAACTCCAGCCTGGGCAACAAGAGTGAAACTCCGTCTCAAAAAAAAAAAACTTGAAGACATCAAGATTGGAGTCTGGGCACGGTAGCTCACACCTGTAATCCTAGCACTTTGGGAGGCCAAGATGGGTAGAAATTCTGTCTCAAAAAAGAAAAAAGATTGGAAAGGAAGAAGTAAAATTATATTCACAAACAACATGGTCATCTTTATAAAAAATCATTTGGAATCTACAAAAAGGCTAATAAAACTTAGCAAGTTTGTAAGAAACAATAAACAAAAATCAATTGTATTTTTATATAAAATTAGCAGACATTTTTAAGTAGATAATAAAATCAGTACTATTTTCAATAGGAGCAAAACATGCTTAAAATTAGGAATAATCAAAAAATAAAAAATAAAATAAAATTAGGAATAATCACGACAAAAGATTTGTAAGGCCTGTACACTGAAAGCTATAGAACATTTCTGAGAGAAATAAGAGACCGAAATAAATGGAGAGATAATATCTTGTTCATGAATTGGAAGATGATCCAATTCATGAATTGGAATTCATGATCTTCACAATTCAAGTATTGTGAAGAACTCAATTCTCTCCAAATTATCTATGGAGTTATGATACTATGATACCTATATATTGATTTTTGTCCATGGTTCCTAGCTTGTAACTCCGGTAGCTCTTGCTATAATGTTGGGGTACTTTAGGCCTCAGAAGCAGACCTCAGGAAACAGAATCTCTCTCTGATCTTCTACTGCTGTCCTTTCACGGGCTCCTTTTTCTCCCCCAAGGTGGGACTGTCATCTTCCCCTGCCTTTCCATAAAGAAATTCACTGACTTACCTTGTTTGACTGTAGGTCATAAAACCCCTATTTTAGAAAGTGTCCTGCTCCATACCCTAAAGGAGGGAATGCTGCACACAGAGGCCAAGAAGAATCTGGACAAATAGGCCTTGCTAGGTATCCCCATTCAGTCTATTTTAGATCCTGCCCTTTTTATCTAATCACATTTCTACATGGTTGTCAATCATACCTATCCAATGAAGTCTTCATAAAAGGCCCAAGAAGACAACATTATAGAGAGCTTTCAGATAGCTGAACAAGGGGAGTCTTACAGGAAAGCAAGCAAGAACTCATCCACATGCCAGGAGGGCAGTGTACCCCAACTCCACAGGGACAGAAGCTCCTGTGATCAGACCCTTCCAGACCTTGCCCTGTGTATCTCTTCATCTGGCTATTTATACACAGTGGTTCACGCCTGTAATCCCAGCACTTTGGGAGGCCAAGGCTGGTAGGTCACCTGAGGTCAGGAGTTGGAGACCAGCCTGACCAATATGGTGAAACCTCATTTCTACTAAAAATACAAAAATTAGCCAGGTGGGTGTGGTGGCCCATGCCTGTAGTCCCAGCTACACAGAAGGCTGAGACAGGAGAATTGTTTGAAATAGGGAGGCAGAGGTTGCAGTGGGCCAAGACTGTGCCACTGTACTCCAGTCTGGGCGACAGAGTGAGACTCCATCTCAAAAAAATAAAATAAAATAAGTTAATAAATCCTGGGCCGGGCACAGTGGTTCATGCCTATAATCCCAGCACTTTGGGAGGCCGAGGCAGGTGGATCAACTGAGGTCAGGAGTTTGAGACCAGCCTGGCCAAACATGGTGAAACCCCGTCTCTAGTAAAAATACAAAAAATTAGCCAGGCATGGTGATGGGTACCTGTCATCCCAGCTACTTGGGAGGCTGAGGCAAGAGAATCGCTTGAACCTGGGAGGCAGAGGTTGCAGTGAGCTGAGATCATGCCAGTGGCACTCCAGCCTGGGCAAAAAGTGTGAGGCTTCGTCTCAAAAAATAATAATAATAATCCTTTGTATGGCTGGGCACGGTGGCTCATGCCTGTAATCCCAGCACTTTGGGAGGCCGAGGTGCGTGGATCACCTGAGGTCAGGAGTTTGAGACCAGCCTGACCAACATGGTGAACCTGTCTCTACTAAAAAATACAAAAATTAGCTGGGCGTGATAGCGGGTGCCTGTAATCCCAGCTACGTGGGAGGCTGAGGCAGAAGAATCACTTGAACCTGGGAGACAGAGGTTGCAGTGAGCTGAGATCGTACCATTGCACTCTAGCCTGGGCAACAGAGCAAGACTCCATCTCAAAAAAAAAAGTATACACACACACATATATATATCCTTTGTAATAAACCAGTAAATGTAAGTAAGTGTCTCCCTGAGTTCTGTAAGCCACTCTAGCAAAGAGGATCATGGGAACTCCATTTTAAAGCCAGCTGATCAAACATCCAGAGGCCTGGTCTTGTGACTAGTGGGAAGGAGGAGGTGTTCTTGTGGGACTGAGCCCTCAACTTGTGGTTTCTGAGGCTATTTCCAGGTAGATATGTCAGAATTCAATTGAATTGGAGGACATCCAGCTGATATCTGCTGCAGAATTGATTGCTTGGTGTCTGAGGAGAAACCAACACATATTTGGTCCCAGAAGACTTCTGGGTTGATTGTTGTGGTGTGAAAACAGTGGGAAAAGCATCGTTTGAGTTTTTCCACTATCCCAAGAATCGGTGCAATCCCAATCAAAATCTTTTTTAAAAAATATTTTACATGGCCGGGCACGGTGGCTCACGCCTGTAATCCCAGCACTTTGGGAGGCCGAGGAGGGCGGATCACAAGGTCAGGAGATCGAGACCATGGTGAAACCCTGTCTCTACTAAAAATACAAAAAATTAGCCGGGCGCGGTGGCGGGCGCCTGTAGTCCCAGCTACTAGGGAGGCTGAGGCAGGAGAATGGCGTGAACCCAGGAGGCGGAGCTTACAGTGAGCCGAGATCGCGCCACTGCACTCCAGCCTGGTGGACAGAGTGAGATTCCGTCTCAAAAAAAAAAAAAAAAAAATACAGAAAAAATTGACAGGCTGCTTCTAAAGTTCATATGAAAGGGAAAAATTAAAAAAAAAAAAACCCCAAAACTTAGAGTAGACAAAACAACTTGAAGAGTATGAACAAAGTTGGAGTCCATGAGTGGTGGCTAATGCCTGTAATCCCAGAACTTTGGGAGACTGAGACAGGCAGATCAGTTGAGGTCAGGAGTTCAAGACTAACCCGTCCAACATAGTGAAACTCCATCTCTACTCAAAATACAAAAAAAAAAAAGTAGTCAGGCTTGGTGGTGGGCGCCTGTAATCCTAGCCACTTGGGAGGCTGAGGCAGGAGAATTGCTTGAACTCAGGAACGGAGGCTGCAATGAGCCATCATAGCACCTCTGCACTCCAGCCTAGGCGAGACAGAGTGATACTCTGTCTCAAAAAAAAAATTGGAGAAGTGGTTGGTTTCCTGCACAGATCCTGACTGACAGTAGGTTTGAGGGCACAGGCCAAGAGAAGCGGTACCAGAGGCTCAACATGATGAAAACAGCTGTCCAGTAAGACTAGAGCTTGGTTTTTGTTTATTTTTTGTTTATTTTTTTATTTTTTGAGACGCAGTCCACTCTGTTGCCCAGGTTGGAGTGCCCAGGTTGGAGTTGCCCAGGTTGGAGGCACGATCTTGACTCACTCCAATCTCTGCCTCCCAGGTTCAAGCGATCCTCCTGCCTCAGTCCCCCTAGTAGCTGGGATTATAGACATGCACCACCACACCCGGCTAATGTTTGTATTTTTAGTAGAGAAAGGGTTTCGCCATGTTGGCCAGGCTGGTCTCAAACTCCTGACCTCAGTGATCCACCTGCCTCGGCCTCCCAAAGTGCTGGGATTACAGGGGTGAGCCACCGTGCTCAGCCTTTTTTTTTTCTTTTTCTTTTCTTTTTTTTTTTGAGACAGAGTTTTGCTCTTGTTGCCCAGGCTAGAGTGCGATGGCGCAATCTCGCTCACCACAAACTCCACCTCCCGGGCTCAAGCGATTCTCCTGCCTCAGCCTCCCGAGTAGCTGGGATTACAGGCATATGCCACCATGCCCAACTAATTTTGTATTTTTAGTAGGTACGGGATTTCTCCATTTTGGTCAGGCTGGTCTCAAACTCCCGACCTCAGGTGATCCACCTGCCTTGTCCTCCCAAAGTGCTGGGATTACAGGCGTGAGCCACCACACCCGGCCTTGTTAAACTTTTTTTGTTAATTTTTTTTTTTTTTTTTTTTTTGAGAGAAATCTGGCTCTTATCTCCCAGGTTTGAGTGCAATGACTTGATCTCGTCTCACTGCAACCTCCGCCTCCTGGGTTCAAACGATTCTCCTGCCTCTGCCCCCCAAGTAGCTGGGATTAAGTCACCTGCCACCACGCCCAGCTAATTTTTGTATTTTTTAGTAGAGACGGGGTTTCACTATGTTGGCCAGGCTGGTCTTGAAATCCTGACCTCAGGTGATCCGCCAGCCTCGGCCTCCCAAAGTGCTGGCCACCATGTCAGGCCTTGAAATAAAAAAAAAAAAAAAAAAAAATTGTTTTAAAAAAAGAGTTTGAGGCCTTTTGTTGTTGTTGTTGTTGTTAATTTTTTTTGTTTTTGTTTTTGTTTTTGAGACAGAGTCTCGCTCTGCGGCCCAGGCTGGAGTGCAGTGGCCGGATCTCGGCTCACTGCAAGCTCCGCCTCCCGGGTTTACGCCATTCTCCTGCCTCAGCCTCCCGAGTAGCTGGGACTACAGGCGCCGGCCACCTCGCCCGGCTAGTTTTTTGTATTTTTTAGTAGAGACGGGGTTTCACCGTGTTAGCCACGATGGTCTGGATCTCCTGACCTCGTGATCCGCCCGTCTCGGCCTCCCAAAGTGCTGGGATTACAGGCTTGAGCCACCGCACCCAGCCTTGTTAATTTTTAAGACTTGATTAGAGCCAAAGAAGAGTTGGTGCAGAGATCAAGGTTTGGACAAGGGTGACGCAAGTGAGGCTTTCATTCTCAAGGACCCATCAAGGACCCATCTTGCGCTTATATGATCTTGAGAGTGTGTGCCTCCTTAAATTTTATGTTTCCTCACCTGAAGGTAATCCTGGCCTTTATGGGACTCAGAACATGATACCCCAAAATATGGCACCTTGGCAAGTAAGGAAACTAAAGAAGCAAGGTCACGTCGACCTTCCCCCCACTTTCTCATGCACAGTGCGGTCATAAAGGAGTTATTTAACCTACCTCACCTGAAGGCAGGACATAAGACCCTCATTCCAGGCTGGCTCGGCCCCATACTCAGAGAAAAGGAATTGGCCAAGAACAATCTGAACAAACAGACCTTGTCATATTTCCCCCACTTCCCCTACCCCAGTTTATTACCATTAGATCATACCCTTTGTCCAGTAATGTTCTCCACCATCATCTACTTCTTTCAGCAGACTTAGCATTTTTAAAAAACACAATTTTCCCTGGGTCTTTGGGTCTTCATTTCTGAAGACTCTTATGTCTTATAAAACTTTGTTAAATTTGTTATGCTTTCCTCTTATTAATCTGCGTTTTGTTATGGGGTGTCATTTGTGAATGTAGCAATATGTGAGGAAGACAATACTTTTTTCTCTCCTATGCCCTGGTGGAGAGCTCTCTAGACAGATAAATGAATAGCTTAGGCTTCTCATCACCCATGTACCCACACTCTCTTTTCTTTTCTTTTCTTTTTTTTTTTTTTGAAACAGAGTCTCCTTCTGTTGCCCAGGCTGGAGTATTGTGGCATGATCTGGGCTCACTGGAACCTCTGCCTCCTGCGATTCTCCTGCCTCAGCCTCTCGAGTAGCTGGGACTTCAGGTGCATGCCACCAGGCCTGACTAATTTATGTATTTTTAGTAGAGACAGGGTTTCACCATGATGGCCAGGTTGGCCTCGAACTCCTGACCTCAAGTAATCCTCCCATCTTAGCCTCCCAAAGTGCCAGGATTACAGGCATGAGCCACCACACCCAGCTGCGCACACTCTTCCATTTCCTACACCTTGAAATTTCCCTCACTGCCCACCCTAAATACAGTACCATGAGATGCAAATCTTAAGATTAGATTTCAAAGGAAGGGCAGTGTCACTTAGTTCCATTAAGGCCTACCTGTATCCTCCGTGGCCTAGACTGGAGGTGGATATGGGGAGAATGATTTCCAAGATAGACATAGCGCTGTTATCTTTACTCCCTGAGTCCAATCCCAGTTGAATACCTAAGTGGCTTCTCATTCTTTTTTTTTTTTTTTTTGAGACGGAGTCTTGCCCTGTCGCCCAGGCTGGAGTGCAGTGGCATGATCTCGGCTCACTGCAACCTCCGCCTCCCAGGTTCAAGCAATTCTCCTGCCTCAGCCTCCTGAGTAGCTGGGATTACAGGCATGTGGCACCCCACCCAGCTAATTTTTATACGTTTAGTAGAGATGGGGTTTCACCATGTTGGCCAGGTTGGTCTTGAACTCCTGACCTTGTGATCCACCTACCTTGGCCTCCCAAAGTACTGGGATTACAGGTGTAAGCCACTGCGTCTGGCTGTGGCTTCTCATTCTTAGAGATTGCTGGCATCCCCTGCCTCTTACCATTCTTCCTATCCTTCCATCAGCTTAGAGCACTCAAGGGCTTTCACTACAAGTTCCCTTTATTGTCATCACTAGGCAGCTCCATTTTGATCTCAGAACTAATAAGTGAATCCACTTTCTTCAATATGGCCACTCTCTCAGCGGGGGTCTTCTTCCCTAATCTGTGTTCTGTGTGTGTGTGTGTGTGTGTGTGTGAGTTTTGTTTTTTGTTTTTTTTTATTTTTGAGACAAAGTCTCACTGTTGTCCAAGCTGGAGTGCAGTGGCGCAATCTTGGCTCACTGCAACCTCCACCTCCCAGGTTCAAGCAATTCTCCTGCCTCAGCCTCCCAAGTAGCTGGGAGTGCAGCGCATGCCACCACGCCCAGCTAATTTTTTTTTTGTATTTTTAGTAGACACAGGGTTTTACTATGTTGGCCATGCTGGTCTTGAACTCCTGACCTCGTGATCTGCCCACCTTGGCCTCCCAAAGTGCTGGGATTACAGGCATGAGCCACCTTGCCTGGCCCTGAAATAAAAAATAATAATTATTTTTTTGAAAAAAGAGTTTGAGGCCTTGGGTACCTTGAGTTAAAGAGGCTTCTAAAGGAGATCCTGGGGGATTCCAATTCTGACAGCTACAATTTTGCACAAAGCCTTCCTCAATGTTCTGCACTTATCACCTCCTTTCTTTTTACCTGCTTCCCTTGTCTTCTGCTCATCTCCTCTCCTGGCAGGTTGGTGTTAGTTGTTGTCAGGAAGCCTCAGCTTCTCACAGTGGAAACTCCCCAGAGGGCTCCTTGAATGTCCTCATGACATGGCATCTAACTTCCCCCAGAATGAGAGATCCAGGAGACAATGAGAAGGAAGCCACCAAGCCTTTACGCCCTCATCTCTAAAGTCACTGTAGGGAAGAAAATTAGCATCTTTATCTAGTATCACCCTAGGTTTGTGGCAGAGATCCCAATAACAAAATATTAAATATAAGAGAAAAGCATACAAATTTATTTAATAAGTTTTATATCATATGAGAGACTTAATAAGGAAATGAAGACCCAAAGAAACAGGAAAAAACTATATTTTTATGCTAAGGTTCGTGAAGAGTGGACTATCATACAGTATGATTGGACAAAAGCGGGTGTGATCTAATAGTAACAAACTGGAGAGAACTTAACAAGGCCTGTTTATTCACAGCTTCTTGGCATCTCTGCGTCTTCATTCTTTTCTTCTGGGTATAGGAAGGAGGCCCTGGAAATAGGGTCTTATGAACTTATTTTGTAAGAAGGTCAGAGAATTCTTTTAGGGCCTGCTTCATGGGAGAAAGTCGGGGGGTCAGAGAGACCTTCCCCGTGAAACCTTCCCCACAGTGTTAACAATAATTACATGCTAGGCTTTAGATAAAAGTACAGATTAAGCATTAGTCAGGTTGTCCTATGACCCATTTCCCTATAGCCCCTTATGGACCATGTAGGCCAGGACATAAACCATGAATTTCCTTATTGTTCTTGTAGATAACATCTTTGACGTTAGGAGCCTACGTCTTTTCATTTGTTTTTCAGAACTAACACCAGTGAGTCCAAAGACCACACCAAGGAACCAAGTCAGTCTGAGAATGCAGTTTCTTTGGTTGGGTGTGGTAGCTCACACGTGTAATCCCAACACTTTGGGAGGCCAAGACGGGCAGATCATGAGGTCAGGAGTTCGATACCAGCCTGCCCAACATGGTGAAACCCTGTCTCCACTAAAAACACAAAAATTAGCTGGGCGTGGTGGTGTACACTTGTAATCTCTGCTACTGGGGAGACTAAGGCAGGAGAATGGCTTGAACCCAGGAGGCAGAGGTTGCAGTGGGCTGAGATCATGTCACTGCACTCCAGCCTGGGTGACAAGCAAAACTGTGTCTCAAAAAAAAAAAAATGCAGTTTCTTCACCTCCATCCTATGACGTCACCCTTCACTCTTTGAACAATCAACACCTTGGCCCACTACTCATCCAGACCCCTTAAGGTCCCTAGACCCAAACTCTTTGAAGAGGTGGTTTTGAGGTTTCTTCTCATCTCATTTGGTGGCCTTACAATTAAACCTCTTTCTCTGCTGCAACTTGGCGTCTCGGTGCATTGACTTTCTGCACATCAGGCAACACACCCAGCACAATCACTCCTGCACATGCTGTTTCTCCATTCATTTCCTCAGTTTGAATTCTTTTTTTCTTTTTTTTCTTTTTTTGAGATGGAGTTTCACTCTTGTTGTCCAGGCTGGAGTGCAATGGCGTGATCTTGGCTCACTGCAACCTCTGCCTACTGAGTTCAAGTGATTCTTCTGCCTCAGCCTCCTGTGTAGCTGGATTACAAGCATGTGCCACCACGCCCAACTAATTTTGTATTTTTAGTAGAGACGGTGTTTCTCCATGTTGGTCAGGCTGGTCTTGAACTCCCGACTTCAGGTGATCCTACCTCCTTGGCCTCCCAAAGTGCTGGGATTACAGGCATGAGCCATTGCCATTAAATAATTTGCCCGGCCAAATTATTTAATATGTCAAGGCACCATATTTTAGGGTAGTGCATCCTGCACTCCATCTGGAACGCATGCTGCATCCCTTCTGCTACATGCCTCTGGTCAAAGCAAGATACAAAAGCAGGCCAGATCCAAAGGTTGAGGAAATAGACCCCCACCTCTGAGGAACAGCAAATAATTTGTGGCCATGTTTAATCTACCACAAAGAATTTGGCCAGGATCAGAGATGGATGCCCACACTTTTGTCCTTTGTCTTACTGAACAGGAGTTTTGAAGAGACCATCACACTGTCTACCCCCTTTAGAAGCAGATCTGCAAAACCTTTAAATGTTTGCCCTGAGCTCTGTTTCTCTTGTTTTTCCTTTTCCCTTCTCTCTCTCAGCCCCACCCGCCTTCCCCTGATGCCCCATCCTCTGTAATTCAGCTACAGCCAAGCTGTAGCTTTTCCTGTCTGGCCCTCCCAACTCAGGGACCCATTCTTCTCCCCACTTCAGGCCCCATAGGCCTCCTCAGCTCCCCCTGGGAAGGAGAAACCAGCTCAAAGTGACTTGAGTGGAGAATTGGGAAAGCTCTTTGAGACTTCTGGAGTTCCCAGTAGCAAAAGGAAACAGGATAACAAAACAGGGTGAAACCTGAATGATGGCATGGAGGGGCTGGTGGCGGTGCTCACAAGAAGTAGGATAGAAAAGAACTGAAAACAGAAAGTTGCCCTTACCTTCCCTGACTTGAGGGACCTGTGACTCTAGGCAACTGAGGCTAGTTGTCTTGCCAAGGTGATAGCATGTAATAGCCCATAATTACCCATAATGACTTCATGAGGCTCAGCCTAGGTGGGAGCCCAGGTGTTTCAAGATAATGTCTTTTCTTCCCTTTGCATTCTGAGTGTTAGCTCCCTGCATGGATTGAAAGGTGCTTATTAACATAAGTGCCCTTGTTCATTAGGTTGGTTCTGACTTATGTGCTACTTATTAGATACTCAAGTCAATTTGGTTAAGTGTCCTGCTTCTGGGCTGGGGACAGAGAAAAAGCCAGAAAACCCACTTCTCCTCAAAAGGTGTCTCTGGTGTCCAGAAAGGACAGAGCTTCGTCTTTATGCTGCGGGGATGAGCTGAGGGAAGGGGAGAAGCAGGAGGCAAACCCTGGTGGGGGCTGCTGGAAGGAGACAGCTCACAGGACACCACCACCACAAGCGGAGCCTCCACTTTCCCATCTGTGATGTGGGGCTTAGAACCAGAGTACTGGCATGAGAAAGGATTAGAGATGAATGCCCACTTTTGTCCTTGTAAGAAAAAATTGTAGGACTTTGAAATTAAGTAGGAGTCCTGGCCTAAATAGTTCATCCTTCCAGATTATCTCTTTATCACTTCCTAGATTGTCTTTTGTTTTTTTTGAGACGGAGTCTCACTCTTGTCACCCAGGCTGGAGTGCAATGGCATGATCTTGGCTCACGCAACCTCCGCCTCCCAAGTTCAAGCGATTCTCCTGCCTCAGGCTCCCAAGTAGGTGGGATTACAGGCATCTGCCACCACACTCAGCACATTTTTGTATTTTTAGTAGAGATGGGGGTTTCACCATTTGGCCAGGTTGGTATCGAACTCCCGACCTCGAGTGATCGCTCACCTCGGCCTCCCAAAGTGCTGGGATTACAGGCGTGAGCCACCACACCCGGCCCCTAGTTTGTCTTTGATTAGGATATTTTACCATTCTGTAGAGATAAAAGTATAAGACAGTTTCCTTCTAAAGAAATGCAAATTGCATCCATTGCACAGTGAAATGCAGTTGATTCTATTCCTTTGGGTATGATAGGGTTTAGGATGTACTACCCCAAAATGTGGGGCCTCGGCATTCGAGAAAACAAGAGAAGCAGGAAGGTCTCTCTGACCTTCTCCCACTGTTCTCCCCTGAAACAGGCCATAAAACTGAATTGAACTTCTCCTGAAGTAGGTCATAAGGCCCTCATTTCAGAGGGGTTCTCTCTATACCTGAAAAAAAAAAGGAATAAAGACACAGAGATGCCAAGAAGAATCTGAACAAACAGGCCTTGCTAAGTTCCCCCCAGTTCCCTCCTGCTCCTGTCTCTGACTCCTCTGCCTTTCCCAGAACACAGGGAGAAGCTTTCTCTGAAGTTCTCTTATCTGACCAAGGGAAGTTTCTTCAGAAGGAATGCAATTGTCTTAGGCCCTCTCCCTACAATCTAATTAAACAGAGAAGATTAACTCACGGGAAAGGAGACTGGAGTTGACACCAAACCCAGAGCCCAGACGAACTTTGTGACAAGCTATTGCCTGTTCTTTGGGCCCATTCATTCCTAACAATCATTTACTCTTTCTCTAAAATTGCCTAGAGCCCCCACCTCCCTCACTCCTATGAAGAGGGCATTTAAGCTTCAACTATCTGGCCCTTTGAACTTACTTTGTGTGACTCTCATTTGTGTGACTCACTTGGACTTGCATATTAATGAATTCATAAGTCTTTTCTCCTGTTAATCTGCCTATTGTCCATTTATTTCAGCAGATGCAATTATCAGACTTTCAGAGGAAAAGTGTAAACTTTCCTGCAATACTCTTTTGTCCTTTGATCATACTTCTGCATGACTGCCCATAAAAATACACAGATTTGCCGGGTGCGGTGGCTCAAGCCTGTAATCCCAGCACTTTGGGAGGCCGAGACAGGCGGATCACGAGGTCAGGAGATCGAGACCATCCTGGCTAACACGGTGAAACCCCGTCTCTACTAAAAAATACAAAAACTAGCCGGGCGAGGTGGCGGGCGCCTGTAGTCCCAGCTACTCGGAGGCTGAGGCAGGAGAATGGCATAAACCTGGGAGGCGGAGCTTGCAGTGAGCTGAGATCCGGCCACTGCACTCCAGCCCAGGCGACAGAGCGAGACTCTGTCTCAAAAAAAAAAAAAAAAAAATACACAGATTTTTCAGTTCTTTTGGGTCTTTGTTTCTGAAGGCTCCTGTGTCACATAAAACTTTGGTTAAATAAAGATGTATGTTTTTATCTTGCTGATCTGTCTTTTGTTATAGGGATCGCTGCCATGAACCTTTCAAAGCTTAGGGAAAAGATAATGCTTTGTCACACATAAATATTGACCAGTTTTTTCAGTTCTTCAAGTTTTGCATCCACTTGTAAATGCATCTCAACATTCTTTATCTGACTCTAAACTTGACAGTTTTCTTTAAAATTGACTATAATATTCAAATTATAGTAATGAGGTTTTCCTTATTAATTAATGAATTAAATGCTTTGCATTTTATATCTGTGTAATAGTGTATCCTTTTAAAATATTAATCCTGTGGCTGGGTGTGGTGGTTCATGCCTGTAATCCCAACACTTTGGCAGGCCAAGGCAGGCAGATCGCTTGAGCTCAGAAGTTCGAGACCAGCCTGGGCAACATGGTGAAACCCTGTCTCTATCAAAAAGTCCAAAAAAAAAAAAAAATTAGCCGGACGTGGTGTCACAAGCCTCTAGTCCCAGCTACTCAGGAGGCTGAGGTGAGAGGATCACCTGAGCCCAGGACGTGGAGGTTGCAGTGAGCCAAGATCATGCCATTACACTCTAGCCTGGGTGACAGAGCAAGACCCCGTATCAAAAAAAAAAAAAAAAAAAAATTACTCATTTAACATTCTACAGAAGAAGAAAAGTAGGCCCCAAGAGGAGGTGGGACTTGCCTGAGATCACACAGCTTGTTTGTGCCAAAGCATGACCAGAAGCCAGGCCTCCTTTGGCTTCTTTAAGTTCAGTAATCACTAAGGTACCTTACAGGATTGTCTTCAGAACCAGAAGGTGGAAAAGAGAAGAGAAAGTGGTGTGAAAGTGAATAATGCCAAGCAGAGGGGAGGGCTTCTTCTCTGGGCTGTGGTGGCTTGTGAGGTCCTGGGCTCCAGGCCTCATAGGGCAGTGATGTGAGCACGGCTAGGGGTGTCAGCCTCTTGAGTCTCCTTAGCTGCCCTGCTTCCCTTATAGGGTCCTGGGATGAGGGGTGAGGTGAGAGAGGAGGCCTGTAAAAGTGCTGTGGTGGTTTTTAAAATATGCCCACAAATTCTTTGATATTCCTCCCTTCGAGAGGTGGAGCCTTGGCCGGGCGCGGTGGCTCAAGCCTGGGAGGCCAAGGTGGGCAGATCACCTGAGGTCGGGAGTTCAAGACCAGCCTGACCAACATGGAGAAACTCTTTCTCTACTAAAAATACAAAATTATTCGGGCGTGTTGGCATATGTCTGTAATCCCAGCTACTCAGGAGGCTGAGGCAGGAGAATCACTTAAACCCAGGAGGTTGCAGTAAACCGAGATTGCACAATTGCACTCCAGTCTGGGCAACAAGAGTGAAACTCCATCTCAAAAAAACAAAGAAAAAAAGAGGTGGAGCCTTAAAAAGGTAGAGCCTAGGCCAGGTGCAGTGGTTCACACCTGTAATCCCAGCACTTTTGGGAGGCCGAGGTGGGTGGATCACCTGAGGTCAGGAGTTTGAAACTAGCCTGGGCAACATGGTGAAACCCCCTCTCCACTAAAGATATAAAAATTAGCTGGGCATGGTGGCGTGCACCCATAGTCTCAGCTACACAGGAGGCTGAGCCAAGAGAATAGCTTGAACCCAGGAGGCGGAGGTTGCAGTGAGCTGAGATCATGCCACTGTACTCCAGCCTGGGCAACAGAGCGAGACCCTGTCTCCAAAAAAAGAAAAAAAAAAAGTAGAGCCTAGAGCCTAGTTCCCCTCAAGGGTGGATTGGATTTAGTGACTCACTTCTTACAAATAGAATAAAATGGAAGTGATGCTCTGTGTGTGTGTGTGTGTGTGTATGTGTGTGTGTAAGTAAGAGAGAGAGACGGTCATAAAACAGCACTGTGGCTTCCATCTTGGTGATACTCTCTTGGCTTTCTTACTCTGGGAGAAACCAACTGCTCTGAGAATACTCAGGCAGCCCTGTGGAGAGGCCCTTTGTGTGAGGAATTGAGGACTCCAGCAAGTAGCCATGTGTAGTGAATTCCAGGGGCGCGGTGGCTCACGCCTGTAATCCCAACACTTTGGGAGGCCGAGGCGGGCATATCACGAGGTCAGGAGTTCGAGACCAGCCTGACCAACATGGTGAAACCCCATCTCTACTAAAAACACAAAAAAATTAGCTGGACATGGTGGCAGGCACCTGTAGTCCCAGCTGCTCGGGAGGCTGAGGCAGGAGAATAGCTTGAACCCGGGAAGTAGAGGTTGCAGTGAGCCGAGATCATGCCATTACACTCCAGCCTGGGCTACAGAACGAGATTGTCTCAAAAAAAAAAAAAAAAAAAAGCAAAGCTCAATATCACTGATCACTAGAGAAACGCAAATCAAAACCGCAATGAGATACCACCTCACACCAGTCAGAATCGCTATTACTATAAAGTCAAAAAATGGCCAGGCACAGTGGCTCACTCTTGTAATCCCAGCACTTTGGGAGGCTGAGCGGGTGGATCACGAGGTCAGGAGTTCGAGACTAGCCTGACCAATATGGTGAAACACCAACTCTACTAAAAATACAAAAATTAGGCCGGGCGCGGTGGCTCAAGCCTGTAATCCCAGCACTTTGCGAGGCCGAGGTGGGCTGATCATGAGGTCAGGAGATCGAGACCATCCTGGCTAACACGGTGAAACCCTGTCTCTACTAAAAAAAATACAAAAAAACTAGCCGGGCGAGGTGGCAGGCGCCTGTAGTCCCAGCTACTCGGGAAGCTGAGGCAGGAGAATGGCGTAAACCCGGGAGGCGGAGCTTGCAGTGAGCCGAGATCCGGCCACCGCACTCCAGCCTGGGCGACAGAGCGAGACTCCATCTCAAAAAAAAAAAAAAAAAAATACAAAAATTAGCCAGGCATGGTGGCACACACCTGTAATCTCAGCTACTCAGGAGGCTGAGGCAGGAGAATTGCCCAGGAGGCGAAGGTTGCGGTGAGCCGAGATCGCGCCACTGCACTCTAGCCTGGGCGACAGAAGGAGACTCTGTCTCAAAAAAAAAAAAAAAAAAAGAAGGCCGGGCGCAGTGGCTCAAGCCTGTAATCCCAGCACTTTGGGAGGCCGAGACGGGCGGATCACAAGGTCAGGAGATCGAGACCATCCTGGCTAATACGGTGAAACCCCGTCTCTACTAAAGAATACAAAATGCTAGCTGGGCAACGAGGCGGGCGCCTGTAGTCCCAGCTACTTGGGAGGCGGAGGCAGGAGAATGGCGTAAACCTGGGAGGTGGAGCTTGCAGTGAGATGAGATCCGGCCACGGCACTCCAGCCTGGGCGACAGAGCCAGACTCCGTCTCAAAAAAAAAAAAAAAGAAAAAAGAAAAGAAGAAAGTCAAAAAATAACACATGCTGGTGAGGTTGTGGAGAATAGGGAAGACTTATATGATGTTATGATGTTGGTAGAAGTGTAAATTAGTTCAACCATTGTGGACAGCGGCGTGGCAATTCATCAAAGAGCTAAATGCAGAATTCAACCAGCAATCCCATTACTGGGTATATACCCAGAAGAAGATAAAGCTTTCTACAATAAAGACACATGCTGCAAATGTTCATTGAAGCACTACTCACAATAGCAAAGACGTGGAATCAACCTAAATGCTCACCAATGACAGACTGGATAAAGAAAATGTGGTACATATGCACCATGGAATACCATGCAGCCATACAAAGGAACAAGATTTTTTTTTTTTTTTTTTTTTTTTTTTTTTGAGACAGAGTCTTGCTCTGTCGCCGAGGCTGGAGTGCAGTGGCACGATCTTGGTTCACTGCAACCTCTGCCTCCCAGGTTCAAGTAGTTGTCCTGCCTCAGCCTCCCCAGTAGCTGGGACTATAGGCACCCACCACCACACCTGGCTAATTTTTTCTTTTTGTATTTTTAGTAGAGACGGGGTTTCGCCATGTTGGTCAGGCTGGTCTCCAACTCCTGACCTCAGGTGATCCACCCACCTCGGCCTCCCAAAGTGCTGGGATTACAGGCGTAAGCCACCACTCCCAACCAGGAACAAGATTTTTCTGGGGGAATATGAATGAAGTTGGAGGCTGTCATTCTTAGCAAAATTACACAGGAACAGAAAATCAAATACTGCATGTTCTCACTTATCAGTGGGAGCTAAATGATGAGAATTTACAAACACAAGGAAACAACAGTCACTGGTGTCTATTGAGAAGGGAGGTTGGGAAGGAGAAGGACAGTAGAAAAGATAACTATTGAGTAGTTATCTACTAACAGTAGAAAAGATAACTATTAATACCTGGATGATATATAATAATAATATGTACAACAAACCCCTGTGACACTCGTTTATCTATGTAACAAACCTTCACATGTACCCCCAAACCTAAAATAAAAATTTAAAAAAAGAAAAAGATATGGCCATGAGGTGGCAATAACACACAACAAGCTTTATTTGGGCCGTGCTTTGACAGGGTTGCCTACTGAGGAAGCTTTCCACAGCATGAGACCTTCTGCAGGTAATGACTGAGGCCACCAGCTAGAAGAGAAGGAGGGCGGGGGAGCTTCTGGGGGACACGGAGACTGGAGAGGATCCTTATAGGTCTAGATGATGCCCTTAGTAGTAGAGTGTGGAGTCTTAGAGTCAGAGAGATCCAAAGGGCAGCTATGGCTGGGGCTTTTTTATTTATTTATTTATTTATTTTTTGAGACAGTGTTTCACTCTATGGCCTATGCTGGGTGATCTCGGCTCACTGCAAGCTCTGCCTCCCGGGTTCACGCCATTCTTCTGCCTCAGCCTTCCGAGTAGCTGGGACTACAGGCGCCTGCCACCGTGCCTGGCTAATGTTTTGTATTTTTAGTACAGACGGGGTTTCACCGTGTTAGCCAGGATGGTCTTGATCTCCTAACCTCGTGATCCACCTGCCTCGGCCTCCCAAAGTACTGGGATTACAGGTGTGAGCCACTGCGCCCGGTAACTGGGGCCTTTTATAGCACCAGAGTTTATTGTATCTGTGGCTAGTAAATGTGGGATGCTGTTTTGTGGGGTATGCAAACCTGGAAGGCTGTCAATGACTAACAATCTGTTTATTTGGACTATATTTAAAGCAATTGGGTGTATAAAAAATTTGAGCTTGGCACTGGTAAACTTTTTTTTTTTTTTGAGACGGAGTCTCGCTCTGTCGCCCAGGCTGGAGTGCAGTGGCCGGATCTCAGCTCACTGCAAGCTCTGCCTCCCGGGTTCACGCCATTCTCCTGCCTCAGCCTCCCGAGTAGCTGGGACTACAGGCGCCCGCCACCGCACCCGGCTATTTTTTTGTATTTTTTAGTAGAGACGGGGTTTCACCGGGTTAGCCAGGATAGTCTCGATCTCCTGACCTCGTGATCCGCCCGTCTCGGCCTCCCAAAGTGCTGGGATTACAGGCTTGAGCCACCGCGCCCGGCCTACTGGTAAACTTTTGAGGCAATGATCCCAGTCTCCTGTGAAGCAAAAAACAATATAGGGCCAATATAGAGCTAATATAACTTTGGCTTATTATGTAACAACATGTCTGTCTTTGATTCTTTAGGCTCAATCAAACATTCCATGACTGTGGCCCCGAAAGACATCTTGATTGAAACCTCATGAGAGGCTCTGAGCCAGAAAACCCAGCAACATAGAACCCAGGTATCTGACAGTCAGCCACTGTGTGAAATAATAAATGTTTGTTGTTTTAAGCTGCTAGTAATACAAGTGTCTTGAGAAACAAAGCCAGGGGAGCTGCACTTAAGGCTGGCTTTGTGTTCCCTCCGGCCTTTGTCTTCCCCCATCATGACAATTTGTGCTCTTTCTCCCAGGAGGCTGAGGATGCAGCTCTGAGACCAGTCCAGGCAAGAACCTCAGTCAGCGTCAACCTCAGTCAGCAACAGCTGCTCCTCCATTTGCTTTCTGAATTATTTAGCTCTTCTTTGCTTCTATCCTAAATCCAGACCTTTTAAAATATTAATCTTTTAAATAGGCCTGTCCCTGGCTTGGAAGTCTGTATTTCTCTCCTGTCTCTGCCCAAGGCTAGACGTCTTAGAGAAGAGTTATCTCTGCCCTGAATGATTTTCTCTGGCTCTGGCTCCTGGTAATTAAATCTGGCTGGGTTCTAACCAAGGAAAGGGAAACCATTTTCACAATGGAATCAAAAGAGTTTCTTTTCTACAAATGCAGACTTTTACTTGTCCAAGCTCACAGGGCTTGTGTCACAGCTAGTGATCTGAGACCCAGACCCTCTCACCACCTCCCAGCCACCACCATACCAGAAGGAGACAAAGCTCACGCTGCTGTGAGACGTGCTCTGCCTCCCGTGACCGCTGCATCCTTTACTTATCTCTCAGTTCTCCTGCTGCCCCGTGAAGTCCCCGAAACCTCCGGGGATGCAGAAGCCCTACACGGCCAGCAGATCAGGAGAGAGGTCCTGAGCTCTACTGTCGTGCAGTGGCTCCCTGCTGGCCTCCATGTGCTCACCTGCAAGTTGAGAGGGTGGCACCATCTCTCCGGGCCACAGAAGTTGGAGTTTTTGAGTCTGAAACCCCATTTGGCCATTAGAAAGCTGAGTCCCACAGGTTATAATGCACCTCTGACTGGACCCCAGGACTTGATTTCTCACCCAGGGTTCAATCCTACAACTGGGCTGCCCCTCACTCAGCTCCCCAGACTTTATGCCAGGCATAGAGGGAAGTGGGACCTTTAGCCTGAGAGCTAAGGGAGGGCTCCTTCCTGTTTCTCAGCCTTCTCAGGAGCCCTTTCCTGGGCACCTTCTCTGCCTGGTGAAGTCGGACTTTCCTTCCTTCAGTGCAGAGCCACTCCCCACCTCCTGCCCACCTGGCCTCTCAGAGCAGGGCAGGACGGCCTATCCAATATTCCCTCTCCCTCACCCTTGCATCGTCTCCTGGTCCTTTGGGGCATTCCCCAGACATGTGAATTTACTATTAATTCTGTCTCCCCTGTTAGTCTGTTACTTCCAGACAGGGCAGGAAACTATAACTTCTAGGCAGGGCTGTATCTGTGTTTCAACAATTCCTGATTTTCATACCCTGAAGCTTCAGAACCCTTGGACTAATTCCCAAGCAAATCAGCAGCCTCTCCTTCCAGCCAGGAGGCATCACAGCTCCAATTTAGCACAACCCAGCTTGGGGGCTTGGGCTACTAGAAGGGAGGCCACAGGGTCAAGATTAGGCTGGAGATACCTCAGAAAGTATCTAGAAATGTCTGGTATGACCAGGTTGCAATCAGAAAAGGAGTGTCCAGGCCACTGGGTGACTGTCCTACTATGTCCCAATGGCTCCATCATTCACCGAGCGCTGCAGAACTTCGAATGTGGGACAAATGCATGTCCCTAGGGCTGTTGAGGTTGCTCAATTCCTCAATCTAGACCTGGTCTGTTCAAAAGGCAGGGACAGGGTCTGCACTATCCTGTCTTCCTCACAGCCTGGCACAGGCCTGGCACCCATAGGCCCTTGCTGTGTGGCTCTGCCTGGCAGAAGCTGACCCAGTATCAGAAGAGCCTTCTAGCAGTTGGAGCTGCCTGGGCACCAAAAGGGCTGCTTGAGAGGATGAGTCTCTATCACTGTCAGTGCTCAGGCTGAGGCCACATTAGCTGGGTCAGGTGCTAAGCTGGGAGTGCTGTATTGGGAGGGAATTGCCTTCTGTTAGTTGTTCATTGCTTAGCTTGAATCATTTCTCACAGCATTTCAAGAGCTGGGTAAATCAAATCTCCCTAGTGGAATCTTAGATGATAGGTGAGGAGGGTGGTTTCGGGGCAGCGGATCCAGGCTAATGAGCAGTGATGCTCATGAGCAGCTCCCTATTCTTCTAGCTGAGGTCATCTCAGCTGACCATGCCCTGATGGGTTGTAGCCAGAGTCCTGGTGGAAGTTGTCTGCTCCTCCACCCCCTCTTCTCTGCCCTCTTCTGATCAAGAGACTAGGCTGGGGGTGGCATACAGTGGGGGTGAGTAGGGGAGTGGAATCCTGGGTCGGAGGCCCTCGCTTTTATTATAACAAGAAGTTCCAAGAGATATCAACTCATTCCCATTCCCACCATGCAGGGGCTCTAATTAAATTTTTCTTTTTTCTAATTTCCATGTGTCAGACAAAATTACAAAAAATTTAGTTACAGATTGAATTGGCTTTTATTAGCAATTCATGAATCAGGGAACACCTCATGCTACAAAATAGAATGAATGTTCTGATGAGCTGAGCAGAGGAGATTGGCTTCATAGCATGAAAAGGGCTGAGGAAAGCAGAAACCAAGAACAAAAAGCAGATTGGTTGTTCCTGACTTACTTTCCTTATGAAGGTTAAAGCAGAGGGAACTTCTTCATGATGCCAGCTGAAACTGACGTGTTTGGAGATTTGGCTATTATCTCTCCTGATTTCTTGCAAGGTCAGATAGGTAATTTAGTGTTGGCTTGGTGGTGTGGAACTTCAACATGAGTAATTCCATTTTGGTTTGGTCCGTTGGGCCTACTGCAGGAGCTCAGGCCAAACCAATGGCCTCCTATAAATTTTATTTAACACTTTGAAGGTAGTTCACGTTCCCTACTTGTGGGTAAACAATTAATGCTCTGTTAATTATTGGATCTGATGGAGATTAGAACTGTAATTTTCTTGGGAGCTTGGGTTTTCTTTTTTTCCGTTTTCTTCCACTTCCTAAAAGAAGCAGCTTCAGAGTGGGGAGGGAGACAAGAAAAAAGGAAGCCCATGTTTAGCGAACATCTGCTAAGTGCAGCAGGCTTCTTTGTCAGGGCTCTCAGGAAATCCTTACAACAATGTGAACAAGTCTTGTTACTCTCATCTTTACTGAGGGAGGCCAGTTGGAAGTAATGGGAGTGGAGCCCTGACATGCAGGGGTGGGCAGCCTGGAGGAGGGATGTCTGGGTGCCCAAGGGGAGCTGGGATCCTGCTAAGAGGCTGCAGGGCCGTTCTGGTCACAAGAGGGCGCCCCACATTGCCATATCTGGGCTGGGGGTGGTGGAATGAAGACCACAAAGAGGGACGGTCCTGTGTGCTCACATACTGGTCCCTCTCTCCAGGATTCTTTCTTTCTTTCCTTTTTTTGAGACAGAATTTTGCTCTCGTTGCCCAGGTTGGATTGCAATGGTCGATCTCGGCTCACCGAAACCTCCACCTCCCAGGTTCAAGTGATTCTCCTGCCTTAGCCTCTCGAGTAGCTGGGATTACAGGCACGCACCACCACGCCTGGTTAATTTTGTGTTTTTAGTAGAGATGGCGTTTCTCCATGTTGGTCAGGCTGGTCTCGAACTCCCGACCTCAGGTGATTCACCGGCCTTGGTCTCCCAAAGTGCTGGGATTACAGATGTGAACTATCGCACCCCGGCCTCTCCAGGTTTCTTGAAGAAGGTCAGCATGAGGTCCCTCTGGCAACTGGAAACACAGCTGGCTTTCAGGCCCTGCGGAAGGCATGCCTCTAACTCAGGGCTGTCTGTGTCAGAGGAGGGAGGATATTTGCTGTTGATTAGGGCGTGTGCAGTTTGTGCGTGCTGTGTTGGGAGTGACTGTTTATAAGTGTGTGGGTGTAAGTGTGTGAGTTTCTCCAGGATCCTAGGGGAGTGTGTGAGGGGGTGGTGGGGAAGGGCCTGTTCCTGGTTCCAGAGGGCTGTGGCTGCTGCTAAAAGGAGGGAACCTGAAGCAAGATCCAGCTCAGTGCTCTTTCAGGTCTGGGGCTGAAACCTGTCTTGTTTCCCCATTAGATGCAGTGCCAGGCCTGAAAGAGGAGGGATGGACCTTTGCCTTGCTGCTGGTGGTAGTGGGCACCTCCCCCTACCCTGGTCCAGCAGGACTGCATATTGGGGGCTTCTCCAAGGGCCTGCCAAGCTCCAAGCCCTCCAGTGATGCCTCCTTGCCTAGCAAAGGTTAGGACCTACAGCAGTGGCCAAGACCTGGAGCCTGTTCAGTCTTGCCCGGAGGACCTGGTGTCACCAAGATTTGCCTGGGGGCACAGCCGCAGTCTTGTGACCCAAGAAATACCACTGGTCTCAGTTTAGACCAGAACTTTTTTTTCCCCTGAAAGCTTCGTGGGGGCAGTGGCAGGGAGCCCAGGTTTAGGTGTGGGAGGGGCAGTTGCCATGAGCCTGGAGGCTTCTTGCTGCTCTCACCACAGTCATCAGACAGCTGCTTCACATGAATAAGCTCTGCAGGCTGTACCCTGGCCTGGTGTCTCAGCCAGGGATTTGGAGGCATTAGGGTTGGTGGAAATTAAACCTAGAGTGGGAGCCTCAGGCCAGTAGGCTGACGCCCTGAACAGTGTACCAGAGCAGGAGGAAGAGGAAGTCCTGAGGCTTCTCAGAGCCACAGTGGGATGGGGGATAGCAAGCCCCAGGAGTCTCGGGATTATGAAACATGCCAGGGACAAGAGCAGGACTCTGCAGTGCGCAGGAGATCCCTAGCTGGGGAGGGGGAAGACAAAAAAAGATACATTGGAGCCACAGTCTCTCACAAGGTCTTGGTTGGTTTATCTGTCCCTGTCCAGACTTCCCCTGCAGGACCTTCCCCCCAGCAGCCTGGCCTTAGCTCTGAACTCCCTATTCTTCCCAGGAGCTTCAATTCCTGGGCCCAGCCAAACAACCATGAGATACGCATGACAGAAAAACATCCTTCTGGGACCTGTTTCAGGGAGGAGTGGGGCCTGTAGGGAGCCGGAGATTTGGGGAACAAGGCTTAACGACCATGTAACCATTAAGAAGGAAGCATTGGCCAGGCACAGTGGCTCACGCCTGTAATCCCAGCACTTTAGGAGGCTGAGGTGGGAGGATCACGAGGTCAGGAGATCGATTAGACCAGAACCATCGAGACCATCCTGGCTAATACGGTGAAACCCCACCTCTACTAAAAAAAAATACAAAAAATTGGCCCTGCATAGTGACGGGCGCCTGTAGTCCCAGCTATTTGGGAGGCTGAGGCAGGAAAATGGTGTGAATCCGGGAGGCGGAGCTTGCAGCGAGCAAGATCGCACCACTGCACTCCAGCCTGGGCAACAGAGTGACACTCTGTCTCAAAAATAAAAAAAAAAGAAGAAGAAAGCATTGCTATCAGGCCTGGGTTGGTCAAAATTTTGGTACAGCTGCCTGGTAGCCATGTGACCTTAATGAGCAAAAATTACTTCACTTCAGTTTCATCATTCACAAAATGGGAACAATAATTACCTAGCAGAAGTATGAAGATTTAGAAATTAGGAAGGTAAAGCCCCTGATCAACAGTAAACATTGTTATTATATTCTTTAGTAATACACAGACCCCTCCACACCCAGGATGGCTCCGGGCTTCTCACCTTTCTAAAAAGTAGGCATCTTTTCTGGGCTCCAAGAAAAGCAGTCCTCCAGCCTGGCCAACATAGTGAAACCCTGTCTCTACTAAAAATACAAAAATTAACCAGGCGTGGTGGCACGCACATGTAGTCCCAGCTACTTAGGATGCTGAAGCAGGAGAATTGGTTGAATTCAGGAGGTGGAGGTTGCAGTGAGCTGAGATTGCACCATTACACTCCTGCCTGGGCAACAGAGCACAACTCCATCTCAAAAGAAAAAAAAAAAAGAAGAGGCTGGGCACCATGGCTCACACCTGTAATCCCAGCACTCTGGGAGGCTGAGGCGGGCGGATCACGAGATCAAGAGATCAAGATCATCCTGGCTGACACGTGAAACTCTGTCTCTACTAAAAAATAAAAAAAATTGGCCGGGCGCGGTGGCTCAAGCCTGTAATCCCAGCACTTTGGGAGGCCGAGATGGGCGGATCACGAGGTCAGGAGATCGAGACCATCCTGGCTAACACTGTGAAACCCCGTCTCTACTAAAAAATACAAAAAACTAGCCGGGCGAGGTGGCGGGCGCCTGTAGTCCCAGCTACTTGGGAGGCTGAGGCAGGAGAATGGCGTAAACCCGGGAGGCAGAGCTTGCAGTGAGCAGAGATCTGGCCATTGCACTCCAGCCTGGGCGACAGAGCGAAACTCCGTCTCAAAAAAAAAAAAGTAAAAAAAAAAAAAAATTAGCCAGGCATGGTGGCGGGCACCAGTAGTCCCAGCTATTTGGGAGGCTGAGGCAGGAGAATGGCGTGAACCCAGGAGGCAGAGCTTGCAGTGAGCCAAGATCGCGCCACTGCACTCCAGTGTGAGTGACAGAGCAAGACTCTGTCTCTAAAAAAAAAAAAGAAGAAAAGAAAAGCAGGCCGGGTGCGGTCACTCATGCTTGTAATCCCAGTACTTTGGGAGGCCAAGGCGGGCAGATCATGAGGTCAGGAGTTCAAGACCAGCCTGACCAACATGGTGAAACCCCATCTCTACAAAAAAAACAAAAAAAAAAAAAAAAAATTAGCCGGGCGTGGTGGCACACACATGTAATCCCAGCTACTCAGGAGGCTGAGGCAGGAGAATCGCTTGCATCCGGGAGGCAGAGGCTGCAGGAAGCTAAGATTGTTCCACTGCACTCCAGCCTGGGCAACAGAGTGAGACTCCATCTCAAAAAAAAGAAAGAAAAGTAGTCCTGGCTGGGCACAGTGGCTCACGCCTATAATCCCAATACTTTGGGAGGCCGAGGCGGGTGGATCACAAGGTCAGGAGATCGAGACCAACCTGGCCAACATGGTGAAACTCCGTCTCTACTAAAATACAAAATATTAGCTGGGTGTGGTGGTGCACACCTGTAGTCCCAGCTACTTGGGAGGCTGAGGCAGTGGAATTGCTTAAACCAAGGAGGCGGAGGTTGCAGTGAGCCAAGATCGTGCCACTGTACTCCAGCCTGGTGACAGAGCAAGACTCTGTCTCAAAAAAAAAAGAAAGAAAAAAGAAAAGCAGTCCTAAGGCCGGGCGCGGTGGCTCAAGCCTGTAATCCCAGCACTTTGGGAGGCCGAGACGGGTAGATCACGAGGTCAGGAGATCAAGACCATCCTGGCTAATACGGTGAAACCCCGTCTCTACTAAAAAAATACAAAAAACTAGCCGGGCGACGAGGCGGGCGCCTGTAGTCCCAGCTACTCGGGAGGCTGAGGCAGGAGAATGGCGTGAACCCGGGAGGCGGAGCTTGCAGTGAGCTGAGATCCGGCCACTGCACTCCAGCCTGGGTGGCAGAGCAAGACTCCGTCTCAAAAAAAAAAAAAAAAAAAAAAGAAAAGCAGTCCTATAATTTGCCTGCACTAGCATGATAATGAATTGGTAAAAAGTTAATGTCACCCAGGCAGTAATGGATCAATTTCTCCCTGTTAACAGGAGACCTCTGGGAAGATACCTTGATTTCAAAGAGTGAATTTATTGGATGGCAGGCAGTGAGTCCTGTGGGTGAAGGGCCAGGTGTGTCTCTCCTTTACTCCTGGATCTATTTTACAGCAGTAGAAACACAGAACTTCTCAACTTTCTGAGCAGAAAGAGGCTGAGTTGGCTGCTTGTTTCAGTAGGAGCCCAGAGGCTTTGTCTAAGGCCCTGGTGATGTCCCTTGCCTATCATGGGGGTAAGAAGTCAGGAGTTGACCGGGCACAGTGGCTCACACCTATAATCCCAGCATTTTGTGAGGCTGAGGTGGGTGAGTTGATCACCTGGGTTCAGGAGTTTGAGACCAGCCTGGCCAATATGGTGAAACCCCATCTCTACTAAAAATATAAAAATTAGCTGGGCGTGGTGGCTTGCACCTGTAGTCCCAGCTACTCAGGAGGCTGAGGCAGAAGAATCGCTTGAACCCGGGAGGCAAAGGTTGTGGTGAGCCAAGATTGTGCCACTGGAATTGAGCCTGGGTGACAGAGCGAAACTCCGTCTCAATAAAAAAAAAAAAAAAAAAAAAATACAAAAATTAGCCAGGTGTGGTGGCGGGTGCCTGTAATCCCAGCTACTAGGGAGGCTGAGGCAGGAGAATCACTTGAACTGGGGAGGCAGAGGTTGCAGTGAGCCAAGATTGTGCCATTGCAGGCCAGCCTGGGTAACAGAGAGAGACACTCTATCTCAAAAAAAAAGAGAAAAAAAGAAAAAAAGGCCAGGTGCAGTGGTTCACGCCTGTAATCCCAGCACTTTGGGAGGCCGAGGTGGGCAGATCATGAGGTCAGGAGTTCGAGACCAGCCTGATCAACATGGTAAAATCCCGTCTCTACTAAAAATACAAACATTAGCTGGGCATGGCGGCATGTGCTTGTAATCCCAGCTACTCAGGAGGCTAAGGCAGGAGAATCGCTTGAACCGGGAGGTGGAGGTTGCAGTGAGCTCCTCCAGCACTGGTGGAGGAGAGAAGGCATGAACACGGGCTAAGGGTCTGTAAGATTTTCCCTTCTTCCCAGTTCACCCTCAGTCTCCTATCTCTGCTTCAGAGCCTCTCAATCATCCAGGTAACTCCCTTAGGTAAGGCTGGGAGAAGCCTGATTCATGGCACACAATAGATGCTTACCATTCCACATAACAGGTGGAATTGAGTTGAATGCAGGCCATAAAGGTGATGGGAGGGAAGAGGCTTTCAGTGAACTTAGTCCAGGAACAGGGAGACTGTGGGTGGGCAGCGCCCCAGTATCAAGTGCCAGGAGTTGATGAAGGCCCTGCCCTGTTGGGTGAGCCTACTGCCGAAACCTGGCAGCCACTCGGGTTCCTCCCTGCCCCCACCCCCACAGCCGACCTGCTCAATCAGCCTCCTCCTAAACTACCTGGAATTGGCTCTGCCTATTTCCAGTCCTTCTCTTGGGCATTATTATTTCCAGCCCAGAAGGCTGAATTATAAATGAAATTCTTGCCTGCAGTCCTGCCCTCTTACAGACTGTTGCACAAACCCCATCGAAGTGATATTTCTGAAACCAAAATGGTGATGATCCTTCTCCCTGCTTAAATACCTTCTATGGGCCAAGGCTGGTGGCTCACGCCTGTAACGTCAGCATTTTGGGAGGCCAAGGCGAGCAGATCACTTAAGGGCAGGAGTTCCAGACCAGCCTGGCCAACACTGTGAAACTCCATCTCTACCAAAAATACAAAAATTAGCCAGGTGTGGTGGCACATGCCTGTAGTCCCAGCTACGTGGGAGGCTGAGGCAGGAGAATAACTTGAACCCGGGAGGCAGAGGTTGCAGTGAGCCAAGATGGCATGACTGCACTCTCTCTGCACTCCAGCCTGGGAGACAGAGAGAGACTCTGTCTCAAAAAACAAACAAACAAACAAAAAACCTTCTGTGGCTCCCTATTTCCTACACACTAAAGCTCAGATTTTTTTCTTTTGTTAAAAAAGACCACTATGTGCTGGGCATGGTGGCTCACGTCTGTAATCCCAACACCTTGGGAGGTTGCAGTGAGCCAAGAACCCTTTTTTTTTTTCTTTTTTTTTGAGAAGGATTCTCACTCTGTCACCCAGGCTGGAATGCAATGGCGTGATCTCAGCTCATTGTAACCTCCACCTCCTGGGTTCAAGTGATTCTCCTGCCTCAGCCCCCTGAGTAGCTGGCACTACAGCCGCCTGCCACCATGCCTAGCCAATTTTTGTATTTTTAGTAGAGATGGGTTTCACCATGTTGGCCAGGCTGGTCTTGAAATCCTGACCTCGTGATCCACCCACCTCAGCCTCCCAAAGTGCTGGGATTATAGGCATGAGCCACCAAGCTCAGCCTAAATCAAATTCTTTAAAATGACACACAATGTGCCCTGAGACCTCTGACCTCCCTGTCCCTGCTTTCCCCTCCAGCTGCTTCTCTTACCCACCACCCTCACCTTCCCTCTATGCACTGGTCAGACTGAACTGTCTACTTCTGGCCTGGCAAATGCCATGCTCCCTCCATCATTCAGGGCTTTGTATATGTGTATGCCCCCTCAAGGTGGAATGAGCATTGGTACAAATACCCCTTGTTTCCCTCTGCTTAATTTGATCAATTTCTATTTGTCCTTCAAGCATCATACTATACTTCCCTTTTACTGGAAAGCCTCCATTGATCTCTCCACCTTTGCCATCCAAGATTGGGCCTGGGTGCCCACCTGCCCCAGGCTCCCACATCTCCCTATGCTCTCTTGGCTTTTATGAAGACTTCCAGCCTTTTTTTTTTTTTCCATGCACCAATTTACTTTATGCTCCGTCTTGAGTCTACACATTTCTACAGGATAGGAACCCATCTTGTTTGCCGTGATCTCTCCTAGGGTCTAGCACAGTGCAGCCACATGGCAGGCATGTAGCAATAATGGCTGTAATATCAACCATAGCCCACATTTATTCAGCAGGCACTATCATGTGGGAACCACTCAGGGTGCTGTCACTCATAGTGTCCTTAGTCCTCATGTGGCTGGGTAGCACTCAGGATCCATCCCTACTGATCTCCTGTCCTTTGGAGGCAGATAGGTGAAAAACACCTTTCCCAGCCTGACTCCTTCAAGAGCAATAGGGATCCAACGTACAGAGATACAACATTTAGGCCCTCATATGAAATTTGGAAGGTGGAAGAGGCAGAGTCTGCCTTCCTGCTGCTTTGGCTGCTTCTTTCTGGCAAGAAGGGCCATGCAGATGCACACTTTCCTGCGGCAGCATCCAGTGTCCAGTTACCAACTGTGAGGAATACGGGGACAGTTGGTGGCAACAGCAGTGGAGGCCCCGTCTGCTCCCTGGATCACAGCCATGCCAGTGTAACCCAGAACTCTGCAGTACCAATGGCAATCTCCAGGTGCCCTACCTTGCTTCCTGCTCAGGCAGAGGTGGCAGACCCTCTGGACTCAGTCCTACTTCCTCTCCTCTCCCCATCCAGACACTCCAACCACACCGTAAGCACCTAACCTTTGTCTCAAATCACTTTCTGCCCAAAGTACCTCCACTGGTTCCTGTGTCCTGCACTGAACTCTGCTGACTCATACAATTTTTTTTTTTTTTTTTTTTTTTTTTATTCTGAGTCTTACTGTATCACCCAGGCTGGAGTGCAGTGGCGTGATCTCGGCTCACTGCAGCCTCCGCCTCCTGGGTTCAAGTGATTCTCCTGCCTCAGCCTACTGAGTAGCTGGGACTATATGCATGCACCACCACGTCTGGCTAATTGTTGTATTTTCAGTAGAGATGGGGTTTCACCATCTTGACCAGGATGGTCTCAATCTCCTGACCTCGTGATCCGCCCACCTCGGCCTCCCAAAGTGCTGGGATTACAGGTGTGAGCCACCGCACCTGGCCAGACTCATACAATTATTATCCTTGTTTTACAGAGGAGGAAACTAAGGCCCAGAGGAGTTAAGTAATCTTCCCAGAGCCACACAGCCAGTCAGTGGTAGAACCAGGCTTTGAACCCAGGGATTTCTGACCCCAGCACCCACCATACTTGCTGCCTCTGGGAATGTGCGTTTCTGAGTGCCCGATGTGGAAGGAGGCACAGAGAGCCTTCTGGCAGTGAGCTGGGCTGACTTCCATGCAAGCAGGTCCTGAGGCAGGGTCCCAAGGTGTCTGCCCCTTCCTGTGCGGTATAAATTGCTCAGCTTCCTGGGGAAGGTTCCAGAAGCTAAGCTGCCCCAGATGGGAGGAGCGGGAGGGAGGTTGCCTAGGAGAGCCAGGGTGTCTAGTCACAATGTCAAGCTTGTGGAAGAAATATTCCTTTTGTTGTTCATATTCTTGTTGCTCTAATCACTGTGAGACCATCCGGTACATTGTTGATTGCTGCAAACGTGCATTTAAGACCTTGAGAGAATACAGCACAACAGGGAGGCCACCGTAATGACTGTCAGGACAATTTACCAAAAGTTTGGAGTGTTCCTTAGTCAAGGTCCCCATGAACCAAACCAATGAAAATAAACAAAAGAAAACCAAAAGTTAATGGCTAGAACAAACTATTAACTCAGTCTCTGAGTCTACAGGGCAGTAAAGAAGATTTCTAGATGTTGGTCTGTTCCATGATAAGCAGGTCTATGCAGTCCTACCCACAAATACCAAGAGAGCTGACAGGCTGGCCAGTTGCAGTGGCTCCCACCTGTAATTCCAGCCCTTTGAGAGGCTGAGGCAGAAGGATCACTTGAACCCAGGAGTTTGAGACCAGCCTGGGCAAAATAGCAAGACCCCATCCCTATTTTTAAAAAGAAAGAGAGCTGAGAGGCTGAAAAAAGAGGGTGACAAATCCAGTTTCTCTGAAATAAACATTTAATAGGAACTCACAAACGGAAGTCATGACTTGGGCAGCCACAAGATAGTGGGTCCTTGCACTGTCAATGTTGCTTTCCAGACCCAGGGCTTATACACCACAGGGAAAGGGAATCTGTGCTTCAGGAGGAATGTGTGGGACAGTTGAAATTGACTCCTTAGGGAAAGGCAAGCACACTATGTGCATCACAGCCTACAAATTGCCTAAGGGCAGGATTTATGTTAAGTACATACTAACAGTAGACAAAGTAGAAATCTCAGTGACATTCCCATAACTGGGGTTAATCAGAAGTCAAAGTGGCAAATTAGCATCCAAGATGGAGTTGCTTTAACCTCCACATGTTCTTAAAGCATTTTTATTTGGAAAGGGGTCAGGCAGTCTGACAGATTTTCCTGGTTCACAGTTTGCACCAGGTGTTCCAGTGAACTTTCTGAGTAGTTTAGCCACAGGCATGAAGGTTGTTCATATAGAAGCTGTTATGATAATTTCTCTGAAGTCTGTAGCAAGTCTTCCAGTTTCAACTTGCAGGGCTCTAAGACTAGAAATCTTTTTTTTTTTTTTTTTCCGAGACAGAGTCTCGCTCTGTCGCCCAGGCTGGAGTGCAGTGGCGCGATCTCTTCTCACTGCAAGCTCCACCTCTCAGGTTCATACCATTCTCCTGCCTCAGCCTCCGGAGTAGCTGAGACTACAGGCACCCACCACCACGCCCGACTAATTTTTTGTATTTTTAGTAGAGACAGGGTTTCACTGTCAGGATGGTCTTGATCTCCTGACCTCGTGATCCGCCCGCCTCAGCCTCCCAAAGTGCTGGGATTACAGGTGTGAGCCACTGAGCCCGGCTTTTTTTTTTTTTTTTTTTGAGACGGATTCTCATTCTCTTACCCAGGCTAGAGTACAGTGGCGCAATCTCGGCTCACTGCAACCTCCGCCTCCTGGGTTCAAGTGATTCTCCTGCCTCAGCCTCCTGAGTACCTGGGATTACAGGTGTGTGCCATCACACCCAGCTAACTTTTGTATTTTTAGTAGAGGCGGGGTTTCACCTCAGGTGATCCACCCACCTTGGCCTCCCAAAGTGCTGGGATTACAGACATGAGCCACTGCACCTGGCTGACTAGAAACCTTTTTAAGCCAGGTCAGTTTTGTTCCAAGGGGTGCTTTATTGGCTCCATAATGCCAACCTTAGTTCCTTAAAGCTGCTTAGTCATATCTCGAAATATGACATTCCAGTTAAAGCCTTGGTTAATTTAACCAGTGTTTCCATTATGTTTGCTACAGGAAAACAGGTTCTTATTGAACTTATGCAAACAATTATATTGCCATAAAAATAAGGGTACTCACTAATAGTTTCATAATTGTAGAGGGATCAGGTAGGGAGTAAAAAGTAAATGTTATCGTTTTTGTTCACAAAAGTATACTTTACCAAATTTCTGTAAGCTACAGATAGCTTAAGAAAAAAGAAAAAAAAATTCTTAAATCAAGAAAGCAAACTATTTGGCCGGGCGCGGTGGCTCAAGCCTGTAATCCCAGCACTTTGGGAGGCCGAGACGGGCGGATCACGAGGTCAGGAGATCGAGACCATCCTGGCTAACACGGTGAAACCCCGTCTCTACTAAAAATACAAAAGAGTAGCTGGGCGTGGTGATGGGCGCCTGTAGTCCCAGCTACTCGGGAGGCTGAGGCAGGAGAATGGCGTGGACCCGGGAGTCAGAGCTTGCAGTGAGCTGAGATCCGGCCACTGCACTCCAGCCTGGGCGGCAGAGCGAGACTCCGTCTCAAAAAAAAAAAAAAAAAAAAAATACAACAATTAGCTGGGTGTGGTGGCAGGCGCCTGTAATCCCAGCTACTTGGGAGGCTGAGGTAGGAGAATCGCTTGAACCCAGGAGGTGGAGGTTGCAATGAGCCAAGATAGTGCCATTGCACCCTAGCCTGGGTGACAGAGCAAGACTCTGTCTCAAAAAAAAAAAAAAATTAATTAATAAAATAGAATACTCTCTTTGTTTCTCCGCCATCGTGGTGTGTGCTTGACTCTGCTTCTCCCCATGTCTTCTCACAAGACCTTCAGGATTAAGCCATTCCTGGCTAAGAACCAAAAGCAAAATCGTTCCATTCCCCAGTGGATTCAGATGAAAACTGGTAATAAAATAAGGTACAACTCCAAAAGGAGACATTGGAGAAGAACCAAGCTGGGTCTATAAAGAATTGCACATAAGATGGCTCACATATTTATGCTGTCTGAAGGTCACAGTCACGTTACCATATCAAGCTGAAAATGTCACCACTGGCCCGGCGCGGTGGCTCAAGCCTGTAATCCCAGCACTTTGGGAGGCCGAGATGGGCGGATCACGAGGTCAGGAGTTCGAGACCATCCTGGCTAACATGGTGAAACCCCCTCTCTACTGAAAAATACAAAAAGCTAGCCGGGCGAGGTGGCGGACGCCTGTAGTCCCAGCTACTTGGGAGGCTGAGGCAGGAGAATGGCATAAACCCGGAAGGCGGAGCTTGCAGTGAGCTGAGATCTGGCCACTGCACTCCAGCCTGGGCGACAGAGCAAGACTCTGTCTCAAAAAAAAAAAAAAAAAAAAAGAAAATGTCACCACTATCTGGAGAGTTCAACATGTTTTCCTCTCTGAATCTGTCATGAACATGTTGGTTGGCTGGGTTCAGTAATAAATATGAGGCCTTTCGTTTCAAATAAATAAATAAAATAATTTGCTTTCTTTTTTTTTTTTTTTTTTTGAGACGGAGTCTTGCTCTGTCGCCCGGCTGGAGTGCAGTGGCCGGATCTCAGCTCACTGCAAGCTCGGCCTCCCGGGTTTACGCCATTCTCCTGCCTCAGCCTCCGGAGTAGCTGGGACTACAGGCGCCCGCCACCTCGCCCGGCTAGTGTTTTGTATTTTTAGTAGAGACGGGGTTTCACCGTGTTAGCCAGGATGGTCTCGATCTCCTGACCTCGTGATCCGCCCGTCTCGGCCTCCCAAAGTGCTGGGATTACAGGCTTGAGCCACCGCGCCGGGCCAGTGGTGACATTTTCAGCTTGATATGGTAACGTGACTGTGACCTTCAGACAGCATAAATATGTGAGCCATCTTATGTGCAATTCTTTATAGACCCAGCTTGGTTCTTCTCCAATGTCTCCTTTTGGAGTTGTACCTTATTTTATTACCAGTTTTCATCTGAATCCACTGGGGAATGGAACGATTTTGCTTTTGGTTCTTAGCCAGGAATGGCTTAATCCTGAAGGTCTTGTGAGAAGACATGGGGAGAAGCAGAGTCAAGCACACACCACGATGGCGGAGAAACAAAGAGAGTATTCTATTTTATTAATTAATTTTTTTTTTTTTTTGAGACAGAGTCTTGCTCTGTCACCCAGGCTAGGGTGCAATGGCACTATCTTGGCTCATTGCAACCTCCACCTCCTGGGTTCAAGCGATTCTCCTACCTCAGCCTCCCAAGTAGCTGGGATTACAGGCGCCTGCCACCACACCCAGCTAATTGTTGTATTTTTTTTTTTTTTTTTTTTTTGAGACGGAGTCTCGCTCTGCCGCCCAGGCTGGAGTGCAATGGCTGGATCTCAGCTCACTGCAAGCCCCGCCCCCTGAGTTTGCACCATTCTCCTGCCTCAACCTCCGGAGTAGCTGGGACTACAGGCACCTGCCACGTCGCCCGGCTAGTTTTTTGTATTTTTTAGTAGAGACGGGGTTTCACCGTGTTAGCCAGGATGGTCTCGATCTTCTGACCTCGTGATCCGCCCGTCTCGGCCTCCCAAAGTGCTGGGATTACAGGCTTGAGCCACCGCACCCGGCCAATTGTTGTATTTTTAATAGAGACTAAAAATACAACATGTTCATCAGGCTGGTCTTGGAAGTCCTGACCTCAGGTCATCCACCCCCCTTGGCCTCTCAAAGTACTGGGATTACAGGCATGAGCCACCACACCCGGCCTAGGAAACAAATATTAAAGAACCAGAAATATTTTAAACAAAAAGGCACAAACATTATCCTTGTCAGTTTATTCAGTCTCACGTGATTAATTCTTCTCCTGCCTAGTGTTGGGTTAGCAGTTTCATGAACCCATCAGTTTCCTTAGAGTTCTGGAAATTCTTACCCACTCCAATGGTATAATCTAATAGATATCAGAAACCTATACTTGTCAGAGTCCTTTCCATGAATTTTCTTGAAGATGAAACATTTTAGGATTATAGTTGTTTGCAGGCCGGGCGCGGTGGCTCAAGCCTGTAATCCCAGCACTTTGGGAGGCCGAGAGGGGCGGATCACGAGGTCAGGAGATCGAGACCATCCTGGCTAACACGGCGAAACCCCGTCTCTACTAAAAATACAAAAAAAATTAGCCGGGCGACATGGCGGGCGCCTGTAGTCCCAGCTACTCGGGAGGCTGAGGCAGGAGAATGGCGTGAACCCAGGAGTCGGAGCTTGCAGTGAGCTGAGATCCGGCCACTGCACTCCAGCCTGGGCGGCAGAGCGAGACTCTGTCTCAAAAAAAAAAAAAAAAAAAGGATTATAGTTGTTTGCAAAAGCTTTCAGGAAAGTATCAGTAAAATAGTTAACTGTCTGAGGATAACAAGACTTAAAATGGTCATGGTTAAAAATCTGATGTGAGTTTATTATAATACAATTGACATAGAAAATTCATTATTGGCTGGGCACGGTGGCTCATGCCTGTAATCCCAGCACTTTGGGAGGCCAAGGTGGGAGGATCACCTGAGGTTGGGAGTTTAAGACCATCCTGATTAACATGGAAAAACCCCATCTCTACTAAAAATATAAAATTAGCCGGGTGTGGTGGCGGGCGCCTGTAATCCCAGCTACTCAGGAGGCTGAGGCAAGAGAATCACTTGCACCTGGGAGGTGGAGATTGCAGTGAGTCGAGATCACACCATTGCACTCCAGCCTGGGCAACTGCGAGATTCTGTCTCAAAACAAAACAACACTAGATTTTTTTTTTTTTTTTTGAGACAGAGTTTCACTCTTGTTGCTCAGGCTAGAGTGCAATGGCACAATTTTGGCTCACCACAACCTCCGCCTCCCAGGTTCAAGGGATTCTCCTGCCTCAGCCTCCCTAATAGCTGGGATTATAGGCATGTGCCACCACACCTGGCTAATTTTGTATTTTTCGTAGAGATGGGGTTTCTCCACGTTGGTCAGGCTGGTCTCAAACTCCCAAACTCAGGTGATCCGCCCACCTCATCCTCCCAGAGTGCTGGGATTATAGGCGTGAGCCACCTCGCCTGGCCAAAACAACACTTGATTTAACAGGATCACAGATAATTACAAAGAAATGTCAAAGTGACTAAACATTTCAAAGGCAAATACAGAAAATTACAGTTTTAAAAAACATTAGCACTTTTTTTTTTGAGACAGAGTGTCGCTCTATCGCCTAGACTGGAGTGCAGTGGCAAGATCTTGGCTCACTGCAAACTCCACCTCCCGGGTTCATGCCATTCTCCTGCCTCAGCTACCCCAGCAGCTGGAACTACAGGCGCCCACCACCACAACTGGCTAATTTTTGTGTGTTTTTAGTAGAGACAGGGTTTCACCATGTTAGCCAGGATGGTCTCGATCTCCTGACCTTGTGATCCACCCGCCTCGGCCTCCCAAAGTGCTGGGATTACAGGCGTGAGCCACTAAGCCCGGCCACATTAGCAGTTTTAATATTGAGAAGACTAAGTTCTTAAATAATCAAAAGACCTAATACAGGCCAGGCGCAATGACTCACGACTGTAATCCCAGTACCTTGGGAGGCCAAGGCGGGCAGGTCACCTGAGGTCCGGAGTTCAAGACCAGCCTGACCAACATGGAGAAACCCCACCTCTACTAAAAATAGAAAATTAGCCGGGTGTGTTGGCACATGTCTGTAATCCCAGCTACTCAGGAGGCTGAGGCAGGAGAATCACTTAAACCCGGGAGGTGGAGGTTGCAGTAAGCCGAGACTGCACCATTGCACTCCAGCCTGGGCAACAAGAGTGAAACTCCATCTCCAAAAAAAAAACAAAAACAAAAACAAAACCCAATACCAGATAACATGAAGCACATGAAATTTTCTTGATGAAACACAGAAGCTCTTCCCCCCCACCCCACACAGATCACTTAAAAGATAAAGAATCCCTTTCACAGTCTCTTATCTACTCCAAGGAAATCCTATTGTTTTAAAAGAAAAGGCCAAATTTGTCTGGGTGTGGTAGTGCTGTAATCTTAGCACTTTGGAAGATCCAAAGTGGATTGCCAGAGGTCAGGGGTTTGAGACCAGCCTGGCAAACTTGGCGAAACCTCGTCTCTACACAAAATACAAAAATTAGGCAGGCATTTTAACAACCCAATGGGTTCACCTTGCCAGCTGCTTAGATATAGCTGATTTATCAAAACAGGGGAATTGCAACAGAGAGAGTAATTCATGCACAGCCAGCTGTGCATGACTGGAGTTTTATTATTACTTAAATCAGTCTCCCAGAGTACTTGGGAATCAGAGTTTTTAAGGATAATTTGGTGGGTGGGGGAAGGCCAGTGAGTTGAGAGTGTTGACTGGTTGAGTCGCAGCTGAAATCTTGGGAAGTTGAAGCCATCTTCTTGTGCCAAGAGTCATTTCCTGGGTTGGAGGCTACAAGATCAGTTGAGCCAGTTTATGTACTCGGTGGTGCCAGGTTATCAGTTAAGTGCCGAGTCTGCAAAACATCTCAAGCACTGATTTTAGGAGCAGTTTAGGGAGGGTCAGAATTTTGTAGCCTCCAGCTGCACAACTCCTTAATTTCTAATCTTGTGGCTAACTTGTTAGTCCTACAAAGGCAGTCTAGTCCCAGCAAGAAAGAGGTTTGTTTTGAGAAAGGGCTATTTTGTTTTAAACTGTAAACTATAAGTTCCTTCCAAAGTTAGTTTAGCCTATGCCCAGGAAGGAACAACAGCTTAAAGACTGGAAGCAAGATGGAGTCGGTTAGTTAGATCTCTCACTGTCTCAGTGGTAATTTTGCAAACCGCAGTGTCAGCATGGTGGCACGTGCCTGTAGTCTCAGCTACTTTGGGGGCTGAGGTGGGAGGATCACATGAGCCCAGGAAGTCGAGACACCACTGCACTCCAGCCTGGGTGACAGAGTGAGACTGTCTCAAAAAAAAAAAAAAAAAAAAAAAAAAGATAAAATTCTAGTTTTGCATCAGTGTAACTTTGACATTAAGATTTATTTTTGGCCGGGCGCGGTGGCTCAAGCCTGTAATCCCAGCACTTTGGGAGGCCGAGACGGGCGGATCACGAGGTCAGGAGATCGAGACCATCCTGGCTAACCCGGTGAAACCCCGTCTCTACTAAAAATACAAAAAACTAGCCGGGCGAGGTGGCGGGCGCCTGCAGTCCCAGCTACTCCGGAGGCTGAGGCAGGAGAATGGCATAAACCTGGGAGGCGGAGCTTGCAGTGAGCTGAGATCCGGCCACTGCACTCCAGCCCGGGAGACAGAGCCAGACTCCGTCTCAAAAAAAAAAAAAAAAGATTTATTTTTAAAAACTCCTAGAATAAATTTATTCAATGTCAACTGGTTGGACACACCAGATTCTTACTTTTGCTGTCTTGCTCTTCTCAACTTTCTGTCTATTCAGTTTTTGCCTTTATTCAATTTCTTCATTCTAAAACAACCTGTGGGCTAAGTGTGGTGGCTCCTGCCTGTAATCACAGCACTTTGGGAGGCCAAGGTGGGCGTGTGTTACTGGTGGGTCTTTGTTCTTCGAGCTCCCAAGATGGTGGCAGGCTGTTCCCAAGATGGCGGCAAGCCTTCTGTTCTCTGACCTGGAGTTCTTGCCTCACAGATTCCAAGGAATGGAATCTTGGGCCATGTGGTGAGTGTTACAGCTGTATTAGAAGCCGTGGTTCATGGAAGAGAACTGCGGAACGCAGCAACTAGTGTTGAGCTCGATTAGGACAAACCCGGGCACTTAGCTTCACAGGAACAATGGTGAGTCTCCAGCCCCATTGGGAGTGGCAATGGATGCCTTGCTGGGTCAGAAACGCAGTGGACACACTGCCAGATGAGGAGGTGTGGAAGTCAGCTGCGGGTCTGCGACGATGGCGATCAACAGTGGTGGATGGCGAGTGAAAGCTCAGCTGGAGCCAGAACAAACAGGGACCAGAAGAGTGTGCAGTTACAAGATTTAATAGAGTGATAACAGAACTCCCATACAAAGGGAGGGGACAAGGGGGTTTGCCCACTCCTGGCTTGAATGCCTGGGGTTTATATCCCAATCATTGTCCCTCCCCCTGTGCTTTCAGATAAGAGATGATTTGACTATTTCTTTACCTCCTGCTTTTAGCCTAATCTGCATTTTAGTGAACCCTCTTTACTACCTGATTGATCGGGTGTGAGCTGAGTTACAAGCCTCGTGTTTAAAGGTGGGTGCGGTCACCTTTAAATTCCAGCTAGACTTAGGAATTCTTAGACGGCCTAGGAAATCCAGCTAGTCCTGTCTCAGGTGGATCACCTGAGGTCAGGAGTTTGAGACCAGCCTGGCCATCGTGGCGAAAGCCCGTCTCTACTAAAAACACCAAAATAAAAAATTAGCTGGGCATGGTGGCGCACACCTGTGGTCCCAGCTATTCAGGAGGCTGAGGCAGAAGAATCACTTGAACCCAGGAGGCAGAGGTTGCAGTGAGCTGAGATCATGCAGCTGCACCCCAGCCTAGGCTACAGAGTGAGGCTCGTCTTAAAATAAAATAGGCTGGGCGCAGTGGCTCACACCTGTAATCCCAGCACTTTGGGAGGCCAAGGTGGGTGAATCACCTGAGGTCAGCAGTTCAAGACCAGCCTGGCCTACATGGTGAAACCCTGTCTCTACTAAATATATAAAAATTAGCAGGGCGTGGTGGCGGGTGCCTTTAATCCCAGCTACTCAGGTGGCTGAGGCAGGAGAATCACTTGAACCCGAGAGGCGGAGGCTACAGTGAGCTGAAATCATGCCACTGCACTCCAGCAATGGAGTGGGACTCATCCCTAAATAAATAAATAAATAAATAAATAAATAAATAAATAAATAAATAAATAAATAAAACAATCTGTGTGTATGTTAGGACAAAAATCACTTTCTTTATCCCTTAACAGTTTTTTTTTTTTTTTTTTTTTGAGATAAGGTATTACTCTGTCACCCAGGCTAGAGTGCAGTGGTGTGATCTTGGCTCACTGCAACCTCCACCTCCTGAGTTCAAGCGATTCTCCTGCCTCAGCCTCCTGAGTAGCTGGGATTACAGGCACTTGCCACTGCCCCTGGCTAATTTTTGTATTTTTAGTAGAGACAGGGTTTCACCATGTTGGCCAGGCTGGTCTTGAACTCCTGACTTCAGGCGATTCATCCGGCTCAGCCTCCCAAAGTGCTGGGATTACAGGCTTCAGTCACTGCACCCGGCCTTCCCTCAACAATTAACAAAAAACCATATCTTTATATAATTTTTCCCACTCCCCCAAAACTACACCTTATTTTTATTATATATTTAACATACAAAGTTGTTTCCCTTATCATTTCTAGTAGTTTTAATTACCATGTATGAATTAGAATTCTTAACTCCTTTACTTTTTTTTTTTTTTTGGAAATGGAGTCTTGCTCTGTTGTGCAGGCTGGAGTGGAGTGGCGTGATCTCGGCTCACTGTATCCTCCACCTCCTGGGTTCCAGCGATTCTCCTGCCCCAGCCTCCTGGGTAGCTGGGATTATAGGCACACACCTCCACACCCAGCTAACTTTTGTATTTTTAGTATAAGCAAGGTTTGACCATGTTGGCCATGCTGTGTTCAAACTCCTGACCTCAGGTGATTCACTCACCTTGGCCTCCCAAAGTGCTAGGATTGCAGGCATGAGCCACTGCGACTGGCCAACAACCTTAATTTTTATAACCTCTTTTTTTTTTCTTTCTGAGATGGAGTCTCACTCTGTCACCCAGGCTGGAATGCAGTGGTATGATCTTGGCTCAGTGCAACCTCCAACTCCTGAGTTCAAGTGATTCTCCTAACTTAGTTTCCCAAGTAGCTGGGATTACAGGCGCCTGCTACCATGCCCAGCTACTTTTTGTATTATTAGTAGAGACAGGGGTTTCATCATGTTGGCCAGGTTGGGTTCTAGCTCCTGGACCCAAGTTATCCTCCCGCCTCAGACCCCAGAGTGCTGGGATTACAGGCTTGAGCCATGGTGCCCGGCCAACTCCCTTAATTTTTAAAACTTTTTTTTTTTTTCTAAGATGGAGTCTCACTCTGTCACCCAGACTGAAGTGCAGTGGCACCATCTTGGCTAACTGCGACCTCCGCCTCCTGGGTTCAAGTGATTCTTTTGCCTCAGCCTCCTGAGTAGCTGGGATTACAGGCACTCGCCACTGCTCCTGGCTGATTTTTGTATTTTTAGTAGAGATAGGGTTTCACCATGTTGGCCAGGCTGGTCTTGAACTCTTGACTTCAGGCGATTCACCCGGCTCAGCCTCCCAAAGTGCTGAGATTACAGGCTTGTACCATGACACCTGGCTAATTTTTGTATTTTTGGTAGAGACAGGTTGGTCTTGAGCTCCTGGACTCGAGTGATCCTCCTGCCTTGGCCTCCCAAAGTGCTGGGATTACAGACGTGAGCCACCATGCCTGGCCTCCCTTAATTTTTAATGTAAATTGACTGTCACATACCATTATTTTGTAGAATGACACAATTTTGTAATCTTTAGATGTATGTGTTTCTGCCAGGCATGGTGGCTCACACCTGTAATCCCAGCACTTTGGGAGGCCAAGGTGGGTGGATCACAAGGTGAGGGGTTCAAGACTATCCTGGCCAAGATGGTGAAACCACGTCTCTACTAAAAATATAAAAATCAGCCGGGTGTGGTGGTACACACCTATAATTTCAGCTACTCAGGAGGCTGAGGCAGAAGAATCACTTGAACTCGGGAGGCGGAGGCTGCAGTGAGCTGAGATCGCGCCACTGCACGCACTCCAGCCTGGGTGATAGAGCAAGACTCCGTCTCAAAAAGAAAAAAAAAAAAAGGTGTTTCTTCATAGTGCAGCTTTTCAATGTGACACAGAACATATTTACTAGCAAACTCAAATATCTTTAGTTCTTCTATAATAATAAACCAAAAATAGCTAAGCTTATACTTAGGTTCAGTAATTAATGTTTCAGCATTTTATCTTTTTTGGAAATGATCTAGACATTTAAAGAATATATATTATTCAATTTTAATATAGGCCCAGGCATGGTTGTTCATGCCTGTAATCCCAGCACTTTGGGAGGCTGAGGCAGGAGGATCACCTGAGGTCAGGAGATCCAGGCCAGCCTGGCCAACATGGTGAAAACCTGTCTTTACTAAAAATAAAAAAATTAGCTGGGCGTGGTGGTGCACACCTGTAGTCCCAGCTACTCAGGAGGCTGAGGCAGGAGAATCTCTTGAACGGGAGGCAGAGGTTGCAGTGAGCCGAGATCACGCCACTGCACTCCAGCCTGGGCAACAAGAGTGAGACTCCATCTCAAAAAAAAAAAAAAAAAAACTAGAGTAACTTTAAGGTCGCAAGTTACCAAAAAAGGTATTTGAAATTATTTTAAATAGACATGTTTTATAGCATATAACTATTATTGAAAAGTTTATTTCTAAACTTTAATCCTAAGCCAGGCATGGTGGCTCATGCCTATAATCCCAGCACTTTGGGAGGCTGAGGCAGGCAGATCACAAGGTCAGGAGTTTGAGACCAGCCTGGCCAATGTGGTGAAACCCCATCTCTACTAAAAATAAAAAAATTACCCATGCATGGTGGCAGGCACCTGTAATCCCAGCTACTTGGGAGGCTGAGGCAGAAGAATCACTGGAACCCAGGAGGTGGAGATTGCAGCAAGCTGAGATCACACCACTACACTCCAGCCTGGGTGATAGAGTGAGACTCCATCTCAAAAAAAAACCAAAAACAAAAAAACTTTAATTTACTTACATTCACCTAATTTACTAATTCTTAACAAATATGATTTGAACTGCTCATGGAAATTTCATGAGACATTAAACAGAGCTGGCTATTTTTTTTATTTATTTTATTTTTTTTTTTGAGACGGAGTCATGCTGTGTCTCCTGGGCTGGAGTGCAGTGGCCGGATCTCAGCTCACTGCAAGCTCCGCCTCCCGGGTTCACGCCATTCTCCCGCCTCAGCCTCCGGAGTAGCTGGGACTACAGGCGCCCGCCACCTCGCCCGGCTAGTGTTTTGTATTTTTAGTAGAGACGGGGTTTCACCGTGTTAGCCAGGATGGTCTCGATCTCCTGACCTCATGATCCGCCCGTCTCGGCCTCCCAAAGTGCTGGGATTACAGGCTTGAGCCACCGCCCGCCCCTTTTTTTTTTTTTTTTTTTGAGACAGAGTCTCTCTCTGTCACCCAGGCTCGAGTGCAATGGCACAGTCTCAGCTCACTATAGTTTCCGCCTCCTGGGTTCAAGTAATTCTCCTGCCTCAGCCTCCTGAGTAGCTGGGACTACAGGCGCCCGCCACTATGCCTGGCTAATTTTTGTATTTTTAGTAGAGATGGGGTTTCACCATGTTTGCCAGGCTGGTCTCACACTCCTAATGTCAGGTGATCTGCCTGCCTCGGCCTCCCACAGTGCTGGGATCATAGGCATGAGCCACCGCATCAGGCTGTGCTGGCTATTATCTGAAGTTATTTTATGGTTGTTGACAAATGGAAAAGTATTTAAAATATCACAGAAGCAAAGAAACTGAAAAACATGGTTCTTCCTTCTATTTTTTGTTTTAATTTTACTTTTCATGATTGACCTGCATCAAGCCATTATTTTTACAGTGCATTTCAATTATAGGTTGAATTTATAGTTTTATGGTCTTAGGGAGACAATATATAAACCTGTCTGACTAGGAAATCTAGGCAAGAACAAACAGTTCTTAAAACACTTTCATTTTTATTTTATCAACCATTTAAAAACTAGCTTTACTTACCAAAGATTACCCCACATCATATGAATTAAAAGACAGTTGGGCTATTTCCTAAATTTCTGAGAGTTTTAGGAATATTTCATTTATATTAGTGCTCATTTAACTCAACTCCAGTTTGAATAGAACTCCTTTAGGGGATTTTATAAATTAGTAATACCATCTGGAGGTAGGAAAAATATCAAATATACAAATGATACATACCTAAATATACATAAAGATGGATACAAAGATCTTATTGCTTTTATTCTAAAATTTTAGTCACGAATCAGTAATAAAACTGGCTTATCTCCACTTATATTTTTATCCAAATTGTGCTTCTGACAAAAATTGGACAAGTTAAGGCTACTTGCTCACATGGCTAAAGCATATTTTAAAAATAAAATTTGTGGAAAAGACAATATTTTTTGGTTGCCAGTTTCCAAATAGTTTCTTCTCCTTTTTTAAACAGAAAAACTAAGCTTGTTAACAAAGATCCTGAAATGCTGAGTTTACTAATTTAGTTAGGAACTTTTCAATTTAGCTTTTGCTTTTAACCAGATGATTTTTTTTTGTTTTTGAGATGGAGTCTTGCTGTGTTGCCCAGGCTGGAGTGCAGTGGCCGGATCTCAGCTCACTGCAAGCTCCGCCTCCCAGGTTCAGGCCATTCTCCTGCCTCAGCCTCCGGAGTAGCTGGGACTACAGGCGCCCACCACCTCGCCCGGCTAATTTTTTGTATTTTTTCGTAGAGACGGGGTTTCATCGTGTTAGCCAGGATGGTCTCGATCTCCTGACCTCATGATCCGCCCGTCTCGGTCTCCCAAAGTGCTGGGATTACAGGCTTGAGCCACCGCGCCCGGCCTTTAACCAGATTATTGAGTTCAGAGTGGAGCGCATTGATAAATAGGGCAGACAAAGCATTTTCTGTGTCTGGACTCAGCATAGATAGCTCTGAGTTTAATAATTTGACTAGGGCATAAAGGTGGTTAAAGAAGCAAAATTGATTGACTTGAGGACTTAACTTTTATAAACAGTTTTTCTGGCTTTCTTTTCAACCATCAGGGTGGGATGGTAACTAAGTAAACAGGTTAGCTGATTCGATTTTTCTTATCAGTTTGTTGCTTAAAGCTTTTCATTTGCCTTTTTAAAGGAGACCTTTAGAGAAGCAATTTTTTGAAACCTAAAATCTGGTTAGAGGCTTCTGTGTATCGAAAATAGGCATCTTGGCCAGGCGCGGTGGCTAATTTGAGAGCCCTTACTTTCAAATGTGCTTCTTAGATGGATAATCTTGTCCATCTGGAATGTTCTCTATAATGTCCCCTGTAATTCTAAATTGTCTTTGATAAAATTTCCCCACTTTTTGGCCAGGCACAGTTGTTCATGCCTATAATCCCAGCACTTCGGGAGGCTGAGGCAGGAGGACTGCTTGAGCCCAGGAGTTCAAGACCAGCCTGAGCGACGCAGTGGGGACTCCATCTCTACAAAAAAAAATTTTTTTTTGAGACAGAGTCTCACTCTGTTGCCCAGGCTGGAGTGCAGTGGCTTGATCTTGGCTCACTGCAAGCTCTGCCTCCTGGGTTCACGCCGTTCTCCTGCCTCAGCCTCCCAAGTAGCTGGGACCACAGGCGCCCGCCACCACCCCTGGCTAATTTTTTGTATTTTTAGTAGGGACGGGGTTTCACCATGTTAGCCAGGATGGTCTCGATATCCTGACCTCGTGTTCTACCCACCTCGGCCTCCCAAAGTGCTGGGATTACAGTCGTGAGCCACAGCGCCCAGCCAAAAATGTTTTTAAATTAGCCAGGTGTGGTGATGTGCACTTGTGGTCCTAGCTACTCGGAAGGCTGAGGTGGGAGGATCACTTGAACCTTGGAAGTCGAGGCTGCAGTGAGCCGTTATCATGCTACTGCACTCCAGCTTGGGTGACAGAATGAGACTCTGAAAAAAAAAAAAAATCACTGTTTTGGTTAGAATTTACAGGCCAGGCGCGGTGGCTCAAGCCTGTAATGCCAGCACTTTGGAAGGCCGAGAGGGGCGGATCACGAGGTCAGGAGATCCAGACCATCCTGGCTAACACAGTGAAACCCCGTCTCTACTAAAAATACAAAAAAACTAGCCGGGCGAGGTGGCGGGCGCCTACATGTAGTCCCAGCTACTCCGGAGGCTGAGGCAGGAGAAAGGCGTAAACCCGGGAGGTGGAGCTTGCAATGAACTGAGATCCGGCCACTGCACTCCAGCCAAGTGGACAGAGCAAGACTCCGTCTCAAAAAAAAAAAAAAAAAAAAAAAAAAAAGAATTTACAGCCTCCAGGGCGAAAATTTTTGTACATAAAAAAGGCAGGCGTCGGGCGCGGTGGCTCACGCCTGTAATCCCAGCACTTTGGGAGGCTGAGGCGGGCGGATCGAGACCACGGTGGAACCCCGTCTCTACTAAAATTTCAAAAAATTAGCCGGGCGCGGTGGCGGGCGCCTGTAGTCCCAGCTACTAGGGAGGCTGAGGCAGGAGAATGACGTGAACCCAGGAGGCGGAGCTTGCAGTGAGCTGAGATCGCGCCACTGCACTCCAGCCTGGCAGACAGAGTGAGACTCCGTCTCAAAAAAAAAAAAAAAAAAAAAAAAAAAAAAAAAAAGGCAGGCACCCGGCGTGGTGGCTCAAGTCTGTAATCCCAGCACTTTGGGAGGCCGAGGCGGGCGATCACGAGGTCAGGAGGTGGAGACCATCCCAGCTAACATGGCGAAACCCCGTCCCCGTTTCTACTAAAAAATACAAAACATTAGCTGGGCTTGGTGGCGGGCACCTGTAATCCCAGCTACTCGGGAGGCTGAGGCAGGAGAATGGTGTGACCCCGGGAGGTGGAGCTTGCAGTGAGCCGAGGTGGGCCACTGCACTCCAGCCTGGGCGACAGAGTGAGACTCTGTCTCAAAAAAGAAAAAGAAAAAAAAAAAATTACCTACTGTTGGCCAGGTGTGGTGGTTTACGCCTGTAATCCCAGCACTTTGGGAGGCCTAGGCAGGCAGATCACCTGAGTTCGGGAGTTCGAGACCAGCCTGACCAACATGGAGAAACCCCGTCTCTACTAAAAATACAAAATTAGCCGGGCGTGGTGGCAAATACCAGTAATCCCAGCTACTCGGGAGGCTGAGGCAGGAGAATCACTTGAACCCGGGAGTGGAGGTTGCCGTAAGCTGAGATCGCACCACTGCACTCCAGCCTGGGTGACAGAGCAAGACTCCTCTCAAAAAAATAAATAAAATAAAAATAAAAAATAAAAGGCAGGCATACTGGAAGGTGGAGTCCTCAGTTGTTTAGCATATTGGGTTTCTCGGATGAGATGCCTATTTTCTCAATATGAGAGCTGAGGTAAAAGCCTGAGAGGGAAATATCATGAGGTTGGGTCATGTGATGTTTTCAGTTCTTGTTGCAAGGAAATTTTCTGGGCTCATGGGTAACCTAGTGTCAAACTAACCCTTATCCTTTCTTATCTTTTTCTTTTCTTTTCTTTTTTATTTTTTGAGACTGAGTTTTGCTCTTGTTGCCTAGGCTGGAGTGCAGTGGTCCAATCTCGGCTCACTACAACCTCTGCCTCCTGGGTTCAAGCGATTCTCCTGCCTCAGTCTCCCGAGTAGCTGGGATTACAGGCATGTGCCATCATACCCAGGTAATTTTGTATTTTTAGTAGAGACGGGTTTCTCCATGTTAGTCAGGCTGGTCTCCAACTCCCGACCTCAGGTGATCCGCCCACCTCGCCCTCCTGAGTGCTGGGATTACAGCTGTGAGCTACCGTGCCCGGCCATCTTATCCTTTCAGTAGTTATATATTTAGGTGACAGGTGGTCTAACAGCTTTTAGGTGACCTTCCCATACCTGTCAATTAAGTTGTGGTTTGGTTCCAAGATTCCTTAGCCAACATAGTCGATGATCTTTCCCTATCTTAGTGTGCAAGAAAAAGAAACAAAGAGGAGAAAACCCAAATCCCTGAGAATTTCTGAAAAATAGTGTCTAACACCCCGTGCAGTAACTGCCACTTGCTGCAATCGCTGTCAGTTTTCTTTAAAACTGTGATTCTTTGGTAGCGATGCAACAATCACCAAAAGTCCCAAAGGTCATTTACTCTGCCACAACACAACCCTTGGCACCCCAAAGCTAAAATTACCAGGAGCTCAAATACAAAGAGCTGGCCCTGGTAGGAACTTACTCATGACATTGGGAGCACTGTGAAGAAGACAGGGGACTCTAAAGGATTAAGGAGCACCTTATCTGCATCCTTCAAGGGCCTCAGGGTCATCAACAGTCTTTTTCAAGTCCCTTCATGGTCACCAGAACTGTTACAAAATTTCAATAAATTTAGTCTAAAGATCAAGTTGGTTTTTATTAGCAATTCATAAATCAGACAGCATCTCATCTAAAAAATAGGTAAGTGCTCTGCTAGGATGGCAAACCAGTTTTTTATTTTTTGAGACGGAGCCTTGCTCTGTCGCCAGGCTGGAGTGCAGTGGTATGATGGTGGCTCACTGCAACCTCCACCTCCTGGGTTCAAGCAATTATCCTGCCTCAGCCTCCTGAGAAGCTGGGACTACAGGCGCATGCCACCATGCCCAACTAATTTTTGTATTTTTAGTAGAGATGGGGTTTCACCATGTTGGCCAAATTGGTCTCTCAATCTCTTGACCACGTGATCTGCTCGCCTTGGCCTCCCAAAGTGCTGGGATTACAGGTGTGAGCCACTGCGCCCAGCCTAACAGTTGGTTTTTATAAAATAGCTACAGCAGGAGTGAGGAAACAATAATACCAGAAGCAGATTGTTAACATCAGGTTACTTCCGGTTACTTTTCTTATAAGGGTTAAAGGAGGAGACTGCCTTAACATGCTGGTTCAGGTTGACTGGGCCTCTTCTGACTGATTGGTATGAATCTTCTGTTTTTAGGAAAAATTGGTCTAATGGGGAATTTTCCTGCTTCCTTAAAGTTTCAGCTTGATTTCATGACACTTAGCGTGACTCCATTTTGATTTTTTCTTTTGGGGTCTAGTGCAGGAGCCCAGTCCAAAACAATGGTTTCCCATACATTTTATTTTATACCTTTGTAATAAATTGGTAAATGAAAGTAAAGCGTTTCCCTTAATTCTGTGAGCCGCTGTAGCAAGTGATTGAACCCAAGAAAGGGTCTAATTTGTAAAACCTCTAATTTGTAGCTAAGTTGGACAGAAGTTGTGAGTAACATGAAGGTCTACTATTTGCAGTTGGAGTGTGAACGTGTGGAACTGAGTCCTTTTTTTTTTTTTTTTTTGAGACGGGGTCTTGCTTTTTCACCCAGGCTTGAGTGGAGTGGCGCAATCTCGGCTCACTGCAACCTCCACCTCCTGGGTTCAAGCAACTTTCCTGCCTTAGCTTCCCAAGTAGTTGAGATTACAGGTGTGTGCCACTATGCCTGCCTGATTTTTTGTATTTTTAGTAGAGATGGGTTTTCACCATGTTGCTCAGGCTGATCTGGAACTCCTGAGCTCAGATGATCCACCCATCTCGGCCTCCCAAAGTGCTGGGATTACAGGCGTAAGCCATCATGCCCAGCCTGGAACTGAGTCTGTGTGATCTGACACTATACGTAGGTTACATAGTATCAAAATTGAGTTTAGTTGTAAGACTCTCAGTTGGTGTCTGTGGAAAATTGGACAATTGCTTGATGTGGAGAAAAATCCCTATACATTTGATCACAGGAGTATTCTATGTTGAGTGTTGAGTACAGAGAAAAATAATTTGCTTTTCCTATCCAGTAGCCCACAGGCCCACTGGGATCGCCTCTGTTTTCCGCCCTTCATCAGACTTGAGCTTGGGGAACACTGCGTTGCTTCACGTGAGTCTCCGAAATTTGACCTGTGGACTTTTAGGTCCTCATCACGCTATATTATAAGCACTGATTTCCTTTTCATGCCACCAACAGACTTAAAGCTTCTTAAAAATAGAGACCAGGCTTTATTCAGCTTTTTATCCTCTTAACCTAGCCCAGGGCCTGGCACACAGTCTGTGTTGAACAATGCTTGAGTGTCAGTTCTACCATGGTTCCTACATAGCTCTCTCTGGATGATTTTCTCCAGGAGAAATGCAGCATTATCTTTCTCTACCTAGTTGAAATGTCACCTCCTGCAGAAGCTTCCCCAGGCCCTAAAATCAAACGGTATATCTCACTTTGTGTGCAGTTCCCTCTCATCTCAAGAAGTTCACAGTTTGGTAGGGATTTAGAAGAGCAAACTAACGTGTACAATGCACTGCAGTGCTAGGAAAAATTGTGAAAGACTTTTTTTGAGACGGAGTCTCGCTCTGTAGCCCGGGCTGGAGTGCAGTGGCCAGATCTCAGCTCACTGCAAGCTCCGCCCCCCGGGTTTACGCCATTCTCCTGCCTCAGCCTCCCTAGTAACTGGGACTACAGGTGCCCGCCACATCGCGCGGCTAGTTTTTTTGTTTTTGTTTTTGTTTTTGAGACGGAGTCTCGCTCTGTCGCCCAGGCTGGAGTGCAGTGACTGGATCTTGGCTCACTGCAAGCTCCGCCTCCCGGGTTTACGCCATTCTCCTGCCTCAGCCTCCCCAGTAGCTGGGACTACAGGCGCCCGCCACCTTGCCCGGCTAGTTTTTTTTTTGTATTTTTTAGTAGAGACGGGGTTGCACCAGGTTAGCCAGGATGGTCTCGATCTCCTGACCTCGTGATCCGCCCGTCTCGGCCTCCCAAAGTGCTGGTATTACAGGCTTGAGCCACTGCGCCCGGCCTTTTGTATTTTTTTTAGTAGAGACGGGGTTTCACCGTGTTAGCCAGGATGGTCTCGATCTCCTGACCTCGTGATCCGCCTGTCTCGGCCTCCCAAAGTGCTGGGATTACAGGCTTGAGCCACCGCGCCCGGCCAAATTGTGAAAGACTTTTAAATGGGCAAAGAATTACTGGCTGTTTTTCAATGGAATGATGTGTGTTATTTAGAGTTCCAGGTTATCCGATTCTATGCTATAAAAGTGCTGGACTGTTTTATAACTCTGTAGAAATGAAAGTTAATGAGGAAGCCTGATGATGGTGCAAATGTTTTTTGTCTAGAACCGGATGCAGGATGCAAACAACGTCTGTTCATGGCAATGCAAATAAATACGTTTTGTCCGGTACAGAACAAATCTTTCCAAGTGTAACCGCCTGAGGGGTTCACCTTGCCCGCTGCCTAGACAGAGCATTCATCAAGACAGGAATTGCAATAGAGTAATTTACACAGAGCCAGCTGTCCTGGAGACCAGAGTTTTATTATTACTCAAATCAGTCTCCCCAGGCATTCAGGGAGCAGAATTTTTAAGGATAACTTGGTGGGCAGGGGAAAGCCAGTGAGCCAGGAGTGCTGATTTGTCGGAGATGAAATCATAGGGAGTCAGAGCTGTCTTCTTGCGCTGAATCACTTCCTGGGTGGGGGCTACAAGATCAGTTGAGCCAGTTTTTCAACTGGGGGGTGCCAAGTGCTGAGTCTGCAAAATATCTCAAGCACTGATCTTAGGAGCAGTTTAGGGAGGGTCAGAATCCTGTAGCCTTCAGCTGCACGACTCCTAAACCACAATTTCTAATCTTGTGGCTAATGTTAGTCCCAGGCAAAAAGGACATCTGTGTTGGGAAAGAGCTGTCTTTGTTTAAACTATAAACTAAGCTTCTCCCAAAGTTAGTTTGGCCTATACCCAGGAATGAACAAGGACGGCTTGCAGGTTAGAAGCAACATGGAGTCTGTTAAGTTAGATCTCTTTTGCTGTCTCAGTCATAATGTTGCAAAGGCAGTTTTATAAGTAAGTTCCATTTTACACAGTTATAAAATCCTACTAGTTTTCTCCTTAATTCATGATTTAAATAAATGTATGTTTATTCTCTGAGTTATGCTTTTACCATTTTGAAAACTATCCTTTAATAGTGGTATCTGTGAAAGAGAAAGCAATAATTAATACACAGTGAGCATTTATTCCGTGTCAGGCACTATGCTAAGGGTTTATAGATTTAATCCTCATGGCGACCTTGTAAGTTAAGTTCTATTATTAGTTCCATTTTACAGATATGGAAGCCAAGGCCTAGACGTTAAGTAACTTGCCTAAGGACCCAGAGCTAGTAAGTGGCCTGGGATTTGAGACCTCAGATTTGAAAGACTTGCATTGTAACTGCACTTCAGTTAAGGGGGCAATTGAAATGAAATTGTGGGATCAGGTAAGGCTCCCAAATTTCAGAGGATAAGGCGTTGCTGCAGAGGGGAAAGGAGGGCGGGGCTTCCAGGTACAGGTCAGCCCTAAGAAATGTAGTTGGCCTGGAGAGCAGGGTGTGGGCTGGAGTGGTAAGAGATAAGGCTGAAGGAAACTTCAGGAGTTTCCTTCACGGAGGAAGGAAATCACAGAAGGGCCCTGTGAGGCCTGAAGCCAAAGAGTTTGGACTTTATCCTCAAACGACAGGATTTTAAGCAGGAAAAAAAGACATTATTGGATTGAGTTTTATTATCTTTATTGCTCTTGTTTGTAGTTATAAAAGAGGTATAGGCTTTAAAAAAAATTGTTGTTAAAAAAAAAAAAACACTGAGAGATTTAGCCCTTTTAGAAAAATGATTCTGGCAGCACTGTTGAGGCTGGATCCGAAGTGGTGAGTGAGAAAAGACGGAAGCTGTTGAAAACTAAGCCAATAGCAAGGAAAACGAAGAGGAGGGGATGGAAAGGAGAAACAGTAAACTGGCTGAATCTACAGGATTTGGCAACTGTGGCATGGGGGGATAGGAAAGGGTGGGAGGGAGGGAAGGGCTGATGCACAGGGAGAGCCCCCTCAAGGTGTCTAGCTCAGAAAACCTTCTACTGCAGGCCTGGTTACTCATTCTTAGAACGTGAGAACTGAGATAGTACTTGAAACTTAAAGCGAAAAGCATTGATACCAAGTTTGTACAACTCCCATTCTAAAAATCATATACAAATAGAGCCTGACCAAAGTACCCAAGCCCTTTTTTTTGGCCTCAAGGTGGTTAGAAGCGGCGGTGGAGGGGGGAAAGAGTGTGGAGAAAGGAAAAGAAAGATAAATCACAAAGACTACAACCATTATAAACCTTCTGTTGATAATTACGCACATACAGATTGTCAGCACACCAGGTGACTTTTAATCCTGGTCCAGTTCCCCTCCTGGCCCTCTTAATGGCTTCTGGCCACTTCCTCTTGGGATCTGGCCAGAGTAAGCTCAGGAAATGCAAAGTTTTAATTCTGGAATCAGTAAAGCATATTAGGAAAGGAAATCCACAAATGAAAAAACATCACATTATGTATTTCAAAGCCAAGGGACAGAATCACAGATTGTATATTTGTGGAGACAGGAACCATTTTACACATTTTAGTGCAGAACTCAGGGATTGGTTTAGCCATTATTCACCCTCAGGTTCACCCAGGATTTGGTCTCTTGCATTCTTGTATGATTCCAAAGCTTCCATCAAGCACAACCTTCAGCTCTAGCAGCTAAGCTGTCTGCAATCCTGCTTTGTGCTCCCTGACAGCACGGGAGGATGACCCGCTACGATGAAGGCCCAGATAGAGTCAGTATTTTTAATTATACTCACTTCCCTAGGATTTTGCAGGATCAGATGATAGAATATATTTGAAAGGCCTTTGTAAAATTGGATGAGCTGTACAACCACCAGCTGTTCTTTATTTATTGTTGTTCTGGTTGATGACCTAACTCATACTCGCTACACTGCATTGCAGAATGTTCAAGGAGATTGATTTCTACAATGACTATGCACTTAATATATTGTTACTATGTACTCATGGTGTGCTGTGTACTTTCACACATAATCCTCAAAATAATTTTATAATGTTTATCAAAGATCAGATAGATTTAACTTGCTCAAAAACATAATTTTTGATCTTTTTATGCTCTCCCAAGATTGAATTAGGTTTCTCCATGTGTTACCACACCACAGCAGTTACTACATATCTTCCCCACTACACTAGAACCTCTGGGTGCTAGGAACTGAATTTTGTTCACTGCTATATGCTCTCTATCTAGCTAATGGAGCCAGACCCAAAACATAGAAGATGCTACAAAAAATAGTTTGGGTGAATGAACGAATGTAGGCTGATTTTATATCCATTGCTCTATTCTGAAAACTACTGTTTTCTTATTAACTTACTGTTCGTCACCTATTTTTCCCTACTATAATGTAAGATGCCTGTGAAAACATATTATTGTGTTTTATTCACTGCTGGATTCTCAAAGCCTGGAACAATGCCTGGGATATACTAAGTGTCCAATAAATATCTGTTGGTGAATGAACAAATGATAGCCATATGGACAAGCAAATTCCACCTCTTTTTGTGATATCACTATTTTTTCTTTTCTTTTTTTTTTTTTTTTGCGATGGAGTTTCACTCTTGTTGCCCAGGCTGGAGTGCAGTGGCGCGATCTCAGCTCACCACAACCTCCATCTCCCGGGTTCAAGAGATTCTCCTGCCTCAGCCCTCTAAGTAGCTGGGACTACAAGCACGTGCCACCACGCCTGGCTAATTTTGTATTTTTATAGAGACGGGGTTTCTCCATGTTGGTCAGGCTGGTCTCTAACTTCCGACCTCAGGTGATCTGCCTGCCTTGGCCTCCCAAAGAGATGGAAATATAGCCACTGCCTCGGGTCTAGTTTGTGTTTTTTCACTTAATATTATGCCATGTTTGTATCACAGGGACTTCATAACCATATCTATCTATTTATTGAGGCCAGGCGCAGTGGCTCATGTCTGTAATCCCAACACTTTGTGAGGCCCAGGCAGGAGGATTGCTTGAACTCAAGAGTTGGAGACCAGCCTAACCAACATAGTAAGATCCAGTCTCTATAAAAGTTATAGTTATGAGGTCAGGAGTTCGAGATCAGCCTGGCCAATATGGTGAAATCCTTTCTCTACTAAAAAAATACAAAAATTAGTCAGGTGTGGTGGCATGTGCCTGTAATCCCAGGTACTCAGGAGGCTGAGGAAAGACAATTGCTTGAACCTGGGGGGCAGAGGTTTCAGTGAGCCGAGATTGCGCCACTGCACTTCAGCCTGAGTGACAGAGCAAGACACCGTCTCACACAAAAAAGTTATAGTTAGTCCCAGCTACTTGGGAGGCTGAAGTGAGTGGACTGCTTGACCCTGAAAGGTTGAGGCTAGTGCCACCTCACTCCAGCCTAGGCAACAGAGTGAGACCTTGTCTCAAAAACAAACTAAGGGCCGGGCGCGGTGGCTCAAGCCTGTAATCCCAGCACTTTGGGAGGCCGAGACAGGCGGATCACGAGGTCAGGAGATCGAGACCATCCTGGCTAATATGGTGAAACCCTGTCTCTACTTAAAAATACAAAAAATTAGCCGGGCGACGAGGCGGGCGCCTGTAGTCCCAGCTACTCGGGAGGCTGAGGCAGGAGAATGGCGTGAACCCGGGAGGCGGAGCTTGTAGTGAGCTGAGATCCAGCCACTGCACTCCAGCCTGGGTGGCAGAGCAAGACTCCGTCTCAAAAAAAAAAAAAAAAACTACAACAAACAAAAAACACACCGATACCCAACCTAATAATTTTTCAAATAAATTGATAATTTCAAAGACAGGCAAAAACTTTCTTAGACAAATTTCAAAATCTGAAATTTTTAGGAAAAACGAGCTCTTTGTGCTTGATATATATTACCAATTGTGCTTGATACACATACCAATTTACTCAGCCACCAACCGGTAATAATTTATCACTTAAACTGTCATGATGTAGTAGGGAAAATAGATTATTTCATCAACCTTTCCATTTGCATTTGAAGACACTGCTAGGTATAAAGAACCTTAGCCAAGATTATTTATTAGTTTTATTTCTTCTTTTATAGAATCGTTAGTTATTGAGGGGAAAAGTTTATCTGCTACTAGTATGGCATCTTTTCCCTACGGAGGGAGTGTGGTATTAGAGTAGAAAGACTAAGGACTTTGATACTCAAATCCATCTTACGTGAAAAGCTGGTATATATGCACCATTTGGTGAAGTGTTAGTTTCATCCCTTTGTTTACCAAAGAAAGACCAATATATTGGGAAGACTAAAAGGAGAAGCTGATCAAAAAGGAGGATTTAGTTGTTTAGCTAATATTCTTAAGAGTCACCCTGAAACTATCCTCTGGCAAGTAAGAGTCCACCTCAGGAATTATCATAGCCTTTTTACCCCCAAGCATGAACTTTTTAGAGTCAAGTGCATCCACTTATTAACCTTCTTGACAACCCTAGGGGTGGGTACTAATTATTATTAACACCTTTTATTAGAAAAACACCTTGATGCTTAGGGAGGCTAAGTAATTGTCTGATCTCAATTTAAACCCAGGCAGTCTCCCTGGCTAACCAACCAGTAGGATGTGATTCCTTTTGCTATCTATCTCCTCTGGGCAAGTCAGAGTAAAAGCAAAAAGTAAATATACTGATGCTCTTCAGCTGAGGAGAAAGATACTCTATGCTCTGCTGCTTACATTTGAATGACTTTGCCACAGTGGCCCATACTGAATGGAGGGAAAAAGAGTGACTGAATCTAAAACCCTAAAGCTGGAACACATTTTGGGTAGTGACGTATGTAAACTACCACCCCTCCCTGCCCAGATTCCTTTAAAGTCTGAAGTAACTTGGCTCAATTGCTCACATTTAGGCAAGCCAGGCAAACTTGAGTTGTCATTTCCCATCATACACTGAAAGAATGGTCACAGTTACACAAGTCTTTATCATTAACCTCTTTCTTCATGTGTTCTAAGCAGTGCCTGACTTGATTATTAAAACAAACCATGGGCCAGGCACGGTGGCTCAAGCCTGTAATTCCAGCACTTTGGGAGGCCGAGACGGACGGATCACGAGGTCAGGAGATCGAGACCATCCTGGCTAACACGGTGAAACCCCGTCTCTACTAAAAATACAAAAAAAAATTAGCCGGGCGAGGTGGCGGGCGCCTGTAGTCCCAGCTACTCAGGAGGCTGAGGCAGGAGAATGGCGTAAACCCAGGAGGCAGAGCTTGCAGTGAGCTGAGATCCGGCCACTGCACTCCAGCCTGGGCGATAGAGCGAGACTCCGTCTCAAAAAAAAAAAAAAAACCATGATGGTGGGGGGGTGCAGTGGCTCATGCCTGTAATCCCAGCACTTTGGGAGGCTTTTCTGTTAACCTTTCCTCATCTTTCTAAGCAAAAGTGTGTGTGAGGGGATGGTGGTGAGGGGCATACCTGCACTGATGATTAGACTTATTATACTGTGAACCATTTCCCAGAGAGGGTAAAACCCAGACATTTAGCTTTTTCATACAAACATACAACCAATATCCAGTTTATCACTCTGAGATTTAATACAATAAGCCATTTGTTCATATGGAAATATTAAATGGTTTTTAACCATTTCTTACTTTATCATCATCCTTTCATTAATACAATACATAGTTTTGTACAAACTATGCATTTATGTTGGCTAGTTAAGACAGTTTATAGATTTGGGTATAACATGGTAATATGATATGATTTATGTTACCATGACCTTCTGCAATGGTTCAACCTATCAGTTTCTTGAATACTTTTCCTGCTTTGACTTGGAAGCCTGTTTCAGAGTGTGTACCCTTGAACAGTCCCATGCCTTTTCAGGCACTGCAACTACCTAAGAACTGTCTATATTCCCTCTGTGTTACAGAGAAAAAGAAAAGCAGGTGCTTTATGCATACATCTATTTTCCCAAAGCAGCCACTGAAACCATGTTAACTGAAATAAAACTTCAAATGCAGTCAATCTTCAAACGGAGTAAAGGACAACAGACTAGATCAGAAAGCCCAGTTGCTTCCAGTGTGGACCTGCAACACAGAGATGATAAGCTGATTAATAAGGACAGACTAAGAGTAGGCTTATGTTGAGCTTTAGTGTTGGTTCTGTTACCAAAACTGATCCTGAATAAATCCCTTAAGCATTTATCTTCAGTGGGAAAAAGTCAGGGTTGTATGGTTGGTACAACATTTAGTTCCAGCTTTGAGCCAGTTATAGGCATACCTTAAAGACACTACAGTAGGTTCAGTTCCAGACCATGGCAATAAAGCATGTCACACATCTTTTTTTAGTTTCTCATTGTATATGAGTTATGTTTACACTGTATCCAGTAGCTTTTTTTTTTTTTTTTTTTTGAGAGAGTCTTGCTCTGTCACCAGGCTGGAATGCAGTGGCGCAATCTCAGCTCACTGCAACCTCCGCCTCCTGGGTTCAAGCGATTCTCCTGCCTCAGCCTCCCGAGTAGCTGGGACTACAGGAGTCCACCACCACACCTGGCTAATTTTTTTTTTTTTTTTGAGATGAGTCTCACTCTGTCACCCAGGCTGGAGTATAGTAACGGGATCTCGGCTCACTGCAAGCTCCGCCTCCCGGGTTCATGCCATTCTCCTGCCTTAGCCTCCCGAGTAGCTGGGACTACAGGCGCCCGCCTCGTCGCCCGGCTAATTTTTTGTATTTTTAGTAGAGATGGGTTTCATCATGTTGGCCAGGATGGTCTCAATCTCCTGACCTCGTGATCTACCCGCCTCGGCCTCCCAAAGTGCTGGGATTATAGGCGTGAGCCACCGCGTCTGGCCTAATCCTCATTTTTATACAGGGGAAGAGAGGAGAAGTACACAGAGATTATCGACTTGGGTCCGAAGAAAATTACAGAGTCCAACCTGAGGCCAAGCCTGCCAACACTCTCAGCAGCAGTTTTCTCCTTGAACAGTCTTCCTCTATCTGCCATGACGCCCAGGCATACAAAGGGAGTTTTTCATTGTTTCCTTAAGGTTAAATGCTCTGGATGCTCTCAGTTCAAATAAGATGGTTTTAAAATTCCCCTCCTCCTTGCCTTACAGCAAAGAAGAGAAAAGGAGAAATTCAAATGAAAATAAATCATATACCCAAATATCAAGGCTCATAAGCTGGATGATTTAATTCAATCAATTTAGCAAGGCCCAAAATGAAACCTGGTAACGAAAATGAAGACACAGCAATATTTTCCTGAAGAAAATAGACATTTGGAAGAAATATTTTCTTAAAAAATGTTTATTTGGAAAAGTCAGCCTCTTACACAAGGTTTTGTATCTATGCTTTTAACTCTGTCAATTACAGTGGTATTTTAAATGCATTGAATATAATTCATTGAATATCTATATCTTTCTGCCTCGATTTAAGTGATATTAGGTTTAAAAAATATTTACAGTTTTCATTCTGGTCCACCTTCCCTCCTTATCCTTATACTGAATCAATTTCTCTAATTTTCAGGTAAGTGAAAGGGGTCACGAAATTTCTAAGTTTGTGTGGAGAGTAAGAATGCATCCAACAATTCAACAACGATTTTCTGTAAGGCCTTCTCTGAAAAAAGAGAAAGAATTACTTATTAAAACTAAGCACACTTAGCAACTTCTTTCCCAATCCTATCTTTATTCGTTTGTCTGGTGCCAAATTTTTCCGGCCCTTTTTAATTTGCCAACATTAAAAAATAAAATTAAAAAAAAAAAACAAACCACCAAACACACACATATCTTATGCATAGCACTAAGCCAGAAGCAGATATAAATGGGACCACTGTGAATCAAAGGAGAAAAATTCCAGGAAAAAAAAATTCCAATAGCTTCACAGTTTAACTGAGATTTTGGAAAAACTTAGATGAATTCAGCTGATGTCTGAAATATCTGTTTACATTTAATTAGATGTGTTGTATTTACCAAGGAGGCACAAATACGTAGTTTTGTAGATTTTAATACTAACTTTTCCAGTGAGAAAAATAATACCAGGTGATTTCAAAAAGGGCAGTGATCGATAAACACTCAAAATGCATCTTTGAACAGGGGAGCAAAAATAGCTAATTTAATGAAAACAAACCTTAAGCACTGCACTTGGCTTCTAATAAGCATCCCAAGAAAAGGTACCTGAGAGGGGTTGACAAGTACACTGTGTCTAGAACAGCCAAGATGTTGCCAAAGTTTTATGCTTTGAATTTCCTAAATATGTAGCTAGCAGAAACATATGCCAGAAATCTACTGATGCCAGGAAAATATTTTTGTCAGCATTTTATAAAATCTCTAATTTTCAACCAATATTTCTGTCCATAAATCTTCCAGTGAAAATGTTTGAAATATATTACATGTAACAATGAAGCAAGATTAATTTTAAATTTTGGATTTGCCTCAAACAAGTTAGTTGTTATTTTTCCTTTTAACACAACACTCGAAATAGATGAATTCAGCAAAAATGGTTTAAGAAGTTAAGGCTCTCTAGAGTTCTAATGACTAAAACTTAAGGCACATATTATAATCTTTATGACACTATTAAAAGCGAAGATTAAAACAAAACAAAACAAAACCTACTTCTTTCCCGCATCCTTTGCTACCAATCACTCCCTCCTCAAAGCATATGTCATTTTAAATCTTTTCAGGCTAATGGTAAGGAGTCAAACAAAAATCCCACCAATGAACAACTGGTATGATTTCCACACAAATGTCTACTATCTGCATTGAGCACCACTGGTAGATTACAGGCCAGTAGAATATTTTCAGATATCCTGGGTCATCAACTGCTCAATTTACCCTTCAGCCCCATGGATTCAGACTGGACTGTCCTCCTCCTTGGGCTCTTCTTCTGTGTCTTTCTGGTCCGGAGATTCTGCTGCTTTGGTAACTTCCTTTGGCTTTCCAGCAACATCTATGCTGGTCTCTTCCTCTTTACTTTCCTTTTTCTGCTCGTTTGCTTTCTGTTCTTTTGCCAAAAGTCGATAATTGATGCCCATGCCAATGAAGAGATAGATACCGGAAATAATCAGGACGACGCCACATGCCCAGTATGTGTATTTGTAGTCTCCATATATGTCATTGAGCCGACCTAAATATGTAAAACAACAAAAACAGTTATGTTTCTAAGAGTAAACAGGTTTTTTTTTTCTCCCCCAAGCAAAGCTTAAGGATCCATTCAGAAAGATGTCAACCCAATCTTTAAAGAGTCCCAAAATGAGGCCGGGCGCGGTGGCTCAAGCCTGTAATCCCAGCACTTTGGGAGGCCGAGGCGGGCGGATCACAAGGTCAGGAGATCAAGACCATCCTGGCTAACACAGTGAAACCCCATCTCTACTAAAAAATACAAAAAACTAGCCGGGCGAGGTGGCGGGCGCCTGTAGTCCCAGCTACCCAGGAGGCTGAGGCAGGAGAATGGCGTAAACCCGGGAGGCGGAGCTTGCAGTGAGCTGAGATCTGGCCACTGCACTCCAGCCTGGGCGACAGAGCGACTCCGTCTCAAAAAAAAAGAGTCCCAAAATGATGAATTAGTATAAGGAATTGCTGAAAATTAGCTGATCCTCTGTTTATAATGCCTCATGGATTTTAAGTGGCCTTTGCATCTTCTGTTATTTTTAGTAACTTGAAAATAGTTAACTCTTGGCAAACTGGAAATGGAAGAGACGCAGTGATCACCTAGAGTCAATTCTCTTAACACACTATAGAAATAAGCGTTGCTGAAAGAGGCCTGGGAGTCTTGTCCCAGGCCATAGTGCTGTCCCAGTTACCCAGGCCAATCCTCTTTCTCAGCATTTCCCAAAGAGTATTCCTGTGAACACTTGTCCAGTGCTAAAAATTTAAAAGCAATATCTTACACCCATTCTAAGTGCTTAATCCTTATAACAGGCAGATTCTATTATCATCCTCACTGGACAGATTTAAAAACTAAATTACAGAGATGTTAGCTAATTTGTCCATGGTCACAAAACTAATAAGTGAAATGACTTGGCTTTAAACATAGAAAGTCTGACTCTGAAGTCTGCACCCTTAAGCATGTGCTACAAGGACACTGCTTTAATGTTTCAAAAGTCAAATGAATGAGTAAATGGCATATTATTTTCTCAAAAAGGCTTTGTGAAGTCTGGTAGTAAAGAATCCTATTTAACTTGATGTTTCCAATTTTTATTTTGGTCATGTAACTTCCATTGCTGTAAAATTTATTAGCATCTCATTGAACTGGTATCTCTGGGAAAATTCTACTCTACACTTAAACAGGACTTAATACACCAATTTAAATATGATTCCATATGGCTTTCTAACTCACGGCATCATTCATTAACAATAGTTTTTGAGCCTTTATCATATACCAGGCACTGGCTCAGCTAGGCCCTGAGGATAAGGGTGAACAGAGGAGTTAACATCCACAGTTCAGTGGACAAGAGAGATGTTAATCAAGTAACTACACAAACTGTGACAAGTACTACCAGGGGAGTTTGAAAGAAGTGGGGTCAAGAAAGCTTTCCTTAAAGTGTCAACTAAGCTGGAATTTGCAGGATAGGAATTATCTAGGAGAAAGGGGATGGGAAGTAGATCCAGGCAGAGAACTGCAGTGCGAAGGCACAATGGTAGGAGAGAGCATGGTGTGTGAGGGGAAAGAAGGGCCAGGTTGCTGGGGCACAGAAAGCAGGAGGCCAGTGGTAGAAATGAGGCTGGAGGGACAGGTAGGGCCAGTCCATGCAGTGCCTTGCAAGCCACATTAGGGAATTTGCTTTTCACCCTGAAAGTAAGGGGAAGCAACTGGAGAGTTTTAAGAAATCTTGAAGAGTTCTGAACTGGAGACTTCAAGGAGACTGAAGAACAGCTGGAACTGATATAGGCAGACCAGTTAGGAGGTTACAGTTAGGAGCAGCCCAAACAGGAGACAAGAGCTCTGGATAAGGTTAGTAGTTGTGATGGAGAAAAATGGGCAGATGAGAAAAAGATTTAGAGCATAAAAACTGATAGAACTTAGTAACTCACTGGGTATGAGATGGAAGAAGACTGATCTCAAAAGGCAGCTATGGATCTTCTGTTATATACTCACTCACTCCCCAAATCAAAATTCCTAAAGTATGAGTCACATCCAGAAGGAGGGTCAAATTATTTTTTCACTATGTGTTATCTATTGAGCTATTAATTTGAAAGATAAAGTATTCAATAACCTTCAGGAATAGTTCCCAAGTTATAATTAGTTTACTAGCTGTATGATCTTAGCCAAGTTACTTCACCTTTTGAAGCCTCTGTTCACTTACAAAATGGGGACTAAAACGGTCCTACCTCACATGGACTTGTGAGATAGATACAACAGCAGATACAAAATGATAAGGACTGTCTCTGGTACACTGTGAGCTTACACAGTAGCTATTATTATACTACTGCTACTGAAATAAACTTTTGTTTTTTGTTTTTTTTGCTTTTTGTGTGTTTTTAAAAAACTTATGGGCCAGGCGCGGTGGCTCACGCCTATAATCCCAGCACTTTGGGAGGCCGAGGCGGGTGGATCACCTGAGGTTAGGAGTTCAAGACCAGCCTGGCCAACATGGTGAAACCCTGTCTCTACTAAAAATACAGAAATTAATTGGGCATGGTGGTGGGCGCCTGTAATTCCAGCTACTCAGAAGGATGAGGCAGGAGAATCGTTTGAACCCAGGAGACACAGGTTGCATTGAGCCGAGATCGGGCCATTGCTCTCCAGCCTGGGCCACAAGACCAAGACTCTGTCTTAAAAAAAAAAAAAAATTATGTGAAATACACTCCATTTTTAAAATGAAATAATCACTAGTGCTTTAAAGATTGAGTTGTTTTTCTATATGCTTTTCTACACTAAGCACATCAGTTTTGTGATCAGAAAAAAATGTATTTTAGGCCAGGCATAGTGGCTCACACCTGTTACCCAGCACTTTGGGAAGCCGAGGCAAGTGGATCATTTGAGGTCAGGAGTTAGAGACCAGCCTGGCCAACATGGCGAAACCCAGTCTCTATTAAAAATATAAAAATTGGCCAGCATGGTGGCATGCACCTATAATCCCAGCTACCGGGAGGCTGAAGCAGGGGAACTGCTTGAACCCGGGAGGCGGAGGTTGCAGTGAGCTGAGATGGTGCCACTGCACTCCAGCCTGGGCAACACAGCAAGACTCCGTCTCAAAAAAAAGAAAAAACACTGACATTTGTAATGATATTTGATCTCCCTTTTGGCTTGATGGTTCCATTTAATTAGATTCTATACTTGAGCAATTATCCTGTGCCAAGCATTGTCCCAGCACCAAGGACACAGAAATGAGAAAGATTTGTTCTTACCCAAATCGCTCACTAATGTTTGCTTTCTGTCAGCTTTCCCATCTCATATGCTTGTTTGTAACAGAGCCACATTAGTAGGGAGATATACTGTACCTAAAAGTGGTGGCCCCAGGAGGACAGGACAGCATTCCACAATGGTCACCAATCCCACAGCGCTGGAGAACCTCTGGGGTCCAACAAGGTCCATCAGTGTTTCAAACAATACGGAGCTGAGCCACCCAAAGGCAAATCCAAAGAATCCCGCATAGACACAGAATCCAACATAGGTAGTGGATAAAGGTGCTAGCATATGACACACTCCATTTGCAACAATAGAAGCCGCAAAGAAATACTGAATTCGAGGTCTTATTGGCTTTGTGTTGGCTACAAGTCCCATAGATGGTCTGGCTACCATGTCAACAAAAGCCAGAATGGAAAGAAGGAAGGCAGACTTCTCACTAGAATAATGCTGACTCTTCCCGTAACTACTAAGAAACACTAAAGGTGCAAAGAGTCCAAAAAACATGATCACATTTCCAGAGAGGTATAGCAAAAAGCCTCTGTGGGTGAACAGGGTTAAGTCCAGGAACTGATTAATTGTTTGGAAGACTGATCGTTTCTCCCGTTTAGGGTGTCTTCCAATAAGATCCGTATTTGCATCATGCAGATCTTTTTTTACACTAGATTTTCCAGCTTTCTGAAGGGATGCTTTAGACTTATCTTTCCCTGCCTTGGTTGGTTTGGGCCCGATTGGTCGCATGAGGGCTCCAGCGACACAGCAGTTTAGTAGCAAGCCTCCAAGAATTAGAAAGCTTCCTCTCCATCCAAAGATACCAAAGAAAACCTGATTGAGGGGGGCCAGAGTACAGAGGAACACAGGGCTGCCTGCCATGGCCAGTCCGTTGGCCAATGGTCGCCTTTTGTAGAAATACTTGCCAATCATGGTCAGAGCTGGATTCAAGTTGAAGGCAAGCCCAAGACCTGTGAAAAGGGAAAAATAAATAAATAAATAATAAGAGGTATAAATAATGGAAAGAATAGGATATAAATCTTCATTGTTAGAGAACATGTTATATAGTGGTTTAAAGTATGAGTTCTAAAACAGACAAGGGTTCAAATCTCAGTATCAGTGCTTACTGGCAGCATAATCTCAGACATGTATACCCTCCTATGACTGCTTCCTAATATGTAAAACGGGCAGAGGGTACTGTTGTGAGGAAGAAAAATTTGTTAAGCACTTAGTACCCAGTGCCCACCATGTAGTAAGCACTCAATATATGTTATTTTTATTATGTTATTATTATTCGAAGGTGAATAATTGTCTATTTTGTCCAATCTAACAAAATCACCTTAAGGACTATTATGACCATATAAGATCATTAAGTCGACAGTAGAGATAAAACAAATTTACACTAGAAAATACATAAGGCCAGGTGCAGCGGCTCATGTCTATAATCCCAGTGCTTTGGGAAGCCAAGGTGGCAGGATTGATTAAGGCCATGAGTTCAAGACCAACCTAGGCAACATAGCAAGACCTGTCTCTACAAAAAGTAATTCGAAAATTAGCCTGGTATGGCAGTGTGTGCCTGTAGTCCTAGCTACTTGGGCGGCTAAAGCTGGAGTATCGCTTGAGCCTAGAAGTTTGAGGCTACAGTGAGCTATGATCACATAACTGCACTCTAGCCTGGGCTACAGAGAAAGAACCTAAATCAAAAACAAAAAAGAAAGAAATAACATATAGTACAAAATGATCCCTTCCAATATAGCACCAAAACTTAAAAACAGGCATTTCCTAAGGCTCCAATTGTGAAACTTTCCTGAGAGATCAGAGAATTTAAAATACACACAAAGTTTTGGGAAAATAAAACATAACATTGTTAAGATGTCAAGGCTCCTGAAATGAATGTACTAACTTAATGCAATCCAATGAAAATGTCAGTGAATTTTACTTTCAGATTAAGGTAAAATGATTCTAAAGGATACTTAGAGAAGAAGTGGGACCAACCAGAACATATTATTTAAATGGCTTTACAAAAGCTACAATCATTAGAGCAGTGTGGCTGTGTTTCATGAATTGGTAAAAATTGATTAGTGCAAGTGCAGAAACACTACAGAAAGTCCACGAGCAGAGTTGAAATATACAGAAACATTTAATGTAAGATAAAGTAGCATTTTAAATTAATTCAATAAATAGTGAAATTATTCAATAAATACTGCTAGCAGAAGTAAATATTCAAAGAACTTCCTGACCTCATAGCAAACCATTCTTACATTTGTTAATAAGCTCTAGGGTCTATGATCCCTTACATTTTCACAAATCTGGTTCCCTGTTGTTATGCAGGTCTCTACTTAAAATTGATTGTTCAGTGAGCCCTTACCTTCATTGCTTGCCCAGTTCTTCCCTGTCACAACACTTAAAGGTTTTATATAGCATTTATCACTGCTTGATATTTTTCTCATTTATTCATATATTTATGAGTTGTACTGTCTGTCTCCTCCTATTAAAGAGCTTAGCTGCCTGACTTGTTACTCTATCTCTATAGCACCTAAAATGGTTCCTAACACACATACAGTTGTTGCTCAATAAGTATTTCATAGATAAATTAATAAAAGAGCAAATGAACCAACTGATTAACCATGTGGGAACAAATAGAGTTATATTTCTTTTTTCTCATCTTACGTCAGATGTTTTCATTCTTTCAGAATTTTTAAATGTAGTTGGGCGCGGTAGCTCATGTCTGTAATTCCAGCATGTTGGGAGGCCGAGGTGGGTGGATCACCTGATCAGGAGTTTGAGACCAGCCTGGCCAACAAAGTGAAACCCCGTCTCTACTAAAAATACAAAAATTATCTGGGTGTGGTAGCAGGCGCCTGTAATCCCAGCTATTTGGGAGGCTGAGGCAGGAGAATCAGTTGAACCCAGGAGGTGGAGATCACGCCATTGCAGTTTAGCCTGGCAGTAAGAGTGTCTCAAAAACAACAACAACAACAACAAAATAACAAAAAACCAGATTTTTAAATATAAAAACTAAAGTGCACTAAACAAAAGTGGACAAATATTTTCATAATCTTTTTTTTTTTTTTGAGACGGAGTCTTGCTCTGTCACCCAGGCTGTAGTGCAGTGGCCGGATCTCAGCTCACTGCAAGCTCCGCCTCCCGGGTTTACGCCATTCTCCTGCCTCAGCCTCCGGAGTAGCTGGGACTACAGGCGCCAGCCACCTCGCCTGGCTAGTTTTTTGTATTTTTAGTAGAGACGGGGTTTCACCGTGTTAGCCAGGATGGTCTCGATCTCCTGACCTCGTGATCCGCCCGTTTCGGCCTCCCAAAGTGCTGGGATTACAGGCTTGAGCCACCACGCCCGGCCTATTTTCATAATCTTGGAGTAGAAAACAACTTTCTCAGGATGATATACAAGATAAAAACTATAAAATACTTTTTGAATACATAAAAATTTTAGATGTTTAATACTGGGAAAACATTGGAAAAGAGTGAATTTTAAAAATACTTAACAAAATTCAACATCCAAAAATTAATCAGGAGGCTGGGTGTGGTGACTCACGCCTGTAATCCCAGCACTTTGGGAGGCCGCGACGGGTGGATCACGAGGTCAGGAGATTGAGACCATCCTGGCTAACACAGTGAAACCCTGTCTCTACTAAAAAAAATACAAAAAATTAGCCGGGCGTGGTGACAGGCACCTGTAGTCCCAGCTATGTGGGAGGATGAGGCAGGAGAATGGCATGAACCCAGGAGGCAGAGCTTGCAGTGAGCTGAGATCACTCCACTGCATTCCATCCTGGCCAATAGAGTGAGACTGTCTCAGGGAAAAAAAAAAAAAAAAAAAAAGAAAAGAAAGATTAAAACCAAGAGATACTGTTCTCACCTATTAAATTGGCAATTTTTTTTTTTTTTAAAAAGACAATATCCCATTGTTGACAAAAGGGATAATCTTGGAATCTCTGATTTACTGTGGTGGGACAATAAGTGAGTATAACTTTTTTAAAGGACAATTTAGCATACATATATTAAAACAAACACACAGCAGTTCCCTTTCTACAAATTTATACTAAGAATATATTCATGTTCACAAAAGAATTTCAACCTAATACTGACAAAAACAATTTGTCAACAATTAAGAGATCAAATAAAATTATGTTATGTATATTCAATGGAATAATAGAGATTAAAATTGTTATGTATCAAAACATTTAACAACATGGAAAACTATTCATGATATATTGTTAAGTGGAAAAAAACTGGTTACAAAATATTATACATAATTTGATCCTTTTTTGCTCTAAAAAAAGGTGTATCTGTGCATAGAAAAACACATGGAAGGATATATATAGAAATGTTAATGATATTCTTTGGATTGTGAGGTTATGGGTAACTTTTATTCATTATGTTCATCAACAGTTCATTATCTTCATTTAGTGATTTTTAAAATGGGGGAGGAATTATCAAGCGTATCCTCTACCCCTCAGAAACATTACGTGGACATTCTATCAAATAGCCACTCTCGCACCAAGTTGCCACACACATTGTATCTACCACTACTGTCTATTCTTAGGACAAGGAATGCAATCTTTCTTTCAATTCATTTACTCATTCAACAAACAATAATATCCATCACATAATGGCAATTTCTTTAAAAGTTTGCTTTTCTAGTACTTTTATCTGTAGTTCTTCAAAATGATAATCAAGTCATTTCTATAAGAAAATAATTTCACTCCAGAGATCTGAAAGATGAATGCAGGTAAATACAAAATAGCCAGCAAAAAACTAATGCTTCCAAATGAATCAGTAGTAACTCACCTCCAACGAATCCAATACAGAAGTATAGTTCCTGTACAGTGTTACAGAAAGAAGCTGCAATCAAGCCACAGCCTGACAAGCAGCCACCAATAATCATGACTATACGACTTCCATATTTATTCACCAGGATACTGCTGATAGGACCTAAAAGATAACCAAAAATGTAGTAATATAAAGGAAAATGCTCCCTCACATCTATACAAGTATGAATGACAACGAATGACAAATCCTCCAAAATAAACAAGCAGCAATGATAAGAATACTGTTTTCTGTAATTATTTCTGAGTCATATGTGTACTAAAATAAAGATGTTAGAAAACATAATTGTGCAGGTTCTAAATCTAAAAATACTGGATGGAATTTTACTAAAATACAAAAGACCTGAAGTTATCCTTAATCTTTCTCTTTTAAGGTAGGGCAGACTGAAAACACCTTGGTAATGAATGTTCACAAGATTCTTGAAATATCTAGGATATGATTAACATACATGTAGAAAGTGGCTGGGCGCAGTAGCTCACGCTTGTAATCCCAACACTTTGGGAGGCTGAGGCAGGTGGATCACCCAAGGTCAGGAGTTCAAGACCAGCCTGGCCGACATGGTGAAACCCCGTCTCGACTAAAAATACAAAAATTAGCCAGGCACGGTGGCGTGTACCTGTAATCCCAGCTATTTGGGAGGCTGAGGCAGGAGAACGGCTTGAACCTGGGAGGTGGAGGTTGCAGTAAGCCAAGATCCTGCCACTGCACTTCAGCCTGGGCAACAGAGTGAGACTCTGTCTCAACAAACAAACAAACAAACAAACAAAAACGTGTGTGTAGAAAATATGTTCTAAATTTCAGACACACACAGTGATAGGAGACATATAAATGCATCTAAATACATTTTAGAGTACTTGTATATGATCACAAATGTGGTTTGTGTTTTTTTTTTTTTTGAGACAGAGTCTCGCTCTGTTGCCCAGGCTGGAGTGCAGTGGCACGATCTCGGCTTACTGCAAACTCTGCCTCCCAGGTTCATGCCATTCTCTTGCCTCAGCCTCTTGAAAGACAGGGCAGAAGTGGTGGCTCATGCCTGTAATCCCAGCACTTTGGGAGGCCAAGGTGGGTGGATCACCTGAGGTCAGGAATTCGAGACCAGCCTGACCAACATGGAGAAACCTCGTCACTACTAAAACCACAAAATTAGCTGGGCGTGGAGGTGCATGTCTACAATCCCAGCTACTCGGGAGGCTGAGGCAGGAGAATCACTTGAATCTGGGAAGCGGAGGTTGTGGTGAGATTGCGCCATTGCAACTCTAGCCTGAGCAACAAGAGCAAAATTCCGTCTCATTAAAAAAAAAAAAAAAAAAAAAAAAGTGGACTGAGGGAGTTTGTCTTCCCTTCAGGACACAGACAGATGGCACCATCACTAGTTATTTAGTCTGCTGGAACTTTGATCTTGGACTTCCCAGCCTCCACTGTGAGCAATACTTTGTTACAGCAGCCTGAGCAGACTAAGATAATCAGTTCATGAAAATATTAGATCACAGCTAATTTGAAAATAATTTGGGCCAAGAATGGGGGCTCATATCTGTAAACCCACAACTTTGGGAGGCCAAGGCAGGCAGATCACTTGAGTCCAGGAGTTTGAAACCAGCCTGGGCAACAAGGCAAAACCCTGTCTCTACCAAAAATAAAAAAGCTTGCCAGGTGTGGTGGTACACACCTGTAGTCCCAGCTACTCCAGAAGCTGAGGTGGGGGGATTGCTTGAGCCCGGACGGCAGAGGTTGCAATGAGCAGATTGTGCCATTGTACTCAGCCTGGGCAAGACAGCAATACTCTGTCTCAAAAAGAAAAGAAAGAAAATAATTTGAATGTAAAGCTTGTGTAAGATGAAAAAATTACATACTGAAAGAACACTTATAAAATATTTTTAGGCCAGGCACGGTGGCTCACACCTGCAATCCCAGCACTTTGGAAGGCTGAGGTGGGTGGATTACCTGAGGTCAGGAGAGTTCGAGACCAGCCTGGCCAACATCATCTCTACTAAAAATACAAAAACTAGGCCGGGCACGGTGGCTCAAGCCTGTAATCCCAGCACTTTGGGAGGCCGAGACGGGCGGATCATGAGGTCAGGAGATCGAGACCATCCTGGCTAACATGGTGAAACCCCGTCTCTACTAAAAAATACAAAAAACTAGCTGGGTGAGGTGGCGGGTGCCTGTAGTCCCAGCTACTCGGGAGGCTGAGGCAGGAGAATGGCATAAACCCGGGAGACAGAGCTTGCAGTGAGCTGAGATCCGGCCACTGCACTCCAGCCCGGGCAATCGAGCGAGACTCCGTCTCAAAAAAAAAAAAAAAAAAAATACAAAAACTAGCCGGGCATAGTGGTACACGCCTGCAGTACCAACTACTCAGGAGGCTGAGGCAGGAGAATTGCTTGAACCCAGGAGGCAGAAGTTGCAGTGAGCAGAGATCACGCCACTATAGTCTAGCCTGGTCAACAGAGTGAGACTCTGTCTCCAAAAAACAAACAAAAACAAAAACAAATACAAAATGAAACAACAACAATATATATAGAGAGTCATAAGACTTTGTACAGTCAGAATAACAAAGATAAATACCAGGCCAGGCATGGTGGCTCATGCCTGTAATCCCAGCACTTTGGGAGGCCAAGGTGGGCAGATTGTTTGAGCCTAGGAGTTCAAGACCAGCCTGGGCAACACTGCGACAACCCACATCTCCAAAAAATACAAAAATTAGCCGAGCGTGGTGGTGCAAGCCTGTAGTTCTAGCTACTTGGCAGGGTGAAGGGGGAGGATTGATCGCCTGAGCCCAGGGAGGCTGAGGCTACAGTTAGTGGTGATCGTGCCACTGCACTCCAGCCTGAGTGACAGAGTGAGAAACCCTGTCTCAAAATAAAATGAATAAATAAATAAATAAATAAATAATAAAAAAGACCAGCTTGGGCCATAGAGTGAGACCCCATCTCTACTTAACAAAAATAAAAAATTAGCTGAGCATAGTAGTAGGGCCAACTGCTACTGGGGAGGCTGAGGCAGACATGATCATGCCACTGTACTCCAGCCTGGTCAATACAGTGAGACCCCGTGTCAAAAAAAAAAGAAAAAAGATCCCACAAAACAAAGATCAATATCACCACACTGCTGACTTTGTGAGGTAGAAGCTAATACTGCAGAAGTTAGTTTTTGAAATATTTAAAATTCCAAACCACAAGTGTTAAGGTGACCCTTATGGAACTTAAAATATGTAAATTTATTTATTTATTTATTTATTTTTTTTTTTGAGACGGAGTCTTGCTGTGTCGCCCAGGCTGGAGTGCAGTGGCCGGATCTCAGCTCACTGCAACCTCCGCCTCCCGGGTTCACGCCATTCTCCTGCCTCAGCCTCCCGAGTAGCTGGGACCACAGGCGCCGGCCACCTCGCCCGGCTAATTTTGTGTATTTTTAGTAGAGACGGGGTTTCACCGTGTTAGCCAGGATGGTCTCGATCTCCTGACCTCGTGATCCGCCCGTCTCGGCCTCCCAAAGTGCTGGGATTACAGGCTTGAGCCACCGTGCCCGGCCAAAATATGTAAATTTATACTTTCATGTTTTTAAAAAAGGAAAAACAAACCAAAAGTAGGCAGGTAACATCTCCTCCCCATAAAATATACTTTAATAACCATCACTGTATATCTCTGACCCAAAGCACTAAAAAAGAAAACAAAACCAACTATATCTCAAAATGTATTAGTGTGTTCACATTGTGGTCCAAGTGAACAAGTTAAAGGATTATCACAGTTGTAAAAGTGATGAAAACTATTAGGAGATATACTATTTAGAAACTAAACCAAACGAAACAACCCATTTAGTAAAAATTCTGCAACAAGGTTCATGATAGGCATTTTGTCTTTTAGTGTTATTTCAGGAAGGATGGGCCTAATTAGCTATGATTAAAAATAGAAAGGGGTATGGTTTATGGGCCTATTAAAATACAAACTCAAAAAAATGTGCTAGTTATCTCACTAATTGTGTAAGGACAAAGGAGGAACTGTTTCCCCAAAGGAAAGAGTCATGTGCAATTAATAAAACTGACATCACTTACTTTTGATGCAAAACACAAGTGGCTCTCTAGCTCTTTGGTGGCACAGAATTGCAACATGTAAACTTCTGGTTTGTAGTCAACTTAAGAACACACTGAACACCTGGAGTACCTCTGGGTAATGTTTATACCAATTTCTTCAAGCCAACATAGTCAAAACCTGATTAAAATCCTGGCCAAATGGAGTTCAAAGCCTGCAAAATTATTGGCTCTCAGAAGCTAATGCCCAAAGTCCCTTTTGATTTCTCTGAACTTACAAAAAAAGCAAACACTACAATTTAGCACTTAGGTTCTTTAATTTGATAGACAAAATAGGCCCATGTTCAAAATGTAAAAGGCACAAAAAGATAAGCAGTGGAAACATAAGTCTTCCTACTCCTGTTTCCAGTCACCCAGTTTCTCTCTCTCCATGGCAGCCAGTTACCTGTTTCTTCTGTACAATTTAATTATAGGCTTAATGAAATGATGATTTCAACTGCTTATTCCTGTTTCATGATCATATATTATTGTCTCAAAAGGATTATAAACTTCTCAAAGGAAGGGATCAGTGTTTTCTGTCACTCACAACACCTCGCCCCGTGCTGAATATACTCATAGAACTTGATAGATATTGGTTGAATATGGCACCACCTTAGCAGCCTAAGGCTAAGTTATTTATAGTTGAAACCTAGAATCATTACATTGGCTAGAAACGGTATTTTAGATGATGTTAAGTGAGCAACTTACTCCCTACATTTCCTTTACAATATGCCGAAGAAAACAAAAGAGAAATAAGTGGTAAAATTTAAGTTTAGAGTACAGCTGAAATGCTTTTAGGACTCATAACATCGCAAGTCATACGGAGGAGGTTTTATTCAGTTAATTCTAACATCATACAAAGATTTTACCTGAGACTCTGAACCATGCCATTAGGCCAGTCTGATTTATTTTAATTCTCCCAACATCAATTTTTAAAAATCTCTATTTATGTTTACATTTCAAGAGTCTAGCAGGGATCAACAAAAAAAAACCAGTTGCGCATACATCATTTTTATAACAGTCTTTTAAGCTCAATGATACATCAGTTGGAGCAAATCAAGGTCCCTCACGATTTTCTCATTTCTGTTTTGAAATGCTATAGTATTTCAAATACCATAGTGAGAGCTGCTATTGTTATCAGGACTGAAAAATGTGACTCTAAACACCAAACTTTAAGACATAACATTTCAAAACATCTCACTGAATAAGACTTTTTTTTTTTTTTTTTACAGTTACCTAATACAGACACGCTGGCTGCTTCATGAAAATTAAAATAGCAGGCCTTAATAGGTACTTACCTCCACCATACATGACAGCCAGCATTATGGAGGATATCCATGACACTTCGCTGGTGGTGGCATGGAATATACTTTCAATCTCTTTGAAGAAGACAGTAATAGATTTGGGAAATGCATAAGAGAAGCCGATGGAAATGAAAGCTCCAATTACCACCGCCCAGCCCCAGCCTCCATCTGGGGGAGTGTATCCAACTGGACCTCCAACTGCTGGTGGCATTTTAAGTGTAGATAAATTCTAAAACACAGGTCACATACAAATATCTGAAAGACATAAAATTAAAATAGTATGTCAATATAAGGCACACCTATAAAACTCTTTTGTGAAATAAGAAATATAGCCAGGCATGGTGGATCATGGCTATGAGTAATCCCAGCTACTTGGGAGGTTGAGGCAGGAGGATCATTTGAGGCCAGGAGTTCAAGACAGCCTGGGCAACACAGATCCTGATTCTGTTTAAGAAAATTTTTTAAAAAATTAGCTGGGTATGGTGGAGCATGCCTATAGTCCAAGCTACTCAGGAGGCTGAGGCAGGAGGATCATTTGTACCCAGGAGTTTGAGACCAGCCTGGGCAACATAAATAGATCCCAACTTTACAAAAAAATTAAAAAATTACCCAGACATGGTGGTGCGTATCTGTGGTCCCAGTTACTCGGGAGGCTGAGGTGGGAGGATCACTTGAACCTGGGAGGTAGTGGCTGCAGTGAGCTGTGATTGCACCACTGCACTGCAGCCTGGGTGACAGAGCGAGATCTTGTTTTGTTTTGTTTTTTTTGAGACAGAGTCTCACTCTGTCACCCAGGCTGGAGTGCAATGGTGAGATCTTGGCTCATTACAACCTCTCCGCCTCCCAGGCGGTTCTCCTGTCTCAACCTCCCGAGTAGCTGGGAATACAGGTGCACGCCATCACCTCTGGCTAATTTTTGTATTTTTAGTAGAGACGGGGTTTGGCCATGTTGGCCGGGCTGGTCTCGAACTCTTGAACTCAGGTGATCCACCCACCTTGGCCTCCCAAAATGCTGGGATTACAGGCGTGAGCCACCATGCCCAGCCCCGACACTATAGGTTTTAATATAGCCTTTGTAAGTTTTTTACCTTTTCCAAAACATATTCTTCCATACTTTCTTTTCACATTCTTTTATTTATGGCTGACTTAACGTACTAGGAGTGGGTGCCTGACTCACTAGATATGTAGCAATTTACAAAAAAATAAGATAATTCTAAACACCCAAAATTTTCACTTAACAGGCTGGGGAACTATCTCAGAAAAGTTTCCTTTTATCTAATAGCTTTGATTCAAGGTATTTTTTCCCATTATATGACAAGAAACTCCTAAACAACAGCTAGCCAATACAGTTAAAATCAGAAATATATATATGATGTCAAAAGATGGTAGTTTTAGACCAGGCGCAGTGGCTTACGCCTGTAATCCCAGCACTTTGGGAGGCAGAGGTGGATCACCTGAGATCAGGAGTTCGAGACCAACCTTACCAATATGGTGAAACCCCATTTCTACTAAAAATACAAAAATTGACCAGGCACGGTGGCGTGCGACTGTAGTCCCAACTACTAGGGAGGCTCAGACAGGAGAACCCAGGAGGCGGAGGTTACAGTGAGCTGAAATCAGGCCACTGCACTCTAGCCTGGGCAACAGAGTAATACTCTGTCTCAAAAAAAAAAAAAAAAGTAGTTTTAAATCAAAGTTAAGCCCTTTGAATTCACTTAGTACTAATGAATAATGAATAGCATGGTTAGAAAATGTAACTTCCTGTTAGATTATTAATAAGGGGCAGGTGGGAGTGAGTGTTTTGTGGTAGGTTACCTGTTTTCTCATGAAGGTCTCCTTTACTTTAATTAAGCCAACTTCCACCCTATATTACAACTTATCCTGTACGTTAGCAGGTCCATTTCAGAGTACTTCCACTCTGACTATATTACAGCAATGAATACAGGTCAGAGATGACAAGTTTACTATTGATATTGACTACCATGTTCTTTAGTCTATAACACAAACCCTTCTTCATAATATTAATACTCAACTCCAAAACACTGTTCCTTCCAACCCCATGAACAATTCAAATACAATTTAGGACACTGGATGTTGCAGGAGTATGATGAAAATAGCTTCATACAAGAAGTTTCCTGAAAAGCAGGGATATACTCACCTCTTACAAACAACATTCTACTATAGGTTCTAGCCAGTGCATGCAGGCAAGAAAAAGAAACAAAAGGCATAAAGAATGGAAAAGAAATAAAATAGGCCAGGTGCAGTGGCTCACACTTATAATTGCAACACTTTGGGAAGACCAATGTGGAAGAATTGTTTGAGGACAAAAATTCAAGAACAGCCTGGACAATATATCAAGACCCTACCTCTACATAAATTGTTTAAAAATTGGGTGTGGTGGTGCACATATGTAGTCCTAGTTACTTGGGAAGCTGAGGTGGGAGGATCACTTGAGCCCAGGAGTTTGAAGTTACAGTGACCTATGATCATGCTGCTGCACTCCAGAGCAAGACCTTGTCTTGGCCGAGCGTGGTGGCTCACACCTGTAATCCCAGCACTTTGGGAGGCCGAGGCGGGCGGATCACGAGGTAAGGAGTCCAAAACCAGCCCGGCCAACATGGTGAAACCCCATCTCTACTGAAGATACAAAAAATTAGCTGGGCATGGTGGTATGTGCCAGCTACTCGGCAGGCTAACGCAGGAGAATCACTTGAACTCAGGAGACAGAGGTTGCAGTGAGCCGAGATCACGCCATTGCACTCCAGCCTGGGCAACATGGGGAGACTCTGTCTCAAAAAAACAAAACAAAACAAAACAAAAAAGCCTTGTCTCTAAAAAATAAATAATAATAATAATAAAGTTGTTTTTATTCAGATGACAGATGTGTATAAAGAACATCCTTTTCTTTAGAGTTTTCTAAAGAGATGTTCCTTAGAACATCAAATAAGTGAATTTGACTAGGTCTCAGGATACAACATCAATAAACAGAAACCAGTTGTATTTCTATATACCAGCAATGAACAATCCAAATCTGAAAAAATTTTTAAATGCTATTGTAAATGGTAAACTATATAGAAATAATTCTCACAAAAGATGTATGAGATATGTACACCAAAAACTATAATACTGAGAAATTAAAATAGATAACCTATCCTCTCGGACTGAAATAATCAATATTTAAATCAGGCAAAGATTTCTGAAGGAAAATAAAGAAACAACTATAGCCGGGCGCGGTGGCTCAAGCCTGTAATCCCAGCACTTTGGGAGGCCGAGACGGGCGGATCACGAGGTCAGAAGATCGAGACCATCCTGGCTAACACGGTGAAACCCCGTCTCTACTAAAAATACAAAAAACTAGCCGGGTGAGGTGGCGGGCGCCTGTAGTCCCAGCTACTCCGGAGGCTGAGGCAGGAGAATGGCGTAAACCCGAGAGGCCGAGCTTGCAGTGAGCTGAGATCCGGCCACTGCACTCCAGCCCGGGCGACAGAGCAAGACTCCGTCTCAAAAAAAAAAAAAAAAAGAAACAACTATAAAAAAAAAGTTGGCCAGGTGCAGCGGCTCACGCCTGTAATCTCAACACTTTGAGAGGCTGAGGCGGGCGGATCACCAGGTCAGGAGTTTGAGATCAACCTGGCCAACATGGTGAAACTCCTTTTCTACTAAAAATACAAAAATTAGCTTGGTGTGGTGGTGCGTGCCTGTAGTCCCAGCTACTAGGGAGGCTGAGGCAACAGAATTGTTCGCTTGAACCTGGGAGGCAGAGGTTGCAGTGAGCCAAGATGATGCCACTGCACTCCAGCATGGCCGACAGAGCCAGACTGTGTCTCAAAAAAAAAAAAAAAGTTTAAAAATTAGAATTCAAGCCGGGCGCGGTGGCTCAAGCCTGTAATCCCAGCACTTTGGGAGGCCGAGACGGGCAGATCACGAGGTCAGGAGATCGAGACCATCCTGGCTAACACGGTGAAACCCCGTCTCTACTAAAAATACAAAAACTAGCTGGGCGAGGGGGTGGGCGCCTGTAGTCTCAGCTACTCCGGAGGCTGGGGCAGGAGAATGGCGTAAACCCGGGAGGCGGAGCTTGCAGTGAGCTGAGATCAGGCCACTGCACTCCAGTCCGGGAGACAGAGCAAGACTCCGCCTCAAAAAAAAAAAAAAAAAAAAAAAAATTAGAATTCAAAATATATGCAAAACAATATACCCAACAAAAGACATACCCAGAACATAAAAAGAACTGCACAACGATAGCAAAAAGGCAAATCATCCAACTTAAAAAAAAGCAAAAGATCTAAACAGATGCTTCACCAAAGATACATGAATGATAAACAAGCACATGTAAAGATGCTGAACGTTGTTGGTTATTTAAAAATGCAAATTAAAATCACAATCTAACACATACATACTAAAAATAAGAGATAATTCTACGACTTTGTGGGGATATGAAGCCAATGGAACTCTCATTGCTGATGTTACAGTCCCTTGGAACACATTTTGGCAGTTCCTTATAAAGTTATAGATACATTTAACATATGAGCCAGCCATTACAGCCACAGGTATTACCCAGGATTTATAGAAAAATTCTCTAGCAGCTTGATGCTTAATAGCCAAAAACTGAAAACAACCCAATGTCCATCAACAAATGAATGGATAGCCGGGCGCGGTGGCTCAAGCCTGTAATCCCAGCACTTTGGGAGGCCCAGACGGGCTGATCACAAGGTCAGGAGATCAAGACCATCCTGGCTAACCCGGTGAAACCCCGTCTCTACTAAAAAATACAAAAAACTAGCCGGGCGAGGTGGCGGGCGCCTGTAGTCCCAGCTACTCGGGAGGCTGAGGCAGGAGAATGGCGTGAACCCGAAAGGCGGAGCTTGCAGTGAGCTGAGATCCGGCCACTACACTCCAGTTTGGGTGACAAAGCAAGACTCCGTCTCAAAAAAACAAACAAACAAACAAACAACAACAACAAAAAAACAAATGAATGGATAAAAAAATGGCATAGCTATATAAAAGAATACTACTCAGCAATAAAAAGGAACTACTGATGCATGCAATAACATGGATGAATTGTAAAAGCATTCTGTTAAGTAGGAAAAAAGGCTAGACAGAAGATTGTATTCTATATGGTCACATTTATATTAAATTCTAGAAAAGGCAAAATTCTAGCACAGGTTGGCCATCTGTAATCTGAAAATATGAAACCAAAATGTGAAACTTTCTGAACACCAGCATGATGCTCAAAGAAAATGCTCATTGGAAAATTTTGAATTTTGGATTTTTGGATTAGGGATGTTCAACTGCTTAAGTAACTGCAAATATTCCAAAATCTGCAAAAATCTGAAATCCAAAACACATCTCATCCCAAGCATTTTAGATAAGGGATAGAAAACAGATCAGTGGCCACCAGGGGTTGGGGGGAGGAGACTGCAAAGCGGTTTGGGGATAACTTTTAGGGTAATGGAAATTTATTATCATGATGGTGACAGTTACTCATCAAAGTGTACATTCAAGTTAGTAAATTTTATTATGTCGATTATACCTCAATAAAGCTCATCAAAACCAAAAAACAAAAGTTCAAGGACAGTGACAAGGGGAATAAAATTTGTTCTGTGGCACAGGGAGACAATACAGAAGCAAAAGGAGAGGGCAGGTGAACTTATTTGTCTTGGTTATCTGGATGGTTAAAAGAAAGAGGAAGAAGACAAAGAATAAATAAAAGGAGACAAGAGGAGGGCAGAAGACTCTTCTGAGAATTCACAACTCAGGCCAGTGTGAGCTCATGCTTGGCAGGGGATTATCTGTAGAAAATCTTTGTGTTCTTCCAGAGATACATTATATTTGATTTTGCTAGCAAAGATTTCCCACAAACAAAGGCCTGCTAAACATAAGCTCACAATTGTGAGCACATCAAGAACCAATTAACTGTAAGTAAATGCAATGTCAAATCAACACAGTCGGATTAGACAGTCAGGAACTACAGTCATAGAAATATGAATATTTAAACGACTAAAGACATAAAACAAGGCATTTAAAACATTAGAGAAGGCCGGGCGCGGTGGCTCAAGCCTGTAATCCCAGCACTTTGGGAGGCCAAGATGGGCGGATCACGAGGTCAGGAGATTGAGACCATCCTGGCTAACACGGTGAAACCCCATCTCTACTAATAAAATACAAAAATCTAGCCGGGCGAGGTGGCGGGCGCCTGTAGTCCCAGCTACTCAGGAGGCTGAGGCAGGAGAATGGCGGGAACCCGGGAGGCAGAGCTTGCCGTGAGCTGAGATCCGGCCACTGCACTCCAGCCTGGGTGATAGAGCGAGACTCCGTCTCAACAACAACAAAAAAAATTAGAGAAAATTGTGTCTTTCTCTAAAAAGATCCATTAAAGAAGATTAATTGATTTGAAATAGAACAAGAAATGGAAAGTGAAGTTGGCCGGGCACGGTGGCTCGTGCCTGTAATCCCAGCACTTTGGGAGACCGAAGAGGGTGGATCACCTGAGGTCAGGAGTTCGAGACCAGCCTGGCCAAAATGGTGAAACCCCATCTCTACTAAAAATACAAAAATTTGCCAGGCTTGGTGGCACGTGCCTGTGATTCCAGCTACTCGAGAGGCTGAGGCAGGAGAGTCGCTTGAACCTGGGAGGCAGAGGTTGCAGTGAGCTGAGATTGCACCACTGCACTCCAGCCTGGTGACAGAGCAAGACTCTGTCTCAAAAAAAAAAAAAAAAAAAAAGGTAAGTCAAGTCAATGAAATTAATAACAGTTAACTAGAAGACTAGACATAGCTATATACAGAGTCAGTAAACCTTAAGAATAGGTTTGAAAAAAAAAAAAAAAGAATAGGTTTGAAGAGATTAGTCAGAATTCAGGGGAGAGTTTCATTCTGAAGCTATGTTTTTAGAATGAAGGTTTTAGAATGGGAGGATCTGACATTTATCTAATGGGACTTTGGAAAAAGAGAATAAAGAGTGGAGAAGAGGCAACTGTCTCGGTAAATGAGTAAGGATTAATTACTAAGGATATTATTGACTTGAGGAACAATATAAATCCTCAGTTTGAGGAAACAAGATAAAGAGAAAAATCTTAGAAGACAACTATTTAGAAAATACATGACACAGTTAACAAATATTCATACTGACAAAACAGTCTTCTTGACAATTTTGAAAAATTCTCACCTACTATGTCTTCAAATATTGCTTCTCCCCCATTCTCTTTTCACTTTTCTGAGACTCCAATTGGATATGGGTTGGACCTTCCCATGCTATCTACTCTCTTACTCTCCCTTCTATGTTGTCATATTATCATTCATTCCTTTGCTTCTCTGAACTTCATTCTGGATGGTTTCTTCTGTACTTTAGCTGTGTTTGGCACTAAAGATTAATGTGACGTAACCTATGGGAAATAGCTGGCCAGTACTCATTTACAAACCAATCAAGTAAAAGAGATTTCTATTAAACAAAAGCAAACTTCATTTTAATTGAAATAAATGTGTTGATACACATCTCTGTGATAACTATCTCATTTTTTCTAATAATAATTCTAACTTAGAAAACAGAGAAGGCGGCCAGGGGCAGTTGCTCATGCCTATAATCCCAACACTTTGGGAGGCCGAGGCAGGTGGATCACTTGAGGTCAGGAGTTTGAGACCAGCCGGGTCAAAACAGTGAAACCCCATCTCTACTAAAAATACAAAAATTAGCAGGGCATGGTGGTGGGTGCCTGTATAATCCCAGCTACTTGGGAGTTTGAGGCAGAATTGCTTGACCCTGGGCGACAGAGCAAGACTCTGTCTCAAAAAAAAAAAAAAAAAAAAAAAAAAAAAAAAAAAAAAAAAAAAAAAGGAGAAGGCAGGAGTTTGTTGTCCAGATGAAATAATTTTTCAATATTCTCCAGTATTTCTGACCTAACCCCTTTTTGGATTTCTATCATGGGACTCTCTCTAGGACTATGCATTCTGGAATTTTCCCTTCCTTTGAGATTTTTATTGCCTGGGACAGTGAACCACCATAAGAAATGGGATGAGTAAGAGATATACCTCTCTTTTGTAGTGGGTGTAAAAGGCTTTTGGATAATTCAAGTTGGAAAAGAAAAAGTAGAGATCAGGCATCCATTCTCAAGAGGTAATTTTTAGCTAAGGTTATCTCTCAACCTGAGGATGTGCAGAGTAATTCCCTCAAAAATATAACCCAGTTTAAAAACTGAAGGTCTTTGTCCTAGGGCATTTCATCTACCTAGGACTCGGGTGAGATAAAAATATTTACAAGTAAAGGTTTCCTAAAATTTCTACTGGAATGAATATGAATAAAAGCTATTTAACAGGTCAGCTCTGCTAACAGACACAGACTAAATTCTAAAATGATGTTAAATAAAACTGCTGCAGGCATTGATTTTATGAGTTTTTTTCTACTTCTAAGTATGAAAAAAGAGAACACTTGAAAATTTTCAAAGAACTACTAAAAAGATTAATTCATCTCAGAATATTTACACACACAGAACACCCACACACAGACAGCAGGGCTGTTTAACACATCAAGCTCTGACTGGAACAGCGAATACGTGCTGGACGTGATTAAACTTTGAGTTTAGCTGCCAGCTATGATTTGTCCCAATTAAGGCAGTTACAATTTTTACTCACTAAAGTTTGCCTCATCAAGTTAATACCTTAGTCCATAGTGCCAAAATTAGATTGAAAGCTTCAAGAAGCTTTAAAAAAATTTAAAAGGAAATAAGAAAGTATACGAAATAAGAGTATGCAAAATCATTATGAAAAACAACACTTCAAAAAACCAGACGCAGATTCAACACAATTCTGCCACCACCTGACAAATGGCTATCCCTGTTAACTTAAAAATTCTGATGGTACATAACTGAAAAAACAAAAAGTCAGTTAATATTATCTAAGCATATTATTTCCTTTTAAACTGGCAAATCTCAGCTATAAACAGAAGGGCTCATTCAAAAAGTAAATTATGAGAGCAGGCCCCCTTGCAGAGTACTCAGAGTTCCCTTGAGAAAACAGAGCACACGCATTCTTTGTATGCTAAAGCCCAGAGGCTAAAAGGGACTAAAGTTTAAGATTTTAATCCTTACAATGTGCACAGTAGCTTTCCTATCAGCTTAGCTATTATTGCCCAAGAGTGATGGGGAGACTAAAAAACAAAGTGATAGGGTAATGAGAAAAATTCATCAATTCATCTCGTAAAGGATGACAGAAAACAACCCTAACTTTTCTTGGCAATGACGGTGATAAGAATCACCTTCTAGATTTTCTGATATTTTTTTCTCGTAACTCTTATAAATTGTGCTAGTAAATTAATCTGGAAAGCTGAAGCTGTGCTCCATACCCGCCATGTCCTTGCCCGACTCCCAAAGAGAAGAGCTACAAAAGCCTTGAAAATAATATTTATGATGTTATGTACACTTTCCTCATTAACACTTAAAGCCACTGTCTTTTCCTAAAATGACAACGACCAGTTTGTGAATTTAAAAGAAGCAGAAAGTATCCAAAACCAATAACTTTAAAATAATGTGTTACTAAGTATAAACTAGTTTTAAGTTTCAAATTCACACGGAAACATTCAAATCCAGAAAGGCTGATTTCCTGAAGCTACTGCTGCTAAAGTAGATAACTTGTTGCTCTCTGTAACTAGCCCTAATCCAGCTTCATGGTTTACAGAACCACCTGTCCCAAGTTAACTTCCAAGATTCAAAGCCTAGACCTCACTTTGTCGTTTCTTTTCCACTTGGAAACCGAATACATTGAGGAAACCAAAACAATGAAAAAAATCAAGCAGAAAGTGCAAGTCAAAGAAGGAATATAACTACTGGATCTGGCTAGCCAAATACTCAGCAATTATGAAATGCATAATTTTGATCAAACTGCATATAAAGAATCTTAAAAAATGTAAACCTGTCTCTGCAAACTTCCAACTCTCTTTACCTACCCTAGCATTCTGGGAAAATCCCATCCACATTACAAGAAGTTAAATATATTATGCTTATAAGAGAAATTAACAACTTGCTAACTAGAATGCTTAAAGAAGGATTTTAGGCCTATGTTTCAGAATTCTGTTTATGATAATTGATTTTAGATCTTGCTTTTAATTCATATTTATAATCCCTTAAAAAAATCAATATTTTAGTTAATAATTTCCAGTTTTAAATTATTTACATAGACCACTCTACCAATAAATAGAAAGCATTTCTTTTCTTTTTTTTTTTTGAGATGTCATCTCATCCTGTTGCCCAGGCTGGAGTGCAATGGCATGATCTCGGTTCACTGCAACCTCTGCCTCCCAGGTTCAAACGATTCTCCTGCCTCAGTGCCCTCAGTAGCTGGGATTACAGTCACACGCCACCATGCCCAGTTTTTTTTTTTTTTTTTTTTTTTTTTTTAACTTTTAGTAGAGACGGGGCTTTACCATGTTGGCCAGGCTGGTCTCGAACTCCTGACCTCGTGATCCATCTGCCTCAGCCACCCAAAGTGTTGGGACTACAGGCATGAGCCACCGTGCCGGGCCAACATATTTCTTTTTTAAGACAGCAGATCTCCAAAGAACAAGAGTTGGTAAGGATGTGGAGAAAAGGAAACCCGTGTACACCGTTGGAGGGAATATAAACTGGTATAGCTGTTATGGAAAACAATATGAAGATTCTTCAAAAAATTAAAAATACAATTACCATTTGATCTAGCAGTCATACTTCCGGGTATGTATCCAAAGGAACTGAAATCTGGATCTCAAAGAGATTACCTGCACACTCCCATGTTCTTTGCAGCATTTTTCACAATAGCCAAGACATGGAAGCAACATAAATGTCCATCTACGGAGGAACAGATTAAGAAAATGTGGAAAATACATATAACAGAGTATTACTGGCCTTAAGAGAGAAAGAAATCTGGCCGGCCACGGTGGTTCACACCTGTAATTCTGCTACTTGGGGAGGCCAAGGCAGGAGGATCACCTGAGCTCAGCCTGCCCAATACGGTGAAACCCTGTTTCTACTAAAAATACAAAAATTAGCCAGTTATGGTGGCACACACCTGTAATCCTAGCTATTTAGGAGGCTGAGGCAGGAGAATTGCTTGAACCTGGGAGGCAAAGGTTGCAATGAGTGGAGATTGCGTCATTGCACTCCAGCCTGGGCGACAAGAGGGAAACTGTCTCAAAAAAAAAAAAAAATCCTGCTACTTGCGACAGCATAGATGGACCTGGAGGACATTTGTTAAGTGTAATAAGCCAGACCCAGAAAGACAAACTTTGAATGATCTCACTTATATGTGGAGTCTAAAATAGTCATAGAAGCAGAGAGTAAAATGGTGATTGCCAGGGCCTGGGAGGAAGGGGAAATGGGAAGGTATTGATTAGAAGGTACAGAATTTCCATAATACAACAAAAGTTTGTTCTGGAGATACACTGTATAATATAGGGCCTATGATTAATTAACAAGACTGTATTGAATTCTTAAAAATTTGCTAAAAGTGTAGACCTATGTTAAGTCCTCTAAACACAACAGGAAAAAGCAAAACAAATCACCAAGAAGAACAAATGTAGCAGAAGGAAATTTTGGAAAGTGATTAGATTTATGGTACTGATGGTGATGGTTTCACAGTTGTACACTTATGTCCAAATATATCAAGTTGTATATATTAAATATCTACAGCTTTTTGTATGTCAAACATATTTCCAGGAGGCAGTTCAAAAAAGACAATGACAGTATGCAGCCCAAGATCACAGGAGAAAAATATTAGACATATGTCCAGAAATTCATAAATTTATCTCATTTTTTTCTGAGTTCACTTTCTGTTGTTCATTGTTATTTGTCAGTTTTCTTTTTTTGTTTGTTTTTTTGTTTTTTGAGACAGAGTTCTGCTCTTGTCACCCAGGCTGGAGTGCAATGGCGTGATCTCGGCTCACTGCAACCTCTGCCTCCCGGGTTCAAGTGATTCTCCTGCTTCAGCCTCCTGAGTAGCTGGGATTACAAGGGTGTGCTACCATGCCGGGCTAATTTTTGTATTATTAGTAGAGAAGGAGTTTCACCATGTTGGCCAGGCTGGTCTCGAACTCCTGATCTCAGGTGATCCACCTGCCTCAGCCTCCCAAAGTGTTAGGATTACAGGCGTTAGCCACCGTGTCCTGCATTTGTCAGCTTTTTAAAATGAGTTATGTATTATTTCTTTCATTATTCTAAATAAAAACTAAGCTTCATACTCTCTCCACTCCCCACCCCTGCCCACCCCCCGGCCCAAAAAGACAACAAATCTCAAAAGTTTTTGTTCCAAGGCAACCTTAAGCAGAAATGTATTTGGAAAACGGAGTATTTTAATAGCATTTTCAGATAATTGAGGATATTCCTCTTTGATACTACACCAAAACTTGATGGGTGATTTATTTTTATTTTTTTTTTAAAGACAGTGTCTTGCTCTGTCACCCAGGCTGGAGGGTAGTGCTGCAGTGGCTCACTGTAGCTCCTGGGCTCAAGTGATCCTCCCACCTCAGCCTCACGAGTAGCTGGTATTACAGGCGCGAAACACCAGGCCTGGCTAATTTTTGTATTTTTTTTGTAGAGATGAAGTTTTGCCATGTTTCCCAGGCTGGTCTTGAACTCCTGGGCTGGTTCAAGTGATCTGCCGGCCTCAGCCTCCCAAAGTGCTGGGATTACAGGCGTGAGTCACTGCCTGGCTGCTAGTTTCATGATGATTAGTTATAAGTGAAATCTAAAGACCTCAATCTTGAGAGAGTCTTGAGGTCCTTGAAGGGTCCAAAAAAAACCCACACTTTGAGAATGGCTGTTTTTTAAAATCATTAATTCAATTTGATCGCAAAAGTGACTAAATTGATACCTAATGGTTTATTCAGACTGCATATCATCTTGGTGCATTCAACTGAATCAGAATCAGGTTAAACAATGCTTTCTTCAGCACAATTTTTTTTCAGTAAATTCTGATGTATAACAGAGATGTATTAATTATAGAAAAAAGCTGATCTATATGTATACTGGAAAGGATGGTCAGAGATGGTGCAGAATACACTATTTTTCACTGTACATCATTTAGGCTCTATTTAAATAATATATATTTTATACTTTGATAAAAATTATGTACATACACCTCATTTATTAAAATAATTTTGATCAAGGATGTCAAATTTACTTTTTAGTCAGTTAAAAAAGAACATGCAATAATTCTATTATAGAATGAAATAATAATTCACTTTCCTTTACGAGTTCTTTAGACAAAATCATGTCCTTTGCAACAACATGGATGAAGATGGTGGCCATTATCCTAAGCAAACTAACACAGTAAACCAAATACTTCTCACTTATAAGTGTGAGCTAAACATTGGGTACACATGGATATAAAGATGGGCACAATAGTTACTGGGAGGGGCAAAGGGTTGAAAAACGACCTATTGGGTTCTATGCTTACTTCCTGGGTGATGGGTTCAATTGTACTCCAAACCATACCATCATGATATACCTTTGTAAAAAATCTGCACTTGTACCCCAGAATCTAAAATAAAAGTTGAATAAATATTGATGTAGTATAAAAAAAGAGTTCTTTGGCTTATCAAGTTTATCTCCTATAGACCTCTTCCCATTTTCTTTCCTTTTCTTTTCTTTTATTTGAGATAGAGTTTTGCTCTTGTTGCCCAGGCTGGAGTGCAATGGTCCGATCTCGGCTCACCACAACCTCTGCCTCCCGGGTTCAAGTGATTCTCCTGCCTCAGCCTCCCGAGTTGCTGGGATTACAGGCATGTGCCACCACACCCGGCTTATTTTGTTTTTTACTAGAGACGGGGTTTCTCCACGTTGGTCAGGCCGGTCTCAAACTCCCAACCTTAGGTGATCCCCTCACCTTGGCCTCCCAAAGTGCTGGGATTACAGGCATGAGCCACTGAGACCGGCCCACATTTTCTTGTAGTCCTAAATACCACACGTATTCTTGGAGAGCATTCTCTAAACCAGAAATTTGTTCAAAGTTTTTCCTAACAAGAAAGCTCACAATGCACACTTGTCAGGAGCCTACAGGACCATAAAACATATGAAAGCTAACATTTGTAAGTGTCCTCATCTCTACTGTGATCTACAAAAGCCCTGTTTTTTTTTCCCAGTAAATATAGCATGTGCTAAATTTGTGATGTGATGAAATGGAGAGTGTTTATAAGATCTCAGGGCCTTTTCACCACCTAAAGTAAGACAGAAGGAGGTTGAGAGGAGGGTTTCTCCAGCATAAACAATATCCCTTAATTTCCAGCCTTTCTGACACCTCTGTCCACTGCAGTTCAAGTATGACCCCCTTTTTTTTTTTGAGATGGAGTTTCGCTCTGGTTGCCCAGGCTAGAGTGCAAGGGCATGATCTTGGCTCACTACAACCTCCACCTTCTGGGTTCCAGCAATTCTCCTGCCTCAGTCCCCCAAGTAGCTGGGATTACAGGCACCTGCCACCATGCCCGGCTAATTTTTGTATTTTTAGTATAGACAGGGTTTTACCATGTTGGCCAGGCTGGTCTCAAACTCCTGACCTCAGGTGATTCGCCTACCTCAGCCTCCCAAAATGCTGGTATTACAGGTGTTAGCCACCTTGTCAGGCCAGTATGATACTTTTCTACCTTGTAAATGACTTTTGGTGAAGAAACTTTGCTAAATATTAGTCCAACTAGAGTCACCTGAGCAAAGCTTCAATGCTGAAATTTTTTGAAAAGGCATAAACAAAGTTGAAGTAACATGAAGGCATGTGGACATAAAGAACCAGCCTCAAGAAATTTCCAGAGAATGGGATTTAACTACCAAATAACATGTATTATAAATATCTCTGGCTTGTTAGGTGAAATGGGTTTAAGTTTTCCTAGACAGCTTCCTGGCAATCAATGTTTCAGCTAACCAGCATTAAGAGCTACTTTTGCTATATCATGAACAAAGCCAGTCAAGCTATTTCAATGAAAAATAAATAAATGGAAAATGTTGGCTTTCTATTTGCAACTTCAACTAAATTTCATTAAGATACAATATGCCTGAGTAAGAATCAGTCTTCACTTGCATTTCCATTTTACTGGGCATATGTTGATATATAATTCCAATTAATTTGACTTGACTTTAATACTCTACAATACCCTAAGATGCCACTATTGTGACCCCAATCCTAATCCTCTCGTACAGTACTTGTTTTAGATATGAGGAGGATTAAAGTAGTATAGAGAACTGATGAAGCTGAACATATTTGTAAATGGGCAAACTAACATGCAAACTTAAAGGTAATGAACATATATATACACACATGCACACATGTGTGTGTGTATATTTACTTATTTAATCTTCTTTTGTCAATCTCAGCCAACGTTATGTTAAATAATCTGAATCTGGTAGCAAACACTCTTAATTCTCCTTGTAAGAAAATGACTTACATCATTTGTTCAACCAAATAAGCATGATTTTATTTAGGGAGAATGAGGCTATTCTATAATAAAGGTGGGGGGTATAAAATGGATCACTTACTTTTGGGATAAGTACCCACAGCAGTACAACTTTTTTCAAAAGATAGTGACCCATTCGTTTTAAACTGAAAACAGGAATTTTCCAGTGTCTACTAAAAACACTACAGATTAGCCGGGCATGGTGGCATGTGCCTGGAGTCCCAGCTACTCAGGAGAATCTCTTGAACCAGAAAGGCGAAGGCTGCAGTGAGCAGTGAGGAAGAATGGGGTATACTTTGTTAGCTAACAAAGAAAGATTTGTAGAAAGGCAACATTTTGGGGTGATAACAGCTAAAGAAGATCAAATACCAATGTCCTAAATTATCAAACTTCATCGTATTCTTTTTGCAATTAAAATTGCAAAATGACTGGGCACAGTGGCTCATGCCTGTAATACCAGCACTTTGGGAGGTTGAGGCAGGTGGATCACCTGAGGTCAGGAGTTCGAGACCAGCCTGGCCAACATGGTGAAACCTTGTCTCTACTAAAAATACAAAAATTAGCTGGGCATAGTGGCGGTTGCCTGTAATCGCAGCTTCTCAGGAGGCTGAGGCAGGAGAATCACTTGAACCCAGGAGTTGGAGATTGTGGTAAGCCAAGATCGTACCACTGCACTCTAGCCTGGACGATAGTGTGAGACTCCATCTCAAAAAAAAAAAAAAAAAAAAAAAAGATTGCAAACTAAGATTTTAAAAATTATACATGATATTGGTCGGGCGCTCACGCTTGTAATCCCAGCACTTTGGGAGGCCGAGACGGGCGGATCATGAGGTCAGGAGATTGAGACCATCCTGGCTAACACGGTGAAACCCCGTCTCTACTAAAATACAAAAAAAATTGGCCAGGCTTGGTGGCGGGCGCCTGTAGTCCAGCTACTCAGGAGGCTGAGGCAGGAGAATGGCATGAACCTGGGAGGCAGAGCTTGCAGTGAGCTGAGATCATGCCATTGCACTCCAGCCTGGGCGACACAGCAAGACTCCATCTCAAAAAAAAAAAAAAAAAATTACACATCATACAATTGTATCATCATTTAAAAAAGTGTATCAGGATATACACCAAACATTTTGGCGATTCATTCAACAAATCTGAGTGCCTGGAGTAAAGGCAGTGAAAGAGAAAAAGAGACAGACATAAGCCCTGCCCTCATGGAGCTTAGATTCTGGGGAAGAAAGTAAATAGGTTAAACAAATTAATTAAGTAAATATGTTCTAATGAGCATACTTAAAATGTCACATTGCTGGAGGTTGAGAAGGGGAGATAATATGCTCTTTCCATGCAACTATGCTGACTGACTTGTTCCGATGAACATGTATTACCTGATAGTAAAAGAAAATATGGCCAGGTATGGTGGCTCACAACTATAATCCCAGCACTTTGGGAGGCAGAGGAGGGAGGATCACTTGAGTCCAGGAGTTCAAGACCAGCCTTGGCAACATGGCAAAACCCTGTCTCTACAAAAAATATAAAACATTAGACAGCAGTGGTGGCACACACTTGTGGTCCTAGCTACATGGGAGGCTAAGGTGAAAGGATCACTTGAGCCCAGGAGGCGGAAACTGCATGAACCAAGATCATGCCACTGGACCCCAGCTTAGGCAACAGAGTGAAATTCTGTCTCAAAAAACGAAAAACAAAGCCCCACAAAGTAGTTGTTTTAAAAGATTACAAGTTATACATGTGTGTTATAGAAAAAAAATATGTGTGAATAGAAAATAAAATTTACCTGTCATTCTACCATCCTCATTTAAAGTTATTTATATTTTGATGTAAATCCTGACTTTCTTTTATGATAGTCATGCATATGAATAAACATAAATTTGCAATATGTATGTATGTATGTATATGCTGCTTAATAGGCATTTTCCATTAATATCAGAAACTTTTTTTTTTTTTTTTGATGGAGTCTTGCTCTATCGCTGAGGTTGGAGCGAAGTGGTGCAGTCTTGGCTCACTGCAATCCCTGCATCCCAGGTTCAAGTCATTCTCTTACCTAAGCCCCCTGAGTAGCTGGGATTACAATTGTGCGCTACCACACCTGGCTAATTTTTGTATTTTTAGTAGACATGGGTTTCACCATGTCGGCTAGACTGGTCTCAAACTCCTGACCTCAAATGATCTGCCCATCTCGGCCTCCCAAAGTGCTGGGATTACAGGCCTGAGCCACTGCACCTGCCCTTTTGAAATGGGGAGTCTTGCTCTGTCACCCAGGCTGGAGTGTAGTGGCACGATCTCGGCTCACTGAAACCTCTGCCTCCTGAGTTCAAGTGAATCTCCTGCCTTAGCCTCCTAAATAGCTAGGATTACAGGTGCCTGCCACCATGCCCGCCTAATTGTTGTATTTTTAGTAAGGACAGAGTTTCGCCCTGTTGGTCACGGTGGTCTCAAACTCCTGACCTCAGGCCACCTGCTTCAGCATCACAAAGTGCTGGGATTATAAGCATGAGCCACTGTGCCTGGCCAGAAACATTTTTTGATGTGTCTGTTTTTAAAAAACACGATGCTGTTTTTGAAGAATGGTATTCTAGTCTATGGATGTATTATATTTTAAAACATAACCTACTGTTGGCCGGGCATGGTGGCTCACGCCTATAATCCCAGCACATTGGGAGGCCAAGGCAGGCGGATCACTTGAGGTCAGGAGTTCAAGACCAGCCTGGCCAACATGGTGAAACCCTGTCTCTACTAAAACTACAAAAAAATTAGCTGGGCGTGGTGGTAGGTGACTACAATCTTAGCTACTTGGGAGGCTAAGGCCAGAGAATCACTTGAACTCAGGAGGCAGAGGTTGCAGTGGGCCGAGATCACGCCACTGCACTCCAGCCTGTGCGATAGAGCGAGAGAGAGTCAGTCTCAAAAAAAAAAAAAAACAAAAACCAAAAAACAAAGAAAAACGAAGTTTGCCAATATTCTCATTACAAGTCAACGATAGCAAGGTTTATTTTAAGATACACAATAAACAGTATCTACGTTTTTCCTATATTAAAACTTCACAAAGGAACTGATATCAGATGAAAAAAATGTGACTAACTCTCCAGTATTAACAGCACTGTGGGTTATTTAGGTCTGAGCCATAAGATTATTGGGTAAAAGTTGGACAGCTGCTCAAAAGTAGTGGCAAATTCATTTTTACTTTTCACGGCAAATCCCTGACTTCAAGAGTATTTTCCCAACCAATTTGGCACCTGGGCTAATTCTCAAAGTTACCCAACAGAGAAGCTAAAATACTGTAAGTCTGTAATACAGTGCAAAAAAAAAAATAGCATAATTAAAACAAAAATCATGAAATCCAGTTACTTTAGTTCTCTTTAATATTGGGGCTAAAGGATAAGTGTACTCACTTACAGGATAAGGAGGCAGATGAGGATATTCAGAGATTAGAAAATATCTTCTGTGGATATGGCAAAGCTTTAAGAGAAGTTAGCAGAACCAATTCTTTATTGCTGTTAAAAGTTATTACTGTTAAAAGTATTCTTACAATTTTTCTTTTCCGTGATACTTTTTAAATTTTTTTTGAGACAGAGTCTCACTCTGTCACCAGCTAATTTTTGTATTTTTAGTAGAGATGGGGTTTCACTATGTTGGCCAGGATGGTCTCCATCCCCTGACCTCGTGATCTGCCTGCCTCAGCCTCCCAAAGTGCTGGGATTACAGGCCTGAGCCACTGTGCCCGGGCCTCCTTGATCCTGTTGTATCATTAATGCTTCTCATATTTATTAGTAGAGATTGAGGCTATATTTTGTCTCATAAGACGGAAAGGAAAAAAGAAGAGATATTCTGATAAGGCTCACTTGAAGAGTTGGACATAGAGGAGGGTACGGTAATATCCTTACTATTTTTCTGAATACAACTTGCCACATAGAGATAATTCATTCCATGATGTTATTCAATGCTCCTTAGGTAGTACCTTGAAACTCTACATAAGTTGTATGTGTATTTCTTTCTTTGTAAACAATATCTCCCTACTAATTTTAGCTGTGTGCTTTTAGATCATGAATTAAGGGGAGAGGTTATTTTTCTACTTTAAAAAAAAAATCCCTTTATCTTATCATAGGCCTGGTGCGGTGGCTCATGCCTGTAATTGCAGCACTTTGGGAGGTCGAGGTGGGTGGATCTCGAGGTCAGGAGATCAAAACCATCCAGGCTAACATGGTGAATACCCATCTCTACTTAAAAAAAAAATACAAAAAATTAGCAGGGCGTGGTGGTGGGCACCTGTAGTCCCAGCTACACAGGAGGGTGAGACAGGATAATGGCATGAACCCGGGAGGCGGAGGTTGCAGTGAGCCGAGATCGCACCACTGCACTCCAGCCTGGGGGACAGAGACAGACTCTGTCTAAAAAAAAAAAAATCACTGTATCTCAACTAAATGTTAGCATTAGATGAACTTCAGGTAATCTACTTTTCCCAGTTTTTGAGAAGTAGAGAAAAATATGAAACCAGAAAAAAAACCTTTCAGTGATGTAATGCTTTCAGGATCTAGTGCCCTCTACAGTCAAAGAAGCAGAAAAGTTTTTGTTTTGTTTTGTTTTGTTTGTTTTTCTTGAGAGGGAGTCTCCCTCTATCACACAGGCTGTAGTGCAGTGGCAGGATCTTGGCTCACTGCAACCTGCGCCTCCTGGGCTCAAGCAATTCTCCTGCCTCAGCCTCTCAAGTAGCTGGGATTACAAGCATGCACCACCACGCCCAGCTATTTTTTGTATTTTTAGTAGAAAGGGGTTTCGCCATGTTGGTCAGACTGATCTCAAACTCCTGACCTCAGGTGATCCATCCACCTCAGCCTCCCAAAATACAGGGATTACAGGTGTGAGCCACCGCGGCTGGCTGTTTTGTTTTTTAAAGAAAAAAAAAAATCATAGACTACAACTTCTGGCACAAAGAACTTACTAATCTTGTTTTCTGAGCTATTACTATACTAGCAAATTTTGCCTTTTTTATGCTTCATTTTTGCCTTCTTCTCACAGACTGAAAAACTGGCTACTACCTAAGTTAAGAGTCCTATGTCCCTTTCACATTAATTTATTTCTTGGTTGGTCAAGAGTTTCCAAATATAGACCCATTTCACATTTTATAAAATGACATGAGATGTCATGGAGAAAAGAAAGTTGGGGGCTACCTTCCATCAACAGTAGGTTTCGCTTGGCAGAATTCTAAATTATATTCTGGAATAATGATATGTGTTCTATTTTCTACAGCAACCCAGAATATATTCAACAAATCGATATCTAAGTGGGCCATTTAAATTTATTAACACATAACCTACCCTGTTCCAGAATTTGAAGAAGAAATGTACTGGCTGGATTAAAGTTACAAATAAGTGAGTTGTCAGGATTATATCATTTACGTTACTTTGAATGTAAGAGTATTTGAATATATTAATAATAGATGGTATTTCTCAATCTACTTCACTTCCAGTATCAGATGCCAAATAGGGAGAATAAGTGGATTATAATTCATTAAGAAAAAGGCTCACGCCTGTAATCCTAGCACTTTGGGAGGCCAAAGGTGGGCGGATCACCAAGTCAGGAGTTCGAGACCAGCCTGGCCAACATGGTGAAACCTCGTCTCTACTAAAAATAAAAAAATTAGCTGGATGTGGTGGTGCATGCCTATAATCCCAGCTAATCAGGAGGCTGAGGCAGGAGAACTGCTTGTCCCGGGACCCGGGAGGCAGAGGTTGCGGTGAGCCCAGATCACACCATTGCACTACAGCCTGGCAACAAAAGTGAAACTCTGTCTCAAAAAAAAAAAAGAGAGAGGACTAGGGACAACAGAATAATATAACATTTCATTTTAAAGTTTTATTCTCATTCTAAACGTTTTTAAAACCACATTTTAAATATGTATTTATATCTCTAATCTCTTCTAATAACTTTCTAATAACTTTTTTTTTTTTTTTTTGAGACGGAGTCTCGCTCTGTCGCCCGGGATGGAGTGCAGTTGCCTGGCTGGAGTGCAGTGGCCGGATCTCAGCTCACTGCAAGCTCCGCCTCCCGGGTTTACGCCATTCTCCTGCTTCAGCCTCCCGAGTAGCTGGGACTACAGACGCCCGCCACCTTGCCCTGCTAGTGTTTTTTTTTTTTTTGTATTTTTTGGTAGAGACGGGGTTTCACCGTGTTAGCCGGAATGGTCTTGATCTCCTGACCTCGTGATCCGCCCGTCTCGGCCTCCCAAAGTGCTGGGATTACAGGCTTGAGCCACCGCGCCCAGCCTATAACTTCTTGTATATAACAGTAACTATTTAAAAATTCCTTAAGTCTGAACTTCGTTATGATGCTATCTTTGACTTCCCCCATTATCTCCAATAAAGATCTAAGTTGTTTTGTTTTCTTGTTTGCTTTACCAGTAACAGAAAAATCTCACAAAAGAGTATTAAAATTGAGTACTGTTTGCCACTGAAACATTATTCACCATTCTCTTCACGGAAATCTTTAGTAAAAGGAGAAAAATTTGCTGGGCGGGGTAGCTCACGCCTGTAATCCCAGCACTTTGGGAGGCTGAGGTGGGCGGATCACCTGAGGTCAGGAGTTTGAGCCCAGCCTGGCCAACATGGTGAAACCCCATCTCTACTAAAAACACAAAAAATTAGCCAGGCGTGGTGGCATGTGCCTGTAATCCCAGGTACTTGGGAGGCTAAGGCAAGAGAATTGCTTGAACCCAGGAGGCGGAGGTTGCAAGTGAGCCAACATGGCACCATTGTACTCCAGCTTGGGCAATGAGAGCGAAACTTTATCTCAGGAAAAAAAAAAAGACAAAAATTCACGTGATCTGAAGAGAAACCAGAGTATACCATTCGCAAATGTTCACTTGCAAAGCTTTTTGGGAAGATACTTGCAGACATTAAAGATGTATCAAAGTCAGCATTATTACCTCAAAACAGCACCATTAAATAGCCTTTTTAATTGCTAACAATATAAATCTTAGACTATGCTGCCATTAAGATAATTGTCAGTTCTTTTATTAGAAATATACATTTCTTGGCCGGGCGCGGTGGCTCAAGCCTGTAATCCCAGCACTGTGGGAGGCCGAGGTAGGTGGATCACGAGGTCAGGAGATCGAGACCATCCTAGCTAACATAGTGAAACCCCGTCTCTACTAAAAAATACAAAAAAAAAAAACTAGCCGGGCAAGGTGGTGGGTGCCTGTAGTCCCAGCTACTCGGGAGGCTGAGGCAGGAGAATGGCGTAAACCCGGGAAGCGGAGCTTGCAGTGAGCTGAGATCCGGCCACTGCACTCCATCCCGGGCGACAGAGCGAGACTCCGTCTCAAAAAAA
>NC_045434.1:108205931-108247628 GCF_002776525.5 Piliocolobus tephrosceles | reverse complement strand
AAAAAAAAAAAAAAAAAAAAAAAAAGAAATATACATTTCTTTTTTTGAGACGGAGTCTAGACTACAATATACAATTTTCTTTTTCTTTTTTCTCTTTTTTTTTTTTTGAGAAAGAGTCTTGCTCAGTCGCCCAGGCTGGAGTGCAATGGCGCGATCTGGGCTCACTGCAACCACCGTCTCCTGGGTTCAAGTAGTTCTCCTGCCTCAGCCTCCCAAGTAGCTGGTATTACAGGCACCCGCCATCATGCCTGGCTAATTTTTGTATTTTTGTAGAGACAGGGTTTCATCATGTTGGCCAGGCTGGTCTTGAACTCCTGACCTTGGATGATATGTCTGCCTGGGCCTCCCAAAGTGCTGGGATTATGGGCGTGTCCCACTGTGCTGGCCAATATACAATTTTCAAATGAGTGTTTTATTTTATTTTATTATTATTTTTTTGAGACGGAGTCTCACCCTGTTGCCCAGGCTGGAGTGCAGTGGTACGATCTCCGCCTCCTGGGTTCACGCCATTCTCCTGCCTCAGCCTCCTGAGTAGCTGGGACTATAGGCGCCCACCACCATGCCCGGTTAATTTTTTCTATTTTTAGTAGTAAAATTTTTGTATTTTTAGTAGTAGAAACGGGATTTCGCTGTGTTAGCCGGGATGGTCTCGATCTCCTGACCTTGTGATCTGCCCACCTCGGATTCCCAAAGTACTGGGACTACAGGCGTGAGCCACTGCTCTCAGCCCATGAGTGTTTTATTTTCCCGGAAACTACAGTAATTTTTAAACCATATCCTTCCTTCTATTCCATCAAGTTTTCTAGGTAAAAGAGTAAATACTGGCCGGGCGCGGTGGCTCAAGCCTGTAATCCCAGCACTTTGGGAGGCCGAGACGGGCGGATCATGAGGTCAGGAGATCGAGACCATCCTGGCTAACACGGTGAAACCCCGTCACTACTAAAAAATACAAAAAACTAGCCGGGCGAAGTGGCGGGCGCCTGTAGTCCCAGCTACTCAGGGGGCTGAGGCAGGAGAATGGCGTGAACCCAGGAGGCGGAGCTTGCAGTGAGCCGAGATCCCGCGACTGCACTCCAGCCTGGGCAACAGAGCCAGACTCCGTCTCAAAAAAAAAAAAGAGTAAATACTAACAACAGCATCATACAACTCATACAACACAACAGACTGAAGTAAGGATGTGCATTTCTAATTTCCAGGGCAGGTATTTCAAACTTTAGGTTCATCAACCTCTTTTTTCCAATTGAGCAAAATAAAGGCCTGCACTAATAGTGACCTGTTGAAGACAAGGTATGAAGCAATTTTAAGTACATTTGAGATTGTGAACACACTCAAAACAGGACAAGAAAATCCCTCAAGTCTGTGAAGACACCCAATGTTCCATTTAACTTACAGCACTTAAGATGAACTCCTTTGGAAACATAAACATATACCTCTTGAATACAAAGGAAAATTATTATTATTATTATTATTATTATTTTGAGATGGAGTTTCGTTCTTGCTGCTCAGGCTGGAGAGCAATGGCGCAATCTTGGCTCACTGCAACCTCCGCCTCTCAGGTTCAAGCGATTCTCCTGCCTCAGCCTCCTGACTAGCTGGGATTACAGGCATGCATCACCATGCCTGGCTAATTTTGTATCTTTAGTAGAGACAGAGTTTCTCCATGTTGGTCAAGCTGGTCTTGAACTCCCAAACTCAGGTGATCCACCCGCCTTGGCCTCCCAAAGTGCTGGGATTACAGACATGAGCCACCGCGCCCAGCCTCGAAGGAAAATTATTATGCCTTAATTTGTGAAAATCATTTTGTTCTCTCTTAGCATATACACAAATATTTTGTTCCATCTCATTGTGAGGTCAGAATTTATGATGATTAGTACATAAAACAAAGTCAATAACCAAGGAATGTCATCATGATTCTGTAAAATCCTGTGACATCAGCATCTGTGTGCTGTGTTGCTTCACAAGTTCTGGCTAACTTCATTCTAACCTTGGAACAGAAGTAAAGAAGTTAGGAGCAGGGGTCCTTAGACTCTTTGGTGCCAGGGATTCCTACAGAACCCTTGTCAGAATGTTTTCTTTTTTTAATATAATTTTATTTTTTTCTTAAACAAATAGAGACAGGGTTTCGCCATGCTGCCCAGTCTGCTTTTGAACTCCTGGGCTCAAGTGATCCACTGACCTCAGCCTCCCAAAGTGCTGGGATTACAGGCGTGAGCCAGCGTGCCCAGCCAGGATAATGTTTTTAAATGCACAAAATAAAATGCAAAGATAGAACTGTCAAAACACTTTAACTGGAATTAACAATGTGCTTTTAAAAAATAAAATAAGGGCCGGGCGCGGTGGCTCAAGCCTGTAATCTCAGCACTTTGGGAGGCCGCGACGGGTGGATCACAAGGTCAGGTGATCGAGACCATCCTGGCTAACACGGTGAAACCCCGTCTCTACTAAAAAATACAAAAAACTAGCCGGGCGAGGTGGCGGGTGCCTGTAGTCCCAGCTACCCAGGAGGCTGAGGCAGGAGAATGGCGTGAACCTGGGAGGCGGAGCTTGCAGTGAGCTGAGATCTGGCCACAGCACTCCAGCCTGGGTGACAGAGCGAGACTCTGTCTCAAAAAAATAATAATAATAAATAAATAAATAAATAAGATCCAGCGGTGGGTCTAATAACCGCAGTAATTTTGAGGTAGTGATAAGCTTAAACAATTTCAAGATAGCTATAACAGCTGCATTATGATATGAAGTACATGATTTCTGTTGGTGACAAAGTCACAGGTACTGCTAATACAACCATGCGTTTGTTGCCTATATTCATATTTGAATGAAATTCCAAGTTTTAATTAGAGATTAATGAAAAGATGTAATATTTTCCCCCAAACAAGTTTACAGACCCCCCGAATTCAATAGACCTTGGGGAATCAATATGCAGACCCAGGATAAAAACCTCTCATACGGGAAGAGAAGAGTAGGTCAATAAAGTAAAAACATAAGTTTTGGTTCCCAAAACTTGAAAAGACAAATTATAAAGACCCTGTTACTCTCCAAAATAGTCTAACACACCAGAGCAGTGTACAGATTTTCATTCATTCAATAATCTTCAAAAGGTTTGTATAGGAAGAGCAAAATCAGAGGGAGGACATATTTTTCAACCAATGATCAAATATATAGCTTATAGTATCAGTACATTTTGAGGAAATTCTCCTATACAAAGGCTAAGTCATTGTAATTAAGTCAGATTTCAACAATATCATGAGTTGTGATTAGCAACATGATAGTGTAGATAACCAACAGAATTGGATCTTACTCTGCAAGACAAATGGTCAGTGACACCCTTCAATGGTTCAGCCCATGCAGCTGCCTCACTGGTGTGGTGGATGTGAACCCTTCCTTCCTATCATTGTGCATACTGTGATCCCAGAAGATTGTTATTGCTGGACAGGTGGGGTAGCTCACACCTGTAATCCCAGCACTTTGGGATGCCAAGGCAGGAGGATGGCTTGGGGCCAGGAGTTTGAGATCAGCCTGGGCAACACAGGGAGACCCTATCACTAAAAAAATGTTTAAACAAATTAGCTGAGCATTATGGCCCATGCCTGTAGTCCTAGCTACTCAAAAGGCTGAGGTGGCTCTGCTTGAGCCCAGGAGTTAGAGGCTGCAGTGAACCATGATGGCTTCACTGTACTCCAGCCTGGGCAACAGAGTGATTTTATAAATTTTTAAAGTATAATTCATAGATTTATAACTTATATACTCTTCTCAGAATGACACTACGAACCAAACATGCCACCTAAACTAGTCCTTCCATTCATTGTAAAAATCTGCTGTAACACTCCCTCTCTGCAAAGAGAAAAATATATAAACAAGGTAGCAGTATTACAAATGAAAAGTGGGGGGTTGGACAAGAAATAACAAAAGGGACGAGGGATTGGCAGAAACTGCATGTGGTAGGGCAGGGGGGCCTACTAGGAGAAATATTAAGATGATTCAGAGGTTTTAAGCCTGGCTACCTTCAAGAATGGTAGAATCAGAAGAAAAAAAAACTAGGTTTGGAGATGAAGGAAACTTGAGAACAGGCAGAGATAATGAGCTTTAAGTGACATATTAAGTTTGAAATGCCCAGGAAGCAACTAGAAAAGCAGATCATCAATAAGAGTGTTCAATCCTGTCCTTGAGGAACTTACAATCTGGAATCCTTTTATAGCTAGAGGTTTGGATTTAGTAGTGATTCTACTAGATACTCCCTAAAAGCTGTGGGAACAGCAAAGTCGTCCAAGAAAGAGCATGAAAGTCCAAAAGAAACGCCATCAATTTAAGGACAAAATTTTTAAATATTCTAAATACTAAAAGCCATTTGAAATGTTAACATCAAGTGATAAAACACTTTTACAACTTAAAATAGTGGCCTTTTAAGAGGCCATACCTCGATACATTTAAATACATTTCCAGAAAAAGACAATGTCAATAACATACCATATTGTATTAAAACATAAACTTTAACTTGTCCTTCCTATTCAAATTGTACCTCTCTTTATAGAGATATTCTAGTTAAATTAAAAATAAATGGTAGAATTAAAGCCATAATTATTTCCACTTGCAAACCACTAGTGAAATAATGAAAATAGGCTATTAATGTAGTAGAACAAGGGATAACCAAATATATGCCTCTTGAAGGAAGTACACAGCAATATCTAGGAATTATACTTGTCCTCTCCCCCAACACTCCCACTCGGAAATCAAACCTGAACTAAATTTGTTCAGTCTTCAATCTAGCTACCAATTTACAGCAAATACAAAGGATAGAGGGACATATTAAACTAGGACATGTTAAATCTATACCTGAGAGACATATTCATCAACATTCAGGATGAGAGAAACTGGAGGAAAAATGGCCTGGTTCCTTCAACAAATATTAGGTTGGTGCAAATGTCATTGTGGTTTTTAAATTGCCATTAAAAGTAATGGCAAAAACCACAATGACGTTTGCACCAACCTTACAAGGAAAATACATTACGAGGAAAATAAGATGAGGGAACCTATAGATTAAAAAGTTTAAGAGACATCCCAAACAAACGTAATACGTTACCTTGTTTGGATCCAAAATCAAACCAACCAATTATTTAAAAACAACTGAGGAATATTTGAATACTGACTGGATATTTGGTGATGTTAATTTTTAAAGGTAGGGTAATGGCATTGTGGTTATGATTTTCTCAAGAGTTATCTTTCAGATATCTATATTGAAATAAAACAAATGAAATCATTTGCAGAATTTGCTTCACAGTAATCCAGTAGGGTTTGGGGAAATTAGATAGGGGAAGAGATAAATCGTGTCGCTCAATTCTTTGTGTTTTGAAATTTTCCATACTTAACTGTTCAAAAGGGAAAAAAGAAAAACACCATTCTCAGGGGGTGCCAACAAAAACTGAAAACAACAGTTTGAATTTTGTCTCCAAGCCTTACAAGCTGAGCAGCCCTGGTCTAGTCACGCAACTTCTTAGTGTCCCTGTTGGTTAAACGGAGACAAACAAATACCACCTAATAAACTCATATTCGTTCAAGCCAGAAAGGATATAAGGATATAACATGTTGAATGTTATATCCTTAACGTCTTTGACTTTCCCAGTCTCCCACATCTGGTCTCCACCAAATCCTGTCTGTTTCTCTACCAAATCCTGTCTTGTCCATCACTGTGGTCTCACACCACTCCAACGCCTCCTTTCAGCCCGTTTTCCACATTGCATACAAAGTGATGTTCCTAAAACGCAAAATCCAATCAGGTTATCCCCAGCCCCACTGAAAATCCTTTTTTCTTTTTTTGAGACAGTCTTGCTCTGTTGCCTGAGCTGAGCTGAAGTGCAGTGGTGTGATCTCAGTTTTCATTGCAGCCTCCACCTTCTGGGTTCAAGCAGTTCTCCTATATCAGCCTCCCAAGTAGCTGGGATTACAGAAGCATGCCACCACACCCAGCTAATTATTTGTATTGTATTTTTAATAGAGACAGGGTTTCACCATGTTGGCCAGGCTGGTCCTGAACTCCGGACCTCAAGTGATCCACCTGCCTCCGCCTCCCAAAGCGTTGGGATTACAGGCGTGAGTCACCAGTGCCCAGCTTGAAAATTCTTAAACTGCTTTCAATCAGCTTCAAGATAAGAGCCTTCTTTAAATTTTTTTACCCTCCGTGATGCCTTAAAAATTCCTTTAAATTTTTTACCCTCCTTGATTCCTTAAAATGGCTTACAAGGCCCTCCATTTTCTCATACTATCTCTTCAACTTCTATCTCTTTCTATTCTCTTAGACTTTTTTATGCTTTAGCTTTGGTAAAATTATTTCAGCTCTTGCATTACACCCTGTACCTCTAAGTGTAGCTTCAGTGTTCATGTCTGGAATGTTCTTTCCACCCATCATCACTGCCTTGCCTGGCTAGCTCTTTCATCCTTGAAGTCTCAGGTTAAACAGTATTTCCTCAGAGAGGTCTACCCAAATTGCTTCTATACTAAGTTGGGTGTCTTCTCACACCTACACAATACAGTATTTGTTCCTACAGGAACCTGTACTTACCCTAGTATAACAGTCCCTACTTGTTTGTAAAGAGTATTTGCGGTGGCAATTATATATTTATCTGTTTTCCAGCTAGACTATAACTCTAGGAGGGCAAGTGGTGAAATTTGTTCACTGCTGAATCCTAAGTCTCTCATGGTGCCTGGTAGGCAATAACAAACTGAACATACAAAATTCACAACAACCTGGACTGTTTTCCTCATACCCAAGTTTCATCTTCCTAGTCCTCTCAACTGCAACAAAAACAAGACAGCTATGAAGGCATTTACACAGAGATCTTAATCTTGCATAGGACTGAGCATTGTAAAGTGAATTGAAAACACGATGGGAATGCAGAACATAAGGAGTTGAGAAATCTATTTTCAGGCTGAGATAATTTGTATCCTAATTTACAATCTAAAGAAAACTCAGGAGTGCCAATCTAACAAAAATGAGTTCAATGACACACATAGTTCCCACCAAACCATAACAAGTTTTCAGACCTAAGATGTTAGATCACTTAATCCCTCCAGCCTCGGTTTCCTTATGTGTAAAACAAGGGATCCTTATCAGCTGGTCATTAGGATCCTTTCCAGGGCTAATATATGCCCTAATATTTGAAGGCTAAAAGATGTAAATTAGTGAAACACTAATCATTTGTTTTCATCCTATAGTGATGATTTTTTTCCTTTTTAATCTGTTTAAGGACATTACAGTTTACCCCGTTATGCACAACTAAACCTTCAAATCTATTCAGCTATAAAAATCTTACAAAATGCTCCTCAGATCAACTTGCATATTTCACAAAGGTAACTGCAATCTGATGAAACAACAGCATCTACCTAAACCCAAAATTAATTACTGAAATATATTCAACTTCTTTGTAAATAATAAATCTTACTCACTACGTGTTTTCAGTACTAAATATCTTGAATTGCTGGTCATTTCTATAGCAATCTGCAGGCAAAGTTGTGCCCCAGGGTGTAAGACTTGCATTTATGAGTACTATTTAACACCTAACTAAAAAACTGAAGATACATAGTCTTTGCATCACCTCACCGGTCTGGTGGTTGAGATAAAAAAAATTGTTGAAACCAGAGTAATTTTTGGAAAAAAAAAAAATCAAAACAAGTTATAGTAAGTTACAGTAAATAAAGTAGCGTGTAAACATTTCACTGTTATCAGTAGCAGCCCAGTTTCTAATCAGCCACTGGAAACCCAAGGAAAGACTAAAGTAGTAACAAGTTTGTCTCCTGGTTTAGATTAGTTTTGGCAACTGCTTGTTCCATCAAATATGTCACGACAAAGTAATAAAATGTTAAAACGCATGCTGAAAAAAAAAAAAAGACGTACTTGGAACAAAAAGCTTGCATCGGACCAAGTGTAAACGCTATCCTCCAGATTTCTCTCAACAGGGCCGCCTTAAGTCCATGAGTAGAAGGGCGCTGCGGCGGACGCTGGCAGCCACAGGTTGAATGACAAAGAGCCCCCGTCAGCACCACTCCCAGGAGTCTGCGGGCTGCCCCGTCCCCTCCGCAAAGTCTACTCGAACCCTGCAGTCACGCCTTGGCTGTGGGGAATGCGGCTCTCCGCATCACTCTCGCAAGTCACCACGTGGGGCAAGCATCGGGGGACCAAGAAGGTTGGGGCGGACAATGTCACAAATCATAAATAATTCCTGCCCCGAGTCCCTTCCCTTGGAACAGAAGCGGCCAGGAGAGTCTGGAGGTACCACGTGAAGCAGCCTCATGTTATCCCTTTTCCAGATCAAAGCATCTCTCGAGGAGCCTATTGAAGACTTAGAGGGGAAGGGACTTCCCCAACGTCACCGGGCACTACGACCCAACTCCTCGGCCAGGCCAGGGGCCGGCATATGACCACGAGGCCCGCGGCTCGGCTGAGAGAGGCGCTGTCCCCAGCGCCTCAAGGTCTCCTTCACCAGCACTGCAGTCCGAGGCCACGCGGCTGCCTGTGACCACGATGCCCTCTGCTGGGCCGCCTCCCTCCCCCGGAGACAAAGTCTCCCAACCCCGGAGGTCCCCTCCGACCCCATCAGGGCAGCGAGGGCACCCTGGGGTCCGCGCCGCGTGCCGCCGGCTGTTACCCAACTAACCGTTATAAGCGCGGATCGCACCGCCGAGCGTGTGCGTGACGTGGTGGGGCGGGCTGGAGTTCCACGGGGCCCAGGGTCCGACTCCCGTCCTTCGCTCGCTGCCTCGTTTACTTGTTCCAGCACCTACGCAGCCAGCCAGTCACGTAGCAGCTCACCACTTTGTCTGGTCGGGCCGGCGAGGCTGCCTTATAACCCGCCGGGGCCCGAGCATGCGCACAGGGGGCGGAGTCGTTTCTCCCGGCCGCCGCCCCCTCCCCGCCACACAGACACCCGAACTGTAGCCCGCATCTCCACACGCTCTCAGCCGCGCGCGCCCTCTAGCTCGCCCGCGCGCGCCGGCGCCCCCCTCCCCGCCACGTGACCGGCGTCCCAGTCCGACCCGCGCGCTGCGCCCCTGCAGAGCGACGCGGAGCTATCGCACCCTGCCAGACTCGCCCCTTGGTCCCTGTCTGACGAGCTCTAGGCAACCTGCCCTCGTTCGGAACACAAATGTCGGTCTTACCCCTCAGTTTCTGCCAGAGAAAAAGGAAAAGTCACCTAGAGGCCTGACTCTGACGGGTGGGGGGAGACGAGCGCGCGGAGTAGCGGGAAGCGACTGAGGAGTGGGGACTGGGCAGCGTTTGAATGGATGCGGGTGCCGCTGGCACCCAGGAAGACGCCGGGGGCCGGCGCTGTGGAGCCGGGCACGGGCTGGGATGTGTGTGGATTCCAATCCGGGCCTGACACCAGTTCAGTGACCTCGGAAAGTTCCCCAACCCTCTGGGCCTGTTTCCTCCCTCTGAAGTGGCGACAGTAACAGAACCGACCTCGTAGGCTCATCGGGAGGCCCTGAAGGGAGAACCCATGCAACTTGCCACCACAGAGCCAGGCCCGCGGCGGTTGGCGCCTGGTGGGTATTAAAGACGAGTCGGGAAAGAAGAGCAGGTAAGAGGGTGGGGAGACTGGCCGGTGGGTTGGGGTGTGCACCGCGGCCACGTGGAGAAGCGGGAACGCAGGGGCCGGACGCCTATGGACGATGCGTGTGTGGGGCCGGAGAGAATCGTGGCAGGCAGCGCTGGGGCTGATGCGCCCCACCCGGATTAGCCTCTGTAATCCTCACAGCCCCGTGAAGTGGGCGCTGCCGTGAACATTTTGTAAATAAGGGACCCGAGGCTCAGAGAGGTGAAGTAACTTTCCAGACGGCCCAGCTTGTCAGCGGCCAGCATTTGAAGTCACACCCCAGAGCCTGTTTTTATCGTAATAGCCGCTTTGACCGGATAACCAACGTGTGTGTTGAAGTGATCAGATAACCATGGAGTGTCTCTGATGTCCAGGACTTTTGAGAAATACCAAAAAAGTATGAGGCAAGGCCCCTGCCTTCAAAAAGCTTGCAAGTTTTTGGGGGAGACTGAGTCAGGCACAAATTAACCAACATCTGTTGAGCACTTGCTGCTTGCCAGGACCCTGCCCTTCCCTCGTGTCTTCCTCCCTTCCAGGACTCACCCCTCACTTACCCTCCCCCTCAATTCTCACAGCAACCGGGGGAGGTAGGCCTTATGCTTTCTGTTTTGCAAATGAAGAGCTTGAGATTGAAGAAGAGTACAGATTGGAGGATCAGGTCCTGAGAGGTCCTATGTGCTTTCCAATAACAGTTCTGTGTGTTAGAAGACAGTATGGCATCCATGGCCAAGTACTACTAGTAATTCAGTAATTGCTTTTTACAGAAAGGGAAGGCATTTCGGGTCATTGGGGCAGCCAGGACTTACAAGAGCAGTGCTAGGGTGGCAGCAACATTCAGGTAGATGGTAAGCAGAATTAAGTTAGAGAGACAGGATCCTGAGTCTGGTTTAGATGTACATTTATAAGGCCCTGTTCTATGGAATGTAGTGAGAAGTGGTTAAATAAGATGAATTTCAGGAAACCTCAAAAGCAGGCTTATAGAGCCCCATAGGGTGGTAGATTGACAATATAGACTTGAAAGCCAGATCTGTTGAGTTCCAAATTTGATTCTTGCACTTACCAGCTCTATGTCTTCAGGCAAGTCATTTTACCTTTCCAAGCCTGACTCCCAACTCTGTAAAACAAGGATAATACCTACCTCAGGGTTATTATGATAATAAAACTAGTATTTATTGCAGGCCGGCGTGGTGGCTCAAGCCTGTAATCCCAGCACTTTGGGAGGCTGAGGTGGGCGGATCACTTGAGGCTAGGATTTTGAGACCAGCCTGGCCAACATGGTGAAACCCTGCCAATATTAAAAATAGAAAAATTAGCCACACGTAATGGCACACGCCTGTAGTACTAGCTACTCAGGAAGTTGAGACAGGAGAATTGTTTGAACCCATGAGGCAGAGATTGCAGTGAGGCAGAGATTGCAGTGAGCCAAGATCTCACCATTGTACTCCAGCCTGGGCAACAGAGTGAGATTCCATCTAAAAAACAAAACAAAACAAAACAAAAAAAAAACACGAGGTGGACAGATCATGAGGTCAGGAGTTCGACACCAGACTGGCTAATATGGTGAAACCCTGTCTCTGCTTAAAATACATAAAGTAGCCGGGTGTAGTGGCACGCGCCTGTATTCCCAGCTACTTGGGAGGCTAAGGCAGAAGAATCGCTTGAACCCAGGAGGTGGAGGTTGCAGTGAGCCGAGATGGTGCCACTGCACTCTAGCCTGTCCAACCTGGGCAACAGAGTGAGACTCTGTCTCAAAAGAAAAAAAAAAATTAGTATTTATTTTGCAATGTCTTACCATATAGAAAACACTACATGAAACCTAACCCTAAAGATTAACCCTAGAGGCCCTTCCCTTGAATAGACCCCAAGGAGGCTCTGAGAGGGGCCTTAACAGTGTGTTCAACAGGATCATACTTTGTGTTGTATTGCAGTTTTGTACTCCTATCCTTGAAGATGGATAGTCATCAAAATATAGATACCTCAGGCCCTACAAAACCTGGATCTGCCTTAATAGATTTTAGTGTTGTGAAAAGAAGACTTCGGAATCAGAAGACCTGGTCCTGGCCAGGCACGGTGGTTCACGCCTGTAATCTCAGCACTCTGGGAGGCGGAGGTGGGTGGATCACCTGAGGTCAGGAGTTCAAGACCAGCCTTGCCAACATGGCCAAATCCTGTCTCTACGAAAAATGCAAAAAAAAAAAAAAAAAAAAAAAAATAGGCCTAGGCCGGGCACAGTGGCTCACGCCTATAATCCCAGAACTTTGGGGGGCTGAGGCAGGCAGATAACCTGAGGTTGGGAGTTCAAGACCAGCCTGAGCAACATGGTGAAACCCTGTCTCTACTAAAAATACAAAATTAGCAGGTTGTAGTGGCGCATGCCTGTAATCCTGGGAGGTGGAGGTTGCAGTGAGCTGAAATCACGCTGCCTGGTCACTCCAGCCTGGTCAACAAGAGTGAAACTCCATCTCAAATAAATAAATAAATAGGCCAGGCACAGTGGCTCATGCCTGTAATCCTGGCAGTTTGGGAGGCTGTGGCAGGTGGATCACAGGGTCAGGAGTTCAAGACCAGCCTGACCAACATGGTGAAACCCCGTCTCTACTAAAAATACAAAAATTAGCCTGGCGTGGTGGCACGCACCTATAATCCCAGCTACTCAGGAGGCTGAGGTAGGAGAATCACTGGGAACCCAGGAGGCAGAGGTTGCAGTAAGCCAAGATCGTGCCACTACACTCCAGCCTGGGTGACAGAGTGCAAAGAAAAAAAAAGAAGAAGAAGATCTGGTCCTATAACTGCTATCTGTGTTATTCTGGGCAATTAACTCACTGAACTTTCTTGGGCTTTGGTTTCCTCGCCAGATAAATTAAAAATAATACCTACTAGCCCGAACTGTTGTGTTAATCAAATGAGACAGTATCTGCAGAAGAAGTAATTAGTAAAACTTTGAAAGTGTTCTATAAGTATTTATGAATTAATGTCATAATTTGTCTAAAGTACATAAAAGGGAAAAATCAAAAGCAACTCCAAGGCTCTTACCTGGAAAAATAGAAACAGGGTGGGTGGGTGAGCTGGTGAAAATAATAAAATAATACAGGTAAAAGTCTTGCTCTTCTGCCAGATTTTCTTCCTGATTTGAGGCACAAAACATTGAAGAAATGAACTAGGAAGCATAGGATGAGAAATCAGAGTGGAGAGGAAATTGGAGATCTTCTAAGGCACTTCTGACTTTTTACGGAAATGGAAATTAAGGCCCAGGGACACTAAAAGACTTGTCTGAGGCCTCCCATCTAATGATTGGCATGATCAGAAACTCAGTTTCTTTAAGTATAAAGAACAAGTACAATCTTTAAGATAAAATATTTTGTCATGGGGGTCTTTTAGAATCATTACATCAGGCCGGGCGCAGTGGCTCAGACCTGTAATCCGAGCACTTTGGGAGGCCGAGGCAGGCGGATCACGAGGTCAGGAGATCGAGACCACCCTGGCTAACACAGTGAAACCCCGTCTCTGCTAAAAATACAAAAAATTAGCCGGGCATGGTGGCGGGCACCTGTAGTCCCAGCTACTCGGGAGGCTGAGGCAGGAGAATGGCGTGAACCCAGGAGGTGGAGCTTGCAGTGATCGGAGATTGTGCCACTGCACTCCATCCTGGGTGACAGAGCGAGACTCTCTAAAAAAAAAAAATAATAATAATAATAATTACATCAGAACCAGAGAAGACCTGGTGCTTTCTACTGGCTTTTAGCTTTATGACTATCACAAAATTCTTAGGATTCACCTTTCTGTTTTAAAGGTTGATAGACTGGATGCAGCTATGGTAATCTGCCTCAGGAAAATGCCGGACTGTTGTTTGCAAGCTTGTTAAGTGAGCAAAATTTGGGAAGATTTCAAGGTAAGAGTTATAACTTCGTAAGTTAGTGATGCAATAAGAAATGCAAATGCAAACTTCAAAAAAATATGATATAGGTACTCTTTAAGCTGAGTAAGTTGCTCTGTTGCTTTATCTGAAAAAAGATAAAATTACAGTGTGTTCTCCAGAATTCACCTACTTAACTTACATTCTTTCAGTTACTTCACCATTTCTGTGATGTAATAAATAGGAAGATGCTATTTTGCCCATTTTAGTAACAATAATACAGGAAAGAATTCTTTTTTTAATTGACACATTGTAATTGTTTTTTGGGGTTTTTTTTTGTAATTTTCATTGTAATTGCTGGCTTTTTGTATGTTTAGTTATTCTGGTGGCCAGGGATTTGCTTTACTGCTTCTTTGGGCCTTTGAGAATTTTTTTGTGCACACACAGACACACACATACACATATATGTAATATGTAATTGTACATATTCTGGGTTACAGTTTGGTGTTTCCATACAAACAAATGTTGTATACTGATCAAATCAGGGTACTTAGCATATCTCTCACCTTGTGCTGTTTTGTAATATACAATATCTTATTGTTAACAGCAACCCTACTATGCAATAAAACACCAGAACTTATTCTTCCAATCTAATTGTCACTTTGTACCTGCTGACAGCCTCTCCCTCTCCTCCTTTCCCCTCTCCCCTTTCTAGTCTCAGATAACCACTCTTCTCTTTGGTTGTAGGATATAAACTCTTACTTTAAAAAAATTAGATTCCACGGATCATACAGTATTTATCTTTCTGTGTCTGGCTTATTTCACTTAACATAATGTCCTCCAGGTTTAACCATATTTTCACAAATGGCAAGATTTCATGCTTTTTTACAGCTGTATAATATTCTGTTATCCATATGTACCACATTTTCTCTTTTTTTTCCTTTTTCTTTTCTTTTTTTTTTTTTTTTGAGACTGAGTCTCACTCTGTCCCCCAGGCTGGAGTGCGGTGATGCAATGTCAGCTCACTGCAACCTCTGCCTCCCAGGTTCAAGCAATTCTTCTGCCTCAGCCTCCCAAGTAGCTGGGATTACAGGCACCTGCCACCATGCCTCGCTAATTTTTTGTATTTTTAGTAGAGACAGGGTTTCACCATATTACTCAGGCTGGTCTCAAACTCCTGACCTCAAATGACCCACCCACCTCAGTCTCCCAAAGTGCTGGGATTACAGGCATGAGCCACCGTTTCCAGCCTCACATTTTCTTTATTCATTCATTCACTGTTAGATATTTGGGTTGATTCCATAACTTGGTTATTGTAAATAGTGCTGCAATAAACATAGGAGGGCAGATACCACTTGAATGTAACTGACTTCATTTCCTTTGAATACCTAGCCACTAGTGGGACTCCTGGCTCATACAGTAGTTCTATTTTTAATGTTTTGAGGTAAAAATTTTCTTTTTTTTTTTTTTTTTTTTTTTTTTTTTTTTTTTGAGACGGAGTCTCGCTCTGTCGCCCAGGCGGGAGTGCAGTGGCCAGATCTCAGCTCACTGCAAGCTCCGCCTCCCGGGTTTACGCCATTCTCCTGCCTCAGCCTCCTGAGTAGCTGGGACTACAGGCGCCCGCCACCTCGCCCGGCTAGTTTTTTGTATTTTTAGTAGAGACGGGGTTTCACCGTGTTAGCCAGGATGGTCTCGAACTCCTGACCTTGTGATCCACCCGTCTCGGCCTCCCAAAGTGCTGGGATTACAGGCTTGAGCCACCGTGCCCGGCCGAGGTAAAAATTTTCAACAAAGGTGCAAAGAACACACATTGGGAAAAAGTCTCTTAAATAAATGGTGCTGGGAAAATTGGAAAGTCACATGCAGAAGAATAAGACTAGACCCTGTCTCCACCATATACACAAATCAACTCAAAATGAATTAAAGACTGTTTTCCATAGCTGCTGTACTAATTTGTAATTCCACCAAAAATGTGTGAGTGTTGTCTTTTCTCCATATCCTTGCCAACACTTGTTTTCTTTTGTCTTTTTTTTTTTTTTAAAGGCAGAGTCTCACTGTGTTACTCAGGCTGGAGTGCAGTGGTGCAATCTTGGCTCATTGCAACCTCTGCTTCCTGGGTTCAAGCAATTCTCCTGTCTCAGCCTCCCGAGTAGCTGAAACTATAGGCAAGTGCCACCATACCTGGCTAATTTTTGTATTTTTAGTAGAGATGGGGTTTCACTGTGTTGGCCAGGCTGGCCTTGAATTCCTGACCTCAAGTGATCCACCTGCCTCAGCCTCCCAAAGTGCTGGGATTACAGGCATGAGCCACCATGCCCCAGCCTGTTTGTTAACAGCCATTCTAACTAGAGTGAGGTGATACCTCATTGTGATTTTGATTTGCATTTGCCTAATGATTAGTGATGTTGAGCATTTTTTCATGTACCTGTTAGCCATTTGTATGTCTTCTTTTGAGAAATGCCTATTAAGGTCTTTTGCCCACTTTTAAATCAAGATAATTTGTTTTTCATTGTTGAATTAAGTTATTTATATATTCTTCAGATATTAACTCCTTGTGAGATGTATAGTTTGCTTGTATTTTCTTCCATTCTGTAGATTGTCTCTTCATTTTGTTACTTGCTTCCTTTTTATGTACAAAAGCTTTTCAGTTTGATATAATCCCATTGGTCTATTTTTTGCTTTTGTTGTCTATGCTTTGAGATCTTATTTTAAAAACCCTTGCCCAACCTGATGTTGTAAAGCATTTCCCTTATGTTTTCTTTTAGTAATTTCATAGTTTCAAGTTTTGTATTTAAGTCTTTAATCCATTTTGAGTTGATTTGTGTATATGATGGAGACGGGGTCTAGTCTTCGGCTTCTGCATGTAACTTCCAGTTTTCCCAGTACCATTTATTGAAGAAACTGTCTTTTTCCCAGTGTGTTTTCTTGGCACCTTTGTTGCAAAACAGTTGGCCATAGGTGCATGAATTTATTTCTGGGTTTTTTATTCTGTTCCATTGGTCTCTGTGTTTGTGTTTATGCCAATACCATGCTGTTTTGGTTACAATAGCCTTGTAGTATATTTTGCAGTCAAGTACTGTGATGCCTCAGCTTTGTTATTTTTGCTCAGGGTTTATTTGCCTATTTGAGTCTTTTGTGGCTCCATATGATTTGTTTTTTGTTGTTGTTGTTGTTGTTTTTTTTTTGTGTGTGTGTGTGAGATGGAGTTTCACTCTTGTTGCCTAGACTGGAGTGCAATGGCATAATCTCGGCTCTCTGCAACCTCCGCCTCCCAGGTTTAAGCGATTCTCCTGCCTCACCCTCCCGAGTAGCTGGGATTACAGGCATGTGCCACCACGCCTGGCTAATTTTGTATTTTTATTAGAGACGGGGTTTCTCCATGTTGGTCAGGCTGGTCTTGAACTCCCGACCTCAGGTGATCCCCCCTCCTTGACCTCCCAAAGTGCTGGGATTACAGAGTGAGCCACCGCGCCCGGCTGTCTTTTTTATTTCTGTGAAATATATCATAGGTATTAGATAGAGACTGTAGTTTGTAGATCACTTTGGGTAGTATGGGTGTTTCAACAATATTAATTCTCCCATGAACATGAAATGTCTTTCCATTCCTTTGTGTCTTTTTCAGTTTCTTTCATCAAGGTTTTATAGTTTTCAGTTTAGAGATCTTTAACCTCCTTGGTTAAGTTTATTCTTAAGTATCTTATTTTTGTGTAGCTATTGTAAATAGAATTATCTTCCTGATTTCTTTTAGGAAAGGATTCTTTTTAAACATAGTATTTTGTCATTAAGAATACTGCGCCCCCCCATAATATATAATAATTTAATAGGGAATATGGAAAATGTGATTTGCTTTTGAACTATATTTGAAGAAAGGGTTTGCTAAGCACATACCTGGAGTAAAGAAGATAATGTCAATCCCAAAAACTTTTTTTTTTTAAAGTTAAGAGCCCTCTCATTCAGAATATCATCATCTAATTTCAGGTTATATGTCAGGTGTAGTCCTCCTGCTTTCAAAGGCCTGTGTCTGGATGTAGGGTGAATTTTGCCATTCTTTAAAGAAAGACTAACTCAGTATTCGTGAGATGCACTCTAAGCTCCTCCCTTGACCTCCCCCATGTCTCTTCAGCTCTCCTTGCTCTGTTTTGACCTATCACTTATCTTACCAGCCTGCACCAGTTTAGTATGCTAATCAGTTACTTCCTTGGCACTCTACTGACATGACATGACGCGGTCAAAATAGTTTGCTAGAAAACAAAATGTTTGCAATAAAAATTTCTTCAACATGACAAATGAGTCAAAAATTATTGCTTCCAACTGCTGATTTTTTGTATATTTAGTTATTCTGGTGGCCAGGGATTTACTTTACTGCTTCTCTAGGTCTTTGAGAATTTTTTTGTGCACACACAGACACACACATACACATATATATGTTTCTTAAGGAATCATATTGTGCATACTGTTTTTTTCCCACTGAGATGGAATCTCACTCTATCGCCCAGGCTGGAGAGGAGTGGTGCGACCTCGGCACACTGAAACCTCCACCTTCTGGGTTCAAGAGATTCTCCTGCCTCAGCCTCCTGAGTAGCTAGGCTTACAGGGGTGCACCACCATGCCTGACTGATTTCTGTATTTTTAGTAGAGACCGGGTTTCACCATGTTGGTCAGGCTGGTCTCAAACTCCTGACCTCAGATCCACCCGCCTCGGCCTTCCAGATTGCTGGGATTATAGGCGTGAGCCACCACGCCTGGCCGCTGTTTGCTACTTTTTAAATATTTGCAGGCTGGGTGTGGTAGCTTACGCATGTAATCCCAGCACTTTGGTAGGCTGAGGCAGGTGGATCATGAGGTCAAGAGTAAAAATATAAAAATTAGCCGGGTATGGTGGCAGGTGCCTGTAATCCCAGTAATCCCAGTACTCGGGAGGCTGAAGCAGAGAATTGCTTGAACCTGGGAGGTGGAGGTTGCAGTGAGCCGAGATCGTGCCACACTGCACTCCAGCCTGGGCGACAGCAAGCCTTTGTCTCAAAAAAAAAAAAAAAAAGTATGCAATATATATATATATATATGTGCAATGGCTTGATAATATGAGACATTTACATTGCTTCTTAATAATCATCTAAGAATTAATTTAGATTAAAAAGCACAAAAGTTTGAAACATACCTAAAATTTTATGAAAATCTGACAGTACTGCTTTAAAACTTTAAAGGTGGCAAAACAATCCATATGGAAAACAAGCAGCTGAGAATATTCCTTTTTGACCTGTTTATCTTCAAATTCAATTTGTTTTCAAGCAGATTACCTGAGGCTCAATCTATGTCATTCTAATTCCCGCTCTGGTCTGATATGGCTTGACTCCTGCTCCTTGTCTTTGCTAGCCCAGGAGGATAGTTTTGACCTGTGCTCTTTGAGACGGAGTCTCGCTCTGTCGCCCAGGCTGGAGTGCAGTGGCCTGATCTCAGCTCACTGCAAGCTCTGCCTCCCGGGTTCACGCCATTCTCCTGCCTCAGCCTCCCGAGTAGCTGGGACTACAGGCGCCCGCCAACACGCCCGGCTAATTTTTTGTATTTTAGTAGAGACGGGGTTTCACCATGTTAGCCAGGATGGTCTCGATCTCCTGACCTCGTGATCCGCCCGTCTCGGCCTCCCAAAGTGCTGGGATTACAGGCGACCTGTGCTCTTTGTAACCTACATTGTCGCTATTTAGGATCTTTTCTAGGAAGCATTCTTTCTAGAGATGATCCTATGTATTTGCCAGATCTGTTTTCTTCCTTGACCCCTAGCTACTAAAAGTCCTAACCATGAGTACCTTCCCTCCCTCCCTCCTCTCCTCCCTCCCTTCCCTCCTTTCTTCTTTCCATCTCTAGTAAAGTATTTTAGGCAAATGGGATGGGGAGTTCAATAATAACAATAGTAAATTGATGACAGCCAAGATTTCTGGAATACTTACCATATGCTAAGCATTGCTCTAAGCACTTCAGATGTAGTAACACTCATTAATTCCTCACAAAAATGCTATAAACTAGGAACTGTTACAATCCCCATTTTATAGACATATACAGATAGAGAGAGGTTAAGTAAAGTCCCTAAGGTCACATAATCAGTATTGTCTCGAGTCATCAGAAAGTAGTCATCATGGCCGGGCACAGTGGCTCACACCTGTAATCCCAGCACTTTGGGAGGTCAAGGCGGATGGATCATGAGGTCGGGAGTTTGAGAACAGCCTGGCCAACATAGTGAAACCTTGTCTCTACTAAAAATACAAAAATTAGCCAGATGTGGTGGCAGGTGCCTGTAGTCCCAGATACTTGGGAGGCTGAGGCAGGAGAATGACTTGAACCTGGGAGGTGAAGGTTTACAGTGAGCTGAGACCGGGCCATTGCACTCCAGCCTTGGCAACAGAGCGAGACTCTGCCTGAAAAAGAAAAAAAGTAGTCATCATTTAGTTTTCACCAAAAATACACAAGTAGAAATTGTCATTTGTAACTATTAATACCATAGGAGACTAATCAATAGAATTTAAGGCCATCTTGACTTAGAAAAACCCTGTTTTGGTTTCCTTTTATGTTAACAGAGTGAAACAACCATTATGAAAGCATGTGCCATGAAAGCTGCCATTGAAACCAGAGCTTCACCACAGAGAACTACCCCCTGCTTATCTGAATTTGGAGTAGTTATCAGTCTCTAGTCAGCTAAGTTGGGGACAAAGATGATGGGACATGGTTTTGTTAGCAGCTTAAATTTTTTTTTTTTTTTTGAGATGGAGTTTCACTGTTTCACCCAAGCTGGAGTGAAGTGGTGCGATCTCAGCTCACTGCAACCTCCGCCCCCTGGGTTCAAGCAATTCTCCTGCATCAGCCTCCAAAGTAGCTGGGATTATAGGCATGTGCCACCACACCAGGCTAATTTTTGTATGTTTAGTAGAGATGGGGTTTCACCGTGTTGGCCAGGCTAGTCTCGAACTTCTGACCTCAGGTGATCCACCCACCTCAGCCTCCCAAAGTACTGGAATTACAGGTGTGAGCCACCATGCCCAGCCAACTAACAGCTTAATTTTAAGGTCACCTATTTCTAGGAAGTTCTGGGTGTCCTGGTCCCCATATTCCATGCTATAAGATCATTCAGTGTGAGAACCTGGACTTTAAAGTCCTCACCCAAAGCAGCAGCAGATAGTTGGAATTACTGGACGACTGCACATCAAGCCTACTGTGACTCAGCCAAGGGGTGCATGCAGTGTAGGAGGCCTCTAACATCACAGTGACTGTCTTTGTGTATATATCTGCCTGGGGATCCAGACCTGGGTGTTCTACCTGTACCTTCATACTGCTGCACTGGTGAGCAAGATGAGGCTTAAATAAAGCATACAATTCAATTTGTGGTTACCTCTGAGAACCCCAAATCTGCCATGGATCTCTGCACCACACAACACCTGTGACACCTGTGCCAAGGTGAGGTGCAGTAGCTACCACACCTACTTCTGAGCTGCCTATTAGAGTGACGCCTTCCTCCCTACCCTCCCTCTGTCTTACCTTTTGCACAAATCATGGGCTCAGATGTTATACCTGTTATTGCACTCTGATATGATTATTTTATTTATTTATTTTTTTGCAGTCATGGAATAAGGCCGTACCCTGTGGGTAGGGTATAAAGGTTTCCCTCTATATGGTAGATATTATCAGTCATTATAGAAAGAGAGAATCCTCACACAAAAAAACTTGGAACATGGAACAGATGGAAGGTGGCACTTCTGGATATGCCTTTTTTACATCTGAACTTGGAAGAGTTAAGAATTGTTGAAGGCCCTTCTCACTGATCAGGGGAAATAGCTTCTGTCACAGAGCTGCCTACTCCAGGAGAACCAAAAATGAAAGCAAACACTCATATTTTGTAAGTCTGTTCCCTGAACTTCTGTCAATCAAGTTTAATCTAAATCAAGGATTCAAACTGAGAAGCATTTAAGGACCAAGAAAAAGTTAATTAGCCCAGTATAAGTCAATAAGAAATGGTAAGCAGTATGAGGGAAAGGAGTGCCATACCCTTCTAGGCATCCAAATTCAAGCATTTACAATGTACTACATGAAGCACTACCCTATACAGCACTAATAACAGCACAAACTTGCTTGACATTTCTACATAATATATTATTCATTAATTCAGAAGAAAAATAGAATTCTTAAAACTCCTAACTTTATTTTTTATTAATATAAAGGAGGAACCAACAACAGCAAAAAATTGTGTGGGAGTTAGAAAATAAGGACTAGGCGGCCGGGCGCGGTGGCTCATGCCTGTAATCCCAGCACTTTGGGAGCCCAAGGCAGGCGGATCACGAGGTCAGGAGATCGAGACCATCCTCACTAACACAGTGAAACCCCGTCTCTACTAAAAAATAGAAAAAATTAGCTGGGCATGGTGGCGGGCGCCTATGGTCCCAGCTACTCTGGAGGCTGAGGCAGGAGAATGGCATGAACCCAGGAGGCAGAGTTTGCGGTGAGCCGCGATCTTGCCACTGCACTCCAGCCTGGGAGACAGAGCAAGACTCTGTCTCAAAAAAAGAAAAAAAAAAGAAAAGAAGGACTAAGCAGGCAGATGTGGGGTGAGGCCAACAAAACATGGCAGCCAGCAGACCAGTCTGTTTCACCATGGTCTCTGCTGCAGTATTTAAGAAATAGGTAGAGCTGGCTAGGCATGGTGGTTCACGCCTGTAATCCCAGCACTTTGGGAGGCCGAGGCCGGTGGATCACCTGAGGTCGGGAGTTTGAGACCAGCCTGACCAACTTGGAGAAACCTCGTCTCTACTAAAAATACAAAATTAGCCAGGCGTGGTGGCACATACTTGTAATCCCACCTACTTGGGAGGCTGAGGCAGGAGAATCGCTTGAACCCAGGAGGCAGAGGTTACGGTGAGCTGAGATTGCGCCATTGCCCTCCAGCCTGGGCAAGAAGAGTGAAACTCCCCATCTCAAAAACAAACAAACAAAGAAATAGGTAGAACTGGGTGTGGTGGCTCACGCCTGTAATCCCAGCACTTCAGGAGGCTGAGGTGGGCGGATCACTTGAGGTCAAGAGTTTGAAACTAGCCTGGCCAACATGGTGAAACCCCGTCTCTGCTAAAAAAAAAAAAAAAAAAATGCAGAAATTAGTCAAGCATGGTGGCAGGCACCTGTAATCCCAGCTGCTTGGGAGGGTGAGGCAAGAGAATCGCTTGAACCCCAGAGGCAGAGGTTGCAGTGAGCTGAGATTGCATCACTGCAGTCCAGCAACAGAGTAAGACTCCATCTCAAAAAAAAAAGGTAAAAAGCAGAATGCTTCCTCGGGTGATTTATGAAAGATCAGGGTGATTTATGAAAGATCCCCAAGGAAAAGTTGAATATCAGAATGAGGGTCATTTTCGCAGTCCCATCCCTGTATGGAGACACTCCTTTTGTTATTACCTTTGGCAGATGAGGATTTGAGTTTAAGAGACCTGATGGATTTCCATACAACTTCATAATTGCCCCCATCTAAGACCCATGCTTCCATTTTTGTCACCATGGCCACAGCGGCTGAAATGGCTCACTAAACAGCCTTCATCCCCACACTGCACCACTAAATGGACAAGTTCTTTTTTCTCTAGTGTCTTAAATTCATGGCCTCAGTCTGAGGCCTTTAGTTTTATACTGCTTTGAGAGAGTCCTCTTTAAAGTCTTAGAGATATACATATACCTCTTACTGTTTACCACCTCTAATTTAATAGCAAGAAAGAAACTGGAAATGTTGTAGGAATATTCTCTGTTCTTTTTTTTTTTTTTTTAGATGAAGTCTCACTCTTGTCCACAGGCTGGAGTGTAATGGCGCGATCTTGGGATCTTGGTTCACCGCAACCTCCGCCTCCTGGGTTCAAGTGATTCTCCTGCCTCAGCCTCCCCAGTAGCTGGGATTATAGGTGCCTGCCAACACGCCTGGCTAATTTTTGTATTTTTAGTAGAGACGAGGTTTCACCATGTTGGCCAGGCTGGTCTCAAACACCTGACCTCAGGTTATCTGCCCGCCTCAGTCTCCCAAAGTGCTGGGATTACAAGTGTGAGCCACTGCACCTGGCCAAGGAATACTCTTTGTTCTATGCTACCTACTAGGACAGCTAGTCTACTTAGTTATCCCCAAAACCAAAAGGATGGTAACTCAACAAGCTCAGAATACATCATTCTGCTTGCAGCCATGGTTTTCACCACTACCCCATTTCCCCCTGTACACATAGCTCATTACCTTGTCACATGTACACTTGCTATAGTCACAGCAGGAACTAGAATCTGGAGATGTTACATGCCACACAAGAGATCAATGAGAAGCACAAAACCATACATTGCAAATGGGTAACATATCAGTGTGGCCATCCAAGCAGAGGATTAGGTATGGCCTTCATCTCATGTTCCCATTAGGCTCAGATGAGCTAGATAATGGAGTTTTGCTCCTGTTTCCTATTCAAAGATTAGTCAACCTGGGAGCTTTCTAATTCTATTATATGTATTTCATTTGTTTCACTAGTTACTCATTTGATCAACCCAGGGAAGACCATAACATGAATGAAACACAGCCCAAGTATGCTTTAACCATAATATGGGATTGCATAATTCAGGCTACCAAGATCATTTAACAGAATCCAGGGGAATGAGGGAAGTGTGGACTACAGGAGTTAGTGGGGGAATTCTCAGTCACTGCAACCATGCTTCTAAACAAAGGCCTTCACCAAGAACCTAGGGCAATCTCATTCCATCTGCCAGAACTTATAGGGGTATCACTAAATTATGCTTAGGCAAAATTGGGTAATTTGTAGTTTATAAATACTATAAAACTGATATTTAGGCTGGGTGCGGTGGCTCACGCCTGTAATCCCAGCACTGTGGGAGGCCGAGGCGGGCGGATCAAGAGGTCAGGAGATCGAGACCTTCCTGGCTAACACGGTGAAACCCTGTCTCTACTAAAAATGCAAAAAATTAGGTGGGCGTGGCGGCGGGCGCCTGTAGTCCCAGCTACTTGGGAGGCTGAGGCAGGAGAATGGCGTGAACCCGGGAGGTGGAGCTTGCAGTGAGCCGAGATCGCGCCACTGCACTCCAGCCTGGGCGACTGAGCGAGACTCCGTCTCAAAAAAAAAAAAAAAAAAAGACTGATATTTAAATCTAGGTCTACTTAATTCTTAGCTTCTGTTCTTAAGTGCTGGATTATTTTCATTCGTTTTGTTCAAAATCTTGACGTTATAGGAAAGGATGGGAATGAGGAGGATGATGAGGCAGGAAAATGCAAAACTGCTTCATAGTCCCAATGCTGAACCTTTCTACATGCTGTTTCTTCTTCATATAAAGCACTTCTTGGCCAGGTGTGGTGGCTTACACCTATAGTCCCAGCTCTTGGTGGGCAGGTCACTTGAGGTCAGGAGTTCGAGACTAGCATGGCCAACATGATGAAACCCAATCTCTACTAAAAATACAAAAAAATTAGCCAGGTGTGGTAGCGTGCCTGTAGTCCCAGATACTTGGGAGGCTGATGGAGGAGAATCGTTTGAACTGGGGAGGCAGAGGTTGCAGTGAGCCGAGATCATGCCACTTCATTCTAGCCTGGGTGACAGAGACTCCACCTCAAAAACAATAAACAAACAAAAAGCACTTCTTCCTTCCACTTGGTAAACTGTGTACAGAATAATATGGAGATGGAAGAGAGGTAGGTAGATTAACGGGGAGCAGTTTTAGTAATTATATTATATGATTCAGACGTCTTCTTAATTCAGCTTTCCTGCTAATTAATGTAAATTAATAAGGTTTCTGCTGGGCACGGTGGCTCACGTCTGTAATCCCAGCATTTTGGGAGGCCGAGGCGGGTGGATCACGAGGTCAGGGGACTGAGACCATCCTGACTAACACAGTGAAAACCCATCTCTACTAAAAATACAAAAAAAATTAGCTGGGCGTGGTGGGGGGCGCCTGTATTCCCAGCTACTTGGGAGGCTGAGGCAGGAGAATGGCGTGAACCCAGGAGGCGGAGCTTGCAGTGAGCCAAGATTGGGCCACTGCACTCCAGCCTAAGCAATAGAGCAAGACCCTGTCTCAAAAAAAAATTAATAAGATTTCATAATTATTATATTTACCAACCAGGTTCTTTCTACATAATTATTGTTTACCTTCTAATAAATTACTTAGAAAGGCCACCTACAAATCCAAATTATATGCAAAATGTTTCATTTCCTATTTCCTTCCCAGGGATGCATAATTATTTTGGAAAAATCATTGGCAGCCGGGCATTGTGGCTCATGCCTGTAATTGCAGCACTCTGGGAGGCCAAGGCAGGCGGATCCACCTGAGGTCAGGAGTTCAAAATCAGCCTGGCCAACATGGTAAAACCCCATCCTTACTAAAAACACAAAAATTAGCTGGGCTTTGTGGTGCACACCTATAGTCCCAGCTATTCAGAAGACTGAGGCAGGAGAATCATTTGAACCCAGGAGGCAGAGATTGCAGTGAGCTGAGATGGTGTCACTGTACTCCAGCCTAGGAGACACAGCCAGACTGTCTCTCAGAAAAAAAAAAAAAAAAAAAATCATTGGCTTGTAAGTTAAAATCTTTATCTTGCTCTACCTTCTCTAGAATACCTACATCTCTTTTTTTTTCTTTTTTTTTTTTTGAGAGGGAGTCTTGGTCTGTCGCCTAGGCTAGAGCGCAGTGGCACGATCTCGGTTCACTGCAAGCTCCGCCTTCCGGGTTCACACCATTCTCCTGCCTCAGCCTCCCAAGTAGCTAGGACTACAGGCACCTGCCACCACCCCCAGCTAATGTTTTGTAGTTTTAGTAGAGACAGGGTTTCACCCTGTTAGCCAGGATGGCCTCGATCTCCCGACCTTGTGATCCATCCGCCTCGGCCTCCCAAAGTGCTGGGATTACAGGCATGAGCCACAGTGCCTGGTCATTCTTATTTTTTTTTAACATTACACATTCACAAACTTTACCAATTCATGGAAAGGATTCCTCTAGGATATTGGTGGATCTCTTGAAGCACTAAGAACCTCAAGCAAAATGTATGCAGTCTTTGTACTTTAAAATAAAGTATTGGCCGGGAACTGTGGCTCACGCCTGTAATCCCAGCACTTTGGGAGGCCAAGGCAGGCAGATCACAAGGTCAGGAGATCAAGACCATCCTGGCTAACACGGTGAAACTCCGTCTCTACTAAAAATACAAAAAATTAGCCAGGCGTGGTGGCAGGCACCTGTAGTGCCAGCTACTCAAGAGGCTGAGGCAGGAGAATGGCGTGAACCCGGGAGGCAGAGCTTGCAGTGAGCCAGGATCGCGCAACTACGCTCCAGCCTGGGAAACAGAGCTAGACTCCATCTCAAAAAAAAGAAAAAAAATTAAAGTATTTCAACCAGGAGCAGTGGCTCATGCTTGTAGTCCCAGAACTTTGGGAGGCCAAGGCAGGATGATTGCTTGAGCCCTGGAGTTTCAGACTAGTCTGGCCAACATAGCCAGACCCCGTTTCTAAAAAAAAAAAAAAAAAAAATTAGCTGGATGTGGTGGCACACACCTGTAGTATCTGCTTTGGGAGGCCCAGATGGGAAGATTGCTTGAGCTCAGGAGGTTGAGGCTGCAATGAGCTATGATCATTCCACTGCACTCCAGCCTGGGTGACAGAACAAGACCCTGTCTCAAAAAACAATCTATTTAATAGATAAACATTCAGGCATTCCAAATTCCTACTGTGTTGTCTACTATTAGGAATGCATGCTGGCTGAGGCAGGAGTTCAAGACCAGCCTGGCCAACATGGTGAAACCCCATATCTTCTAAAATACAAAAATTAGCTGTGCATGGTGGTGGGTACCTGTAATCCCAGTTACTCAGGAGGCTGAGGCAGGAGAATATCTTGAACCCAGGAGGCGGAGATTGCAGTGAGCCGAGATCTCGCCATTGCACTCCAGCCTGGAAGACAGAGTAAGACTCCGTCTCCAAAAATAATAATAATAATAATAATCTGTGGAATTTAACATTCCTTTAAACTTAAAAAATAAGAAAAAGTAAATTAAAAAAAAAAAAAGAATGCATGCTGGGGTCTGCTCAGTGATTCACAAGGCAGGAGATCTCTTGAGCCAAGGAGTTTGAGACCAACCTGGGCAAAGTGGCAAGACCCTGTCTCTACAAAAAAAATTAAAAATTAGCAGGGCATAGTGGCACACTTCTGTAGTCCTAGCTACTTGGGAGGCTCAGGCAGGAGAGTCATTTGAGCTCATGAGTTTGAGGTTATACTGAGCTTTGATCACACCATTGCACTGCAGCCTGGGCAACAGAGTAAGACCTTATTTCAAGAAAACAAACAAACAAAGAATTCAGGGCTGGGCGGTGTGGCTCACACCTGTAATACCAGCACCTTGGGAGGCCAAGGCAGGCAGATCGCTTGAGGTTAGGAGTTTAAGACCAGCCTGGCCAACATAGTGAAACCTTGTCTCTACTAAAATTACAAAAATTAGCTGGGTGTGGTGGCAGGCGCCTTTAATCCCAACTACTTTGGTGGCTGAGGAAGGAGAATCACTTGAGCCCAGGAGGTGGAGGTTGCAGTGAGCCAGTATTGTGACACTACAGCCTGGACAACAGAGCAAGACTCTGTCTGAAAAAAAAAGTTCAGGTCAGAGGATCTCTTGAGGCCAGGAGTTCAAGACCAGCCTGGGCAATGTAGCAAGACCTTGTCTCAAAAAAAAAAGAATGCAAAAGTCATAGAAGCTTTTCCTAGGAGAGAATGCTAGGAGGAAGGAGGGAAACAGTATATTTTAAGGTAAATAAGAAAGGCCTAGTGCCCCATGGATAGATTTTTCTATCTACGTATTGGAGATAAGTTTAAATTTTGTGGTGTTTGGGTATTACTTCCTGCCAGTGTGAAAAGTTAACCTTTCTAAGACAATCTCTACTAATAATCAGGACTTTTTCAAGATTTTTGCCTACTCCTTTCAAAGAGATTGCAAAACAATTTTAACTCACTAAAGAACATTTTTCACCTCTTGATTGTCCAGTGGAAGTGTAGTACAGTTCTTTTTTTATCTGTCCTTCCTTTGTTTTTATAGACTGGAAGGTATGCAGAAATAAAGGCATTCAGAAATGGAGGCACACATAGATGAAGGCAAAGGACATTCCTATGAAGGCAGGTCGGTAGGCAGCTGGTTATTTGTTTTTCTCTTGGCCTCTCTTGGCATTCTACCTTCATCTGGAAAAAAATTAAAAAGGAGGATACTTTACAGGCCCTGCCTCAAGTATCTGACTTCCCTGGAAACTTGATTCTCACATTCAAAATATATGGGGAGTGTGGTTCAGTTAAATTTTATCACACCAGAATTGTTGAAAAGCAATAAATTATTACTGTATAATTGGTGCCTGTTTGTTATCTTAGGTATTGTTATTTCTGTTTTTAACTCATTTGGAAAACCATAGACTATAAACTTTTCTCAACCTTCGATGCAGAGCTCCAACCGAACTAGCAAAGGACATTTCCTCAAAGAAAGAGTATTTTTTTCTGTAACAATTTAACTTTCTTTCATTCTTCAAAATGTATCACTATAAATTTCCTACAAAAACAGCTGTTTCTTCTCTTGGTATCATACAGATTGATTTGTATAGATGTATATGTATGGCTATTAAATATTTGTTGGTATAAAATGGTGAGTGTCAGTATAATAATGATGATAACAAATAGCAGCTAACATTTATAGCACTTACTCTGTGCCAGGCACTGTTATAAGCATTTTACATAGAGTTGCTCAATGTAAACCACTTTTACCTGGTTGTCTTTATTTAGCAAAACTCTTTAAGAATCTATGCTGCAATAAATTCCGCAACTCGGCCTTTACCTTCCCAACAAAAATAACTAGAATTCCAGTGTTTTCTCTTTATCAGTTTGTCTCCAGGAAGCTGTCAACATTTTAGAACCATGCTAGTCCCCAAGACTTGATCTGAATATACAATAGGTAGCTGCATTGACTATCTTAGGACATAGACCAGTAAACAAAACCAAAGGTAACTTTGCACATAGTATAAGCCATTGATGTTAGCTTCACTGAAGTAGGAGAGGCAGTAAAAATGTTGACTTGGGCCAGGCGCAGTGGCTCAAGCCTGTAATCCCAGCACTTTGGGAGGCCGAGACGGGCGGATCACGAGGTCAGGAGATCGAGACTATCCTGGCTAAGATGGTGAAACCCCGTCTCTACTAAAAAATACAAAAAACAGCCGGGCGAGGTGGCGGGCGCCTGTAGTCCCAGCTACACGGGAGGCTGAGGCAGGAGAATGGCGTGAACCCGGGAGGTGGAGCTTGCAGTGAGCTGAGATCCGGTCACTGCACTCCAGCCGGGGCGACAGACGGCGACTCCGTCTCAAAAAAAAAAAAAAAAAAAAAAAAAAGTTGAAGTCTGTTCTACCTTTCACCATCTTTCAGAAAAATATTGATCAGGACTAGCCTCCTCAGCAAATGTAGGCATATATAAAAATATACTTCTTCATCCTTTATGATGTAATAAAGACTAATGGCTTAAACTTAGAAATCTAACAAAGTGACAAGTTTTTTTCTCCCAATTCAGACCTATTTCTGTTCTTGAAAAGACATTTAAGCCGGGCGCAGTGGCTCACGCCTGTAATCCCCACACTTTGGGAGGCCAAGGTGGGTGAATCACAAGGTCAGGAGGTTGAGACTAGCCTGGGCAACATGGTGAAACCCCATCTCTTTTTTTTTTTTTTGAGACGGAGTCTGGCTCTATCGCCCAGGCTGGAGTGCAGTGGCACTATCTCCACTCACTGCAAGCTCCGCCTCCCGGGTTCACGCCATTCTCCTGCCTCAGCCTCCTGAGTAGCTGGGACTACAGGCGCCTGCCACCATGCCCGGCTAATTTTTGTATTTTTAGTAGAGATGGGGTTTCACCATGTTAGCCAGGATGGTCTCGCTCTCCTGACCTTGTGATCCGCCCATCTCGGCCTCCCAAAGTGCTAGGATTACAGGTGTGAGCCACCATGCCCAGCTGAAACTCCATCTCTACTAAAAAACACAAAAAATTAGCTGGGCGTCGTAGCAGGTACTTGTAATCCCAGCTACTCGGAAAGCTGAGGCAGGAGAATCGCTTGAAGCCAGGAGGTGGAGGTTGTAGCGAGCCGAGATTGCGTCACTATACTCCAACCTGGGTGACAGAGTGAGACTGTCTCAAAGAAAACAAAAAAAGACATTAAGTCTCATACAATTATGAAATTTCATGATTCCAGAAGGCTTTAGTAATCAAAATACAGATTTAAGACACTTATTCAGTCATTTCACTTAATTCAGCCATCTATTCATTTATTCATTGATTCCATCTTTATTGAATACCTACTATGTGCAGTGCAGTTACTCCAATCTTATCCAACATTGGACTACTAGCTAGTAAGATTTTTGTAATTCTATTTTTAAATTATTCCTTTACATGGGACAAAATTCAAAAGGTATAATATACAATGAAAAGGAAATCTCGCGCTGGGCACGGTGGCTCATGCCTGTAATCCCAGCACTTTGGGAGGCCAAGGCAGGTGGATCACCTGAGGTCAGGAGTTCGAGACCAGCCTGACCAACATGGAGAAACCCCGTCTCTACTAAAAAAATATAAAATTAGCCAGGTGTGGTGGCACATGCCTATAATCCCAGCTACTAGGGAGGCTGAAGCAGGAGAATCACTTGAACCGGGGAGGCAGAGGTTGCGGTGAGCCGAGATGGTGCCATTATACTCCAGCCTGGGAAACAAGAGCAAAACTCCATCTAGAAAAAAAAAAAAAAAGGAAATCTTGCACCCCAGTTCCCCAGTCATTCACCTCACCTCCTTAAACAAAAAACAAGAAAAAGAACAATTAGACCAGGCTTGGTGGCTCACACCTGTAATCCCAGCACTTTGGGAGGTCAAGTGGGCAGATCACAAGGTCAGGAGTTCGAGACCAGCCTGACCAACATGGTAAAACCCCCGTCTCTACTAAAAATACAAAAAATAGCTGGGCATGGTGGCGTGCGCCTGTAATCCCAGCTACTCAGGAGGCTGAGGCAGGAGAATTGCTTGAATCTAGGAGGCAGAGGTTGCAGTGAGCCAAGATTGGATCACTGTACTCCAGCCCGGGCAACAGAATAAGACTGTCTCAAAAAAAAAAAAAAAAAAATTAAAAGAGTTATAATAAATACAGGCTTAGAAAAGAATAAAGTCTCAAAGCAAGGTAAAGGGGCAATAAATTGTATGAAGATGTGCATTGTTATTTCACACATGGCTAACATGTTACAAGTTGTTCTTTTGAATGGTCAGCTATCAACAATAACATGCTTAGCCAGTAAGTCAGAGCCCAGCAAGGGGGTTCTGTAGGTTTCCAGTTTTTCTGGATTGGTTTTTCTTCTAAGGGCTAAAAGGTTCTAATGAAGGTAGCCACTTCCAAAGTATTTACCTTTTACTTACCTAGGTAGTAAGCCAATGTTATCTGATGAGTCAAATTCTAGGGATATGCAAGTGAATGTAAATACTTTTTCCTGCCACCACAGTTTTGATATTCAAATCCTAGTAGTTTCACATTTAAAAATATAATATTGGCCAGGCGCAATGGCTCATGCCTGTAAGCCCAGCACTTTATGAGACTGAGGCAGGCGAATCACTTGAGGTCAGGAGTTCAAGACCAGCCTGGCCAACATGGCCAGGCTCTACTAAAAATAGAGCCCATCTCTACTAAAAATACATACAAAAAAATTAGCCAGGCGTGGTGGCAAGTGCCTGTAATCTCAGCTATTTGGGAGGCTGAGGCAGAAGAATCACTTAAACCCCGGAGGCGGAGGTTGCCTTGAGCAGAGATTGCGCCACTGCACTCCAGCCTGGGCAACAGAGTGAGACTCCGCCTCAAAAAAAAAAAAAGTAATACTGTCAATGTGCTAATGTTCTTCCGATTTGTCCAATATTAATCTACCGATGTTTAAGGTTTGTTAATGTTTCAATGCACAAAATTAACTAGGTATTAATCTTTTATTAAAAATATTTTATTGGCCAGGTGTGGTGGCTTATGCCTATAATTCCAGCACTTTGAGAGGCCGAGGCAGGCAGATCACCTAAGGTGGACAGTTCAAGACCAGCCTGACCAACATGGAGATACCCCATCTCTACTAAAAATACAAAACTAGCCGAGTGTGGTGGCACATGCCTGTAATCCCAGCTACTCAGGAGGCTGAGGCAGGGGAATCGCTTGAACCCAGGAGGCAGAGGTTGTGGTGAGCCGAGATCATGCCATTGCACTCCAGCCTGGACAACAAGAGCGAGACTCCATCTCAAAAAAAAAAAATGCAAAGCTGGGCCTGATGGCTCACGCCTCTAATCTAAGCACTTTGGGAGGCCTAGGCGGGCGGATCACAAGGTGGAGAGATAAAGACCATTCTGGCCAACATGGTGAAACCTTGTCTCTACTAAAAATACAAAAATTGGGTCGGGCGTGGTGGCTCACGCCTGTAATCCCAGCACTTTGGGAGGCCGAGGTGGGCGGATCACCTGAGGTCAGGAGTTTGAGACCAGCCTGACCAACATAGTGAAAACCTGTCTTTACTAAAAATGCAAAAATTAGCCGGGCATGGTGGCATGCGCCTGTAATCCCGCTATTCAGGAGGCTGAGGCAGGAGAATCACTTGAACCTGGGTGGCGGAGGTTGCAGTGAGCCGAGATCGCACCACTGCCCTCTAGCCTGGGCGACAGAGTGAGACTGCATCTCAAAAAAAAAAAAAAAAAAAATTGTCAAATTATTGACAGAACAGACATGCTGTAGTTTGGTTGTTTATCCTCCCAAACACCATGTTGAAATTTGACCCTCTATGTAAAGGCAGGGCCTAATGAGAGGTGTTTAGGTCGTAGGGGTGGATCTCTCATGCATGGCTTGGTGCTGTCCTTGTAATACTGAGTAGATTCTTGCTCTGTTAGTTCCTTCAGAGCTGGCTTGTTAAAAAGAGCCTGGCAGCTCCTCCCTGCTCTCTCTCCATGTGATCTCTGCACACACAGGCTGCTCTGCACCTTTCACTATGAAGCAGCCTGAGGCCTTCACCAGAGGCAGATGTTGGTAACGTGCTTCTTGTACAACCTACAGAATTGTGAGCCAAATAAACCTATTTTCTGGTTTTTTTTGTTTTTTTTTTTGTTTTTTTTTGAGACAGAGTCTCACTCTGTCGCCAGGCTGGGGTGCAGTGGCGCCATCTCAGCTCACTGCAACCTCCACCTTCTAGGTTCAAGCAATTCTCCTGCCTCAGCCTCCCGAGTAGCTGGGATTACAGGCACCTGCCACCATACCCTGCTAATTTTTTGTATTTTCAGTAGAGACAGGGTTTCACCATGTTGGCCAGGATGGTCTTGATCTCTGGACCGTGTGATTAGCCCACCTCAGCCTCCCAAAGTGCTGGGATTACTGGCATGAGGCACCACACCCGGCCAATAAACCTATTTTCTTTATAAATTATACAACTTCAGGTATTTCTTTTTAGCAACACAAACAGACAAAGGCAAGGTGCTCGAGAAGAGAGCCCTAAAATGATTTACTGGTAGGTTTTAGATTTGAAAAGCAAAACAAAATCATAAAACTATTCATGTACAGGCCAGAATAAAATTGTCAATGGAAGGACATTAAAATTTTGGTTTGGGACCACAATTATGGTGATTTTTCTTTTCTTTCTTTTTTTTTTTTTTTTTTTTGAGATGGAGTCTCACTCTGTCGCCCAGGGTGGAGTGCAGTGGTGCGACCTCAGCTCACTGCTGCAACCTCTGCCTCCTGGGTTCCAGCAATTCTCCTTCCTTAGCCTCCCAAGTAGCTGGTACTACAGGCATGTGTCATCACGCCTGGCTAATTTTTTTGTATTTTTAGTAGAGGCGGGGTTTCACCATGTTGGCCAGGCTGGTCTCGAACTCCTGACCTCAAGTGATCCGCCCACCTCAGCCTCACAAAGTGCTGGGATTACAGGCGTGAGCCACCGCCCCCGGTGATTTTGCTTTTCTTTCTTTTTTTAGAAGGAGTTTTGCTCTTGTTGCCCAGGCTGGAATGCAATGGAGCAAACACGGCTCACCACAAACTCCGCCTACTGGGTTTAAGCGATTCTCTTGCCTCAGCCTACTGAGTAGCTGGGATTACCGGCAATCGTCACCATGCCTGGCTAATTTTGTATTTTTAGTAGAGACGGGGTTTCTCCGTGTTGGTCAGGCTGGTCTCGAACTCCCGACCTCAGGTGATCCACCCGCCTCAGCCTCCCAAAGTGCTGGGATTACAGGCGTGAGCCACTGCGCCCGGCCTAATTTTGCTTTTCAAAAAGAACTTTGAATCTCCCTCAGTCTGCAGAGCACCTTGTAAAATGCATTTCGTCAAAAATGAGGCATTTGGGGTGTCTCAAAAAGAAAAGTGGGGAAGAAATGGAAAAGTGAGCAAAGGAACGGAATAGACATTTAATGACAACAAAAAGAAAATCCACATGATCAAAACAAAATACAAAGAAATGTTCAATAATATGAAACATGCATATTTGTTTGTTTTTTGAGATTGAATTTTGCTCTATCGCCCAGGCTGGAATGCAGTGGCAAAATCTTGGCTCACTGAAACCTCCACCTGCTGGTTTCAAGTGATTCTCCTGCCTCAGCCTCCCAAGTAGCTGGGATTACAGGCAACTGCCACCACGCCTGGCTAATTTTTTGTATTTTTAGTAGAGACAGGGTTTCGCCATGTTGGCCACGCTGATCTTGAACTCACGACCTTAGGTGATCTACCCACCTTGGCCTCCCAAAGTGCTTGGATTATAGGCGTGAGCCACTGTGTCTGGCCTGAACATGCATATTGACAAGGGTTTCTCTAAATTATAAAACCCAGCACCTCATGGGTTTTTCACATGATATTCTGGCAACAGTTTCTTTTTTTTTTTTTTTTTTTTTGAGACGGAGTTTCGCTCATTTCCCAGAGTGGAGTGCAATGATGCCATCTCAGCTTACTGCAGCCTCCACCTCCGAGGTTCAAGTGATTCTCCTGACTCAGCCTCCTGAGTAGTTGAGATTTACAGGCATGCGTCACCACGGCTAATTTTGTATTTTTAGTAGAGGTGGGATTTTTCCATATTGGTCAGGCTGGTCTCAAACTCCAGACCTCAGGTGATCTGTCCACCTCAGCCTCCCAAAGCAATTTCTTTAAAATGATAAAATGATAAAACTCGACCGGACGCGGTGGCTCACGCCTGTAATCCCAGCACTTTGGGAGGCCGAGGCGGGTGGATCACAAGGTCAGGAGATCGAGACCATTCTGGCTAAAATGGTGAAACCCTGTCTCTACTAAAGAAATACAAAAAAATTAGCCGGGTGTGGTGGCGGGTGCCTGTAGTCCCAGCTGCTTGGAAGGCTGAGGCAGGAGAATGGTGTGAACTTGGGAGGTGGGGCTTGCAGTGAGCCTAGATCGCGCCACTTCACTCCAGCCTGGGCGACAGAGCCAGACTGCATCTCAAAAAAAGAAAAAAAGGCCGGGCGCGGTGGCTCAAGCCTGTAATCCCAGCACTTTGGGAGGCCGAGACAGGCGGATCATGAGGTCAGGAGATCGAGACCATCCTGGCTAACACGGTGAAACCCCGTCTCTACTAAAAAAAAAATACAAAAAACTAGCCGGGCGAGGTGGCGGGCGCCTGTAGTCCCAGCTACTCCGGAGGCTGAGGCAGGAGAATGGCGTGAACCCAGGAGGCGGAGCTTGCAGTGAGCTGAGATCCGGCCACTGCACTCCAGCCCAGGAGACACAGCAAGACTCCGTCTCCAAAAAAAAAAAAAAAAAGAAAAAGAAAAAAAAAAAACTCATTATCTCAAGGTTTTCTGGAAACCAGCACTCATACATGGTTAGTCGGACTAATTTTAGCTATGAGAATTTATCCTTAGGAAATAATCATATATTTTTGTATAAGTTTGTTTACTGCAGTGTTGTTTATAATGAGTATAAATAACCCAGATGGCAAACAATATATAAGTTAATAAGTAATATTTTCAAATAATGGATTACAAATTTAGTTGTGAAAAACAGTCATACCTTAAGTGCATATGGGGAAATGTTTTACAATGTATTGTTAAATAAAGATTTCACCTGGGTACAGTGGCTCACGCTTATAATCCCAGCACTTTGGGAGGCTGAGGCAGGCAGATTGCTTGATCCCAGGAATTCAAGACCAGTCTGGGCAACATGGTGAAACCTTGTCTCTACACAAATGTAAAAATTAACCAGGCATGCTGGTGCATGCCTGTATTCCCAGCTACTTGGGATATGGGGAGTCACCTGAGCTTGGGGAAGTCAAGGCTGCAGTACGCTGTGATTGCACCACTGCACTCCAGCATAGGCAACAGAGTAAGACCTTGTCTCAAAACAAAAAGAAAAACAGATTTCAAAACACTAAATAGAAAGTGATCACAATTTTATTTTTTAAGGAAATATGCATAAAATGAACACAAAGGCAATATTAGATTATAACAAAATCTTAAGGATGTTTATCCTTTGGTGATGGGATTATAAGATGTTATTTATTTGCTTCTTTGTGTCTTCATTTGGATTTTTAAAACGTCAACATGGTGCCATGACTATGTGGAGAAAAAAGGCAGACATTCTATATAGAGAGAGAGCTATTTTATTTTAAGCATCTGTGATGAGTGATGGAGCATTTCACACACAACAAGGATGAAAAGAGGGAGGGTTTGTCAGATGAAATAATAGAATATTCAACTGGAGGGTGGGTTAGAAATCATTCAATTTAACTTCCTTTATTTTACATATGAAAATATTCAAGTTTATCTAAGGCCACACAGGTAATGTTTAGAATCCAGAACAACAATTGGATTTTCTACTTTCCAAGATCTTTAGCTCATCTTTCTTCCTTTCTACTTATGTATAATGCAGGAGCTGGCAGTAGAGCTCTTTTAACTCTGAAAAAAGAGATAGAAAATTGTTAGGATAAAGAGAAAAGCTGTATCTTAAATAGCATGTTAAATAGCATGGTGACATGACTTTTCTTTTCCTTCTTTTTTGGAGACAGGGTCTTGCTCTGTCGCTCACACTGGAGTGCAGTGGCATGATCATACCCCACTGTAACCTCAAACTCCTAGGCTCAAGCAATTCTCCCACTTCAGCTTCCTGAGGAGCTAGGACTACAGGAAGACACCATCATGCCCAGCTAATTTTAAAAAATTTTTGTAGATGAGGGGACTCACTATGTTTCCCAGGCTGGTCTTGAACGTTGTAATCTCAATCAATCTTCTTGCCTCAGCCTCCTGAAACACTAGCATTACAGGCGGGAGCCACTCTGCCCCACAGCCTTTTCCTATTTTTGAATTGGCATTTGCCAAAAACAAAAAAAAGCAAAAAACCCACCATGTACATACTTCATAGTTGTCTTCAGAATAGCACATTTTAAATAAAACCTCTAAATAAAACTTCATAGTGCTGATTTAAATATCCTTTTCTTTCAAACATCATCCATTTTTTTCCCACCAGCCTTTTTTCCCAGTGTTAATTTCCCTGAAGACCACAGACTGATGACAAGAAGTAAAAATTGGGCTGGGCACAGTGGCTCATGCCTGTAAATCCCAACAATTTGGGAGGCCGAGGTTGGTGGATCATGAGGTCAGGAGTTGAGTCCCACCTAACCAACATGGTGAAACCCTGTCCCTAAATGTCATTGTCAAAAAATGGTATATACCTTTGTGTTAGAAAGCTAGCATCATGTACATTTTTGTTCATATATTTAGACATTCAAGTATTTTTTTTTTTTTTTTAGATGGAGCTTCCCTCTGGTTGCCAAGGCTGGAGTGCAAAGGCACTATGTTGGCTCACTGCAACTTCTGCCTCCCAGGTTCAAGAGATTCTCCTTCCTCAGCCTCCTGAGTCCTGGGATTACAGGCACACACCACCACACCTGGCTAATTTTTGGATTTATTTAGTAGAGATGGGGTTTCACCATGTTGGCCAGGCTGGTTCTCCAACTCCTGACCTTCAGTGATCCACCTGCCTCGGCCTCCCAAAATGCTGGGATCACAGGTGTGAGCCACCATGCCTGGCCTGTTCAACCAGTATTTATTGAGCTCCTAGCATGAGACTGATTCTGTGCTATCCCTGGATATAAAATGGAAATTGAAACAGACTTAAACCCTGACCTTGGAGTTCAGTCTAGTATATAATAGTCTCTACTAAATTATACATATAAGTCAGGAATCATGTCTTATTCATCAGTATAATGAATATAGTGGGTTTTCTTTGAATATTTGTAGACTAAATGAATGAAATTTGCTGGGCGCGGTGGCTCAAGCCTGTAATCCCAGCACTTTGGGAGGCCGAGATGGGCGGATCACGAGGTTAGGAGATTGAGACCATCCTGGCTAACACGGTGAAACCCCGTCTCTACTAAAAATACAAAAAAATTAGCCAGGCGTGGTGGCGGGTGCCTGTGGTCCCAGCCACTCTGGAGGCTGAGGCGGGAGAATTGCATAAACCTGGGAGGCGGAGCTTGCAGTGGGCTGAGATCCAGCCACTGCACTCCAGCCTGGGCAACAGAGTGAGAGTCTGTCTCAAATAAATAAATAAATAAATAAATAAATAAATAAATAAATAAATAAATAAATTTTACCAAGAGTAACCTTGCCATAAACTAAGAAATAGTTATTTTTACTCCAGACATATATGTACTTATGGAAGTTTGAGAAATAATGTGGACTAAGAAGCCCTTATATAGCCTCACTGAACTTTAGCGTGCTCCTTCCAAAGCCAACCCATCATTCAAATAATCCAAAATTCTGTCTAATGTTTTGGATTATTTGAATATGAACAGATTCCTGACACAAAAACAAAAATGTGGCCACCCATTGATAAAGCAAACAGCCTTGGTGCTCAGACACTGCTGCCGTTTAGTTCAGAACAGATTATTGTCATTATTATAATTTTGTTATTTAAAAAGAAAACTCTTGGCGCCTGGGCGCGGTGGCTCATGCCTGTAATCCCAGCACTTTGGGAGGCTGCAGCAGGCAGTTCACCAGGTCAGGAGATTGAGACCATCCTGGCTAACAAGGTGAAACCCCGTCTATACTAAAAATACAAAAAAAGTAGCCGGGCGTGGCGGCGGGCGCCTATAGTCCCAACTAGGCGGAGGCTGAGCTTGCAGTGAGCCGAGATCGCGCCGCTGCACTCCAGCCTCACCGACAGAGCGAGACTCCATCTAAAAAAAAAAAAAAAAAAGGAAGGAAAAAAGAAAAGAAAACTCTAGCTGAGCACGGTGGCTCATGCCTGTAATTCTAACACTTTGGGAGGCCAAGGCGGATGGATCACTTGAAGTAAGGAGTTAAGAGACCAGCCTGGCCAACATGGCAAAACTTCATCTCTACTAAAAATACAAAAATTAGCTGGGCATCGATATACATGCCTTTAATCCCATCTACTCAGGAGGCTGAGGCAAGAAAATCACTTGAACTGGTGAGGCAGTTGCAGTGAGATCGCACCACTGCACTCCAACCTGGGTGACAAAACAAGACTGTCTCTCTCTCTCAAAAAAAAAAAAGAAAACTCTGACATTTATTTTCCAATGGTTTTCATTACCATTGAGATAATTTGATAAGTATTGGGATAATTTGGGGAAGTAATCTGAGAGATTATATGACCCAGCACTTTTGGAAGCAAGTAACAGATTTCTACACAAATACATAACAGAAATCTCTAAAGTAACACATTTTGAAATGAGGAACTGTATCAGGAACTTTTAAAGTTTTAGAGACTAGTCAGTATGTAACCGTATCTTTTCATTTGCTGACATCTCAGTGAAATCAGAATCTGTGCTATTAAATCAAAGAAGAAAAAGCCTGTAAGGACTTTCCTCTATCTCCCCTGTAAATAATAGATTTTTTTTTTTTTTTTGAGACAGAGTTTTGTTCTTGTTGCCCAAGCTGGAGTGCAGTGGCACGATCTTGGCTCACTACAACCTTCGCCTCCCGGGTTCAAGCAATTCTCCCAAAGTGCTGGGATTACAGGCGAGAGCCACCACGCCCAGTCATAAATAATCAATTTTTCCTACTTTAATTTACCTGGGGGAGTAAACACAATATGAAACGACAAAAACTTGATCCTCCCTAAATATGATCTACCTAGTAAAATGCTGGCCAGCTGCAATGTCTCGTGCCTGTAATCTTGGCACTTTGGGAGGCCAAGGCAGGCGGATTACTTGAGGCCAGGCCAGGAGTTCGAGATCAGCCTGGCCAACATGGCGAAACCCTGTCTCTGCTAAAAAATACAAAAATTGGGAGGGATAACATTAAGAGAAATACCTAATGTAAATGATGGGTTAATGGGTGCAGCATGCCAACATGGCACATGTATACGTATGGAACAAACCTGCATGTTGTACACATGTACCCTAGAACTTAAAGTATAATAATAATAAAAAAGAAATCTCACATATCAGAATATGTTACATTCTTTACAGATACTAAGATTTCCTTTAATGGATTTTTGAAGTCATATTTATAAAAAGTTCTTATATTAACCATGGAGGAGATGAGTACTTAAGGCACAAAAAGACATTTTTTTCTCTGAGTCAGCAATACTTGTCCTTAAATTTCCCATTGGAGGGCAAACCTGATTTGAAATCTGACTCCTTTTTGTCTCTTGGGGTTGTTCCCACCTAAACAGAACATTACAGCATTTACTGCAGGGCCAAATGAAAGACAGAAGTCAGAAAGTAACTCCTAGAAAATGGAATAAATTGTTCCTGAAGGTTTAAAAAAAAAAATACAAAAATTAACCAGGCATGTGGCCCATGCCTGTAATCCCAGCTACTCTTAGGAGACTGAGGCAGGAGAATCACTTGAACTCAGGAGGCAGAAGTTGCAGTCAGCTGAGATGGTGCCACTGTACTCCAGCCTGGGTGACAGAGTGAGACTCTGTCTCAAAAAAATAAAGAAAAAAAAAGTGGTGGCCGGGCGCGGTGGCTCAAGCCTGTAATCCCAGCACTTTGGGAGGCCGAGACGGGCGGATCACGAGGTCAGGAGATCGAGACCATCCTGGCTAACACGGTGAAACCCCGTCTCTACTAAAAATACAAAAAACTAGCCGGGCGAGGTGGCGGGCGCCTGTAGTCCCAGCTACTCCGGAGGCTGAGGCAGGAGAATGGCGTAAACCCGGGAGGCGGAGCTTGCAGTGAGCTGAGATCTGGCCACTGCACTCCAGCTCGGGCGACAGAGCAAGACTCCGTCTCAAAAAAAAAAAAAAAAAAAAA
>NC_045434.1:108155102-108155931 GCF_002776525.5 Piliocolobus tephrosceles | reverse complement strand
TGATCCACCCGTCTCAGCCTCCCAAAGTGCTGGGATTACAGGCTTGAGCCACCGCTCCCGGCCGGTTTTTTTATTTGTATAAATTTTAGGTATACAGTTTAAGGAGTGTGGTTTTGTTACATGGTTATATTTTGTAGTGGTGAAGTCTGGGCTTTTTTTTTTTTTTTTTTTTTTTTATTTGAGACGGAGTTTTGCTCTTGTTGCCCAGGCTGGAGTGCAATGGCGCGATCTCAGCTCACCGCAACCTCTGCTTCTCGGGTTCAAGCGATTCCAGCCAAAGTCAGGGCTTTTAGTGTATCTATCGCCTGAATAATGTACATTGTACCCATTAAGTAGTTTCTCATCCCTCAGCCCCTCCACCATTCTGAAGCTCCGTCGTTCCACACTCTATGTATAGGTGTACACATTATTTAGCTCCCACTTGTAAATGAAAGCATGTGTTATTTGACTTTCTGTGTGCGAGTTTTTTTACTTAAGATAATGGCCTCCAGCTCCATCCATATTGCTGCAAAAGACATGATTTCATTCGTTTTTATGGCTGAATAGTATCCCATTGGGTATATATACCACATTTTCTTTATCCAATTATGGTTGATGGATACTTAGGTTGATTCCATATCTTTGCTATTGTGAATAGTGCTGAGATAATCATATGAGTGCAGGTGTCCTTTTGATATAATGATTTATTTTCCCTTGGGTAGATAGCCAGTGGTGGGATTGCTGGATAGAATGGTAGTTATATTTTTAGTTTTTTGAGAAATCTCCATACTGTTTTCCATAGAGGTTGTAGTAATTTTTTTTTTTTTTTTTTTTTTTTTTTTTTTTTTTG
>NC_045434.1:108152481-108155002 GCF_002776525.5 Piliocolobus tephrosceles | reverse complement strand
TCTCCTGACCTCGTGATCCGCCCGTCTCGGCCTCCCAAAGTGCTGGGATTACAGGCTTGAGCCACCGCGCCCGGCCACCACTTTTTTTTTCTTTATTTTTTTGAGACAGAGTCTCACTCTGTCACCCAGGCTGGAGTACAGTGGCACCATCTCAGCTGACTGCAACTTCTGCCTCCTGAGTTCAAGTGATTCTCCTGCCTCAGTCTCCTAAGAGTAGCTGGGATTACAGGCATGGGCCACATGCCTGGTTAATTTTTGGATTTTGTTTTTTAAACCTTCAGGAACAATTTATTCCATTTTCTAGGAGTTACTTTCTGACTTCTGTCTTTCATTTGGCCCTGCAGTAAATGCTGTAATGTTCTGTTTAGGTGGGAACAACCCCAAGAGACAAAAAGGAGTCAGATTTCAAATCAGGTTTGCCCTCCAATGGGAAATTTAAGGACAAGTATTGCTGACTCAGAGAAAAAAATGTCTTTTTGTGCCTTAAGTACTCATCTCCTCCATGGTTAATATAAGAACTTTTTATAAATATGACTTCAAAAATCCATTAAAGGAAATCTTAGTATCTGTAAAGAATGTAACATATTCTGATATGTGAGATTTCTTTTTTATTATTATTATACTTTAAGTTCTAGGGTACATGTGTACAACATGCAGGTTTGTTCCATACGTATACATGTGCCATGTTGGCATGCTGCACCCATTAACCCATCATTTACATTAGGTATTTCTCTTAATGTTATCCCTCCCAATTTTTGTATTTTTTAGCAGAGACAGGGTTTCGCCATGTTGGCCAGGCTGATCTCGAACTCCTGGCCTGGCCTCAAGTAATCCGCCTGCCTTGGCCTCCCAAAGTGCCAAGATTACAGGCACGAGACATTGCAGCTGGCCAGCATTTTACTAGGTAGATCATATTTAGGGAGGATCAAGTTTTTGTCGTTTCATATTGTGTTTACTCCCCCAGGTAAATTAAAGTAGGAAAAATTGATTATTTATGACTGGGCGTGGTGGCTCTCGCCTGTAATCCCAGCACTTTGGGAGAATTGCTTGAACCCGGGAGGCGAAGGTTGTAGTGAGCCAAGATCGTGCCACTGCACTCCAGCTTGGGCAACAAGAACAAAACTCTGTCTCAAAAAAAAAAAAAAAATCTATTATTTACAGGGGAGATAGAGGAAAGTCCTTACAGGCTTTTTCTTCTTTGATTTAATAGCACAGATTCTGATTTCACTGAGATGTCAGCAAATGAAAAGATACGGTTACATACTGACTAGTCTCTAAAACTTTAAAAGTTCCTGATACAGTTCCTCATTTCAAAATGTGTTACTTTAGAGATTTCTGTTATGTATTTGTGTAGAAATCTGTTACTTGCTTCCAAAAGTGCTGGGTCATATAATCTCTCAGATTACTTCCCCAAATTATCCCAATACTTATCAAATTATCTCAATGGTAATGAAAACCATTGGAAAATAAATGTCAGAGTTTTCTTTTTTTTTTTTGAGAGAGAGAGACAGTCTTGTTTTGTCACCCAGGTTGGAGTGCAGTGGTGCGATCTCACTGCAACTGCCTCACCAGTTCAAGTGATTTTCTTGCCTCAGCCTCCTGAGTAGATGGGATTAAAGGCATGTATATCGATGCCCAGCTAATTTTTGTATTTTTAGTAGAGATGAAGTTTTGCCATGTTGGCCAGGCTGGTCTCTTAACTCCTTACTTCAAGTGATCCATCCGCCTTGGCCTCCCAAAGTGTTAGAATTACAGGCATGAGCCACCGTGCTCAGCTAGAGTTTTCTTTTCTTTTTTCCTTCCTTTTTTTTTTTTTTTTTTGAGATGGAGTCTCGCTCTGTCGGTGAGGCTGGAGTGCAGCGGCGCGATCTCGGCTCACTGCAAGCTCAGCCTCCGCCTAGTTGGGACTATAGGCGCCCGCCGCCACGCCCGGCTACTTTTTTTGTATTTTTAGTATAGACGGGGTTTCACCTTGTTAGCCAGGATGGTCTCAATCTCCTGACCTGGTGAACTGCCTGCTGCAGCCTCCCAAAGTGCTGGGATTACAGGCATGAGCCACCGCGCCCAGGCGCCAAGAGTTTTCTTTTTAAATAACAAAATTATAATAATGACAATAATCTGTTCTGAACTAAACGGCAGCAGTGTCTGAGCACCAAGGCTGTTTGCTTTATCAATGGGTGGCCACATTTTTGTTTTTGTGTCAGGAATCTGTTCATATTCAAATAATCCAAAACATTAGACAGAATTTTGGATTATTTGAATGATGGGTTGGCTTTGGAAGGAGCACGCTAAAGTTCAGTGAGGCTATATAAGGGCTTCTTAGTCCACATTATTTCTCAAACTTCCATAAGTACATATATGTCTGGAGTAAAAATAACTATTTCTTAGTTTATGGCAAGGTTACTCTTGGTAAAATTTATTTATTTATTTATTTATTTATTTATTTATTTATTTATTTATTTATTTGAGACAAGTAAAATTTATTTATTTATTTATTTATTTATTTATTTATTTATTTGAG
>NC_045434.1:108125993-108152381 GCF_002776525.5 Piliocolobus tephrosceles | reverse complement strand
TTATTTATTTATTTATTTATTTATTTATTTATTTATTTATTTATTTGTTTGAGACAAGTAAAATTTATTTATTTATTTATTTATTTATTTATTTATTTATTTATTTATTTATTTATTTATTTATTTGAGACAGACTCTCACTCTGTTGCCCAGGCTGGAGTGCAGTGGCTGGATCTCAGCCCACTGCAAGCTCCGCCTCCCAGGTTTATGCAATTCTCCCGCCTCAGCCTCCAGAGTGGCTGGGACCACAGGCACCCGCCACCACGCCTGGCTAATTTTTTTGTATTTTTAGTAGAGACGGGGTTTCACCGTGTTAGCCAGGATGGTCTCAATCTCCTAACCTCGTGATCCGCCCATCTCGGCCTCCCAAAGTGCTGGGATTACAGGCTTGAGCCACCGCGCCCAGCAAATTTCATTCATTTAGTCTACAAATATTCAAAGAAAACCCACTATATTCATTATACTGATGAATAAGACATGATTCCTGACTTATATGTATAATTTAGTAGAGACTATTATATACTAGACTGAACTCCAAGGTCAGGGTTTAAGTCTGTTTCAATTTCCATTTTATATCCAGGGATAGCACAGAATCAGTCTCATGCTAGGAGCTCAATAAATACTGGTTGAACAGGCCAGGCATGGTGGCTCACACCTGTGATCCCAGCATTTTGGGAGGCCGAGGCAGGTGGATCACTGAAGGTCAGGAGTTGGAGAACCAGCCTGGCCAACATGGTGAAACCCCATCTCTACTAAATAAATCCAAAAATTAGCCAGGTGTGGTGGTGTGTGCCTGTAATCCCAGGACTCAGGAGGCTGAGGAAGGAGAATCTCTTGAACCTGGGAGGCAGAAGTTGCAGTGAGCCAACATAGTGCCTTTGCACTCCAGCCTTGGCAACCAGAGGGAAGCTCCATCTAAAAAAAAAAAAAATACTTGAATGTCTAAATATATGAACAAAAATGTACATGATGCTAGCTTTCTAACACAAAGGTATATACCATTTTTTGACAATGACATTTAGGGACAGGGTTTCACCATGTTGGTTAGGTGGGACTCAACTCCTGACCTCATGATCCACCAACCTCGGCCTCCCAAATTGTTGGGATTTACAGGCATGAGCCACTGTGCCCAGCCCAATTTTTACTTCTTGTCATCAGTCTGTGGTCTTCAGGGAAATTAACACTGGGAAAAAAGGCTGGTGGGAAAAAAATGGATGATGTTTGAAAGAAAAGGATATTTAAATCAGCACTATGAAGTTTTATTTAGAGGTTTTATTTAAAATGTGCTATTCTGAAGACAACTATGAAGTATGTACATGGTGGGTTTTTTGCTTTTTTTTGTTTTTGGCAAATGCCAATTCAAAAATAGGAAAAGGCTGTGGGGCAGAGTGGCTCCCGCCTGTAATGCTAGTGTTTCAGGAGGCTGAGGCAAGAAGATTGATTGAGATTACAACGTTCAAGACCAGCCTGGGAAACATAGTGAGTCCCCTCATCTACAAAAATTTTTTAAAATTAGCTGGGCATGATGGTGTCTTCCTGTAGTCCTAGCTCCTCAGGAAGCTGAAGTGGGAGAATTGCTTGAGCCTAGGAGTTTGAGGTTACAGTGGGGTATGATCATGCCACTGCACTCCAGTGTGAGCGACAGAGCAAGACCCTGTCTCCAAAAAAGAAGGAAAAGAAAAGTCATGTCACCATGCTATTTAACATGCTATTTAAGATACAGCTTTTCTCTTTATCCTAACAATTTTCTATCTCTTTTTTCAGAGTTAAAAGAGCTCTACTGCCAGCTCCTGCATTATACATAAGTAGAAAGGAAGAAAGATGAGCTAAAGATCTTGGAAAGTAGAAAATCCAATTGTTGTTCTGGATTCTAAACATTACCTGTGTGGCCTTAGATAAACTTGAATATTTTCATATGTAAAATAAAGGAAGTTAAATTGAATGATTTCTAACCCACCCTCCAGTTGAATATTCTATTATTTCATCTGACAAACCCTCCCTCTTTTCATCCTTGTTGTGTGTGAAATGCTCCATCACTCATCACAGATGCTTAAAATAAAATAGCTCTCTCTCTATATAGAATGTCTGCCTTTTTTCTCCACATAGTCATGGCACCATGTTGACGTTTTAAAAATCCAAATGAAGACACAAAGAAGCAAATAAATAACATCTTATAATCCCATCACCAAAGGATAAACATCCTTAAGATTTTGTTATAATCTAATATTGCCTTTGTGTTCATTTTATGCATATTTCCTTAAAAAATAAAATTGTGATCACTTTCTATTTAGTGTTTTGAAATCTGTTTTTCTTTTTGTTTTGAGACAAGGTCTTACTCTGTTGCCTATGCTGGAGTGCAGTGGTGCAATCACAGCGTACTGCAGCCTTGACTTCCCCAAGCTCAGGTGACTCCCCATATCCCAAGTAGCTGGGAATACAGGCATGCACCAGCATGCCTGGTTAATTTTTACATTTGTGTAGAGACAAGGTTTCACCATGTTGCCCAGACTGGTCTTGAATTCCTGGGATCAAGCAATCTGCCTGCCTCAGCCTCCCAAAGTGCTGGGATTATAAGCGTGAGCCACTGTACCCAGGTGAAATCTTTATTTAACAATACATTGTAAAACATTTCCCCATATGCACTTAAGGTATGACTGTTTTTCACAACTAAATTTGTAATCCATTATTTGAAAATATTACTTATTAACTTATATATTGTTTGCCATCTGGGTTATTTATACTCATTATAAACAACACTGCAGTAAACAAACTTATACAAAAATATATGATTATTTCCTAAGGATAAATTCTCATAGCTAAAATTAGTCCGACTAACCATGTATGAGTGCTGGTTTCCAGAAAACCTTGAGATAATGAGTTTTTTTTTTTTCTTTTTCTTTTTTTTTTTTTTTTTGGAGACGGAGTCTTGCTGTGTCTCCTGGGCTGGAGTGCAGTGGCCGGATCTCAGCTCACTGCAAGCTCCGCCTCCTGGGTTCACGCCATTCTCCTGCCTCAGCCTCCGGAGTAGCTGGGACTACAGGCGCCCGCCACCTCGCCCGGCTAGTTTTTTGTATTTTTTAGTAGAGACGGGGTTTCACCGTGTTAGCCAGGATGGTCTCGATCTCCTGACCTCGTGATCCGCCCGTCTCGGCCTCCCAAAGTGCTGGGATTACAGGCTTGAGCCACCGCACCCGGCTTAATTTTTGTATTTTTAGTAGAAATAGGATTTCATTATGTTGGCCAGGCTGGTCTCCAACTCCCGAACTCAGGTGATCCACCTGCCTCAGCCTCCCAAAGGCATGAGCTACCATGCCCAGCCTATGTTTGCTTTTCTTTTCTTTCTTTCTTTTTTTTTTTTGAGATGGAGTCTCACTCTGTCGCTCAGGCTGGAGTCCAATGGTGCGATCTCGGCTCACTGCAGCCACCATCTCCCAGGTTCAAGTGATTCTCTCGTGTCAGCCTCCCAAGTAGCTGGAGTACAGGCACCCAACGTCATACCCAGTTAATTTTTGTATTTTAGTAGAAACGGGGTTTCACCAGGATGGCCATGCTTGTCTGAAACTCCTGACCTCATGATCCACCCACCTTGGCCTCCCAAAGTGCTGGGATTACAGGCATGAGCTACCAGCCGAAGTGTTTTTTTAAACATATTCTAGTTCATAGCTATTAATATTTCTTGGATTGTTATATATGAGATAGAATATGTTACCAAAAAAAAAAAAAAAAAGGACGGGCGTGGTGGTTCACACCTGTAATCTCAGCACCTTGAGAGGCCGAGGCGGGTGGATCACCTGAGGTCAGGGGTTTCAGACCAGCCTGGACAACATGGTGAAACTCCATCTCTACTAAAAATACAAAAAATTGGCTGGGCATGGTGGCAGGTGCCTGTAATGCCAGCTACTTGGGAGGCTGAGGCAGGAGAATCGCTTGAACCCACGAGGCAGAGGTTGCAGTGAGCCAAGATCGCGCCATTGCACTCCAGCCTGGGTGATAAGAACAAAACTCTGTCTCAAAAAAAGAAAAAAAAAATCCTAGTATTAATAGGAAAATACCAGGCAGTCAAGCATTCTAACAGAAAAGGTCAGAACAGGGATTTCTAATGTGAGTCCTGACCTAGTACCACTATCCTGGAGGTTCCATGGAGGTGTTAATGAAGGTGTAAGAGTTGTTTTCTCCTTTTCAAATAAGCCTAATAGAAATGATTAATTATATTTATGCTACCCAAATTCCTTTGTTTTTGTTTTTGTTTGTTTGTTTGTTTGTTTTGTCCAGAAACCCATCAAGGTAGTGTGGAAGACCTGGCTGTCTTAAGGGAAAAAGGATTAATTAATTAACGATATTTGTCTGGCAGGCTAAAATCTTTCGAAGCTTTGAGATCCACTCCTAGAAGCTACTTAGTAGTGAGAAGGTTAGGGATCTGCAATTTAATCTCTGGGAACAAAGTCTTGGTGTAAACCAAAGAAATAAACCCCTTCAACAAACACTCAGGCAACAGTGCTCTTGCGTTTCAGAAGGGTATGGATTAAAGAATTGAAGATACACTGGCCTTGTTATCTAGGTCCCTAATGTAGAATCAGTAGTCTACAGTGGTTAAAATAATGGACTTTTTTTTTTTTTTTTTTTTTGAGACGGAGTCTCACTCTGTCACCCAGGCTGGAGTGCAGTGGCTCGATCTCGGCTCACTGCAACGTCTGCCTCCCGAGTTCAAGCGATTCTCCTGCTTCATCCTCCCGAGTAACTGGGACTACAGGCATATGCCACCATGCCCAGCTAGTTTTTGTATTTTTAGCAGAGATGGGGTTTCACCATGTTGGCCAGGCTGGTCTCGAACTCCTGACCTCATGTAATCTGCCCACCTCCGCCTCCCAAAGTGCTGAGATTATAGGCATGAGTCACCGCACCTGGCCAAAATAATGGACTTTAGACAGTAAAGAGACATAATTCAAATCTTGACTCTGTCACTTGCTATGAATAATTAACAAATTATTGAACTTCTCTTTGCATCACTTTTCTCATTTGTAAAATAATAGAAACTATCTCATAGGCTTGTCAACTAGATGAATGAGATAATACATTTGAATTACAAGATGCTTGACATACAATAACTTCTCAACGAATGTCATAAACTTTTTTTATTTTATTTTTATTTTTATTTATTTATTTATTTATTTTGAGACGGAGTCTCGCTCAGTTGCCCAGGCTGGAGTGCAGTGGCGTAATCTCGGCTCACTGCAAGCTCTGCCTCCCGGGTTCACGCCATTCTCCTGCCTCAGCCTCCCAAGTAGCTGGGACTACAAGCGCTCGCCGCCACGCCCGGCTAATTTTTTTGCATTTTTAGTAGAGATGGGGTTTCACCGTGTTAGCCAGGATGGTCTCGATCTCTTGACCTCGTGATCCGCCCGTCTCAGCCTCCCAAAGTGCTGGGATTACAGGCTTGAGCCACCGCGCCCGGCCTCATAAACTTTTTTTAAAGGACCATAACTCAAATCTATCTTTCATTATGACACAGACACACCTCTTCATCCCCACCTTCCTGCCAATTAATCCCTTTTCTTCACCCTCTGAATTTATTGGATGTTTTAAATGTTGTCAAAAATGCCTGAAACCAAAGCAGAAGGAAAGTGTAGGCTGGGCCCACCCAGAAGTTGTGTGTCAGTTTGTTCCTCCTGAGTGAGGTTCACTACTAGGCTGGACACAGTGTGGAGGGAATTTGGGCCTCTGTTACAAAGGGAGGAAGAGGAAAAGAACAATTAAGGGCCCATTCTCAGGCAGCTCACTCTCTAATATTACCGGAGTCATGAGTCAGGCTTGGAAAAGAAAAAAGACCAACTAAAAATGTAATTGGTTAAGTATAAATATTGAATATGTAAGTGCTAGGTGGGAAGTTCTCCCTTGAGCAGCATTTGATGCAGAGGTAGGAAGACTTTGTTATGCTCTATCACCCTCCCCGAAGCACCTAGAGCTTTTAGCCCTCCAATCCGTCCCCACCACCAGGGCAGCTGCCTATTAATTGCCCTAAAGCACTACTTTAATCATGTCATTTCTCAATGAAAATATCAGACACTCCATTATCTATGGAATTAAGTACAGACTTTTTAGCCTCTCCAAATGGGAGCCCAACTTATTACCCATTGTTCCTTGACATGTGTCAGATTGGTGTAGTCATTGTTCCCTAAGCACATCTTGAACGTTTGTTCTTCTGTACCTTTCTTTATTCTATCCGGAATGTCTTCTTGTCCCCTCCCGTCTCAAATACCACTCTCTCCTTTAAAGCTTCCCCTAACACTCTCCTAATTCTCTCAGCATTCTCTATCTAACATTTGGGACTCTTATGTGCTGACTGGGGTTACAGTTTTGTTTTATTATTATTATTATTTTTTTGAGACGGAGTCTTGCTCTGTCGCCCAGGCTTGGGTGCAGTGGCTCGATCTCAGCTCGCTGCAAGCTCTGCCTCCCGGGTTCACACTATTCCCCTGCCTCAGCCTCCCAAGTAGCTGGGACTACAGGGACCCGCCACCTCGCCTGGTTAATTTTTCTGTATTTTTAGTAGAGACGGAGTTTCACCATGTTAGCCAGGATGGTCTTGATCTCCTGACCTCGTGATCCGCCCACCTCGGCCTCCCAAAGTGCCCGGCCTTTGTTTTCTTTTTGTTTTTGAGACAGAGTCTTGCTCTGTTGCCCAGGCTGGAGTGCAGTGGCACGATCTTGGCTCACTGCAACCTCTGCCTCCCGGGTTCAAGTGATTCTCCCGCCTCAGCTACCTGAGTAGCTGGGATTACAGGCACCCGCCATCATGCCTGGCTAATTTTTGTATTTTTGTAGAGATGGAGTTTCACCATGTCGGCCAGGTTGGTCTTGAACTCCTGACCTCAGGTGATCCCTGCGCACCCCCGCCCCCGCCGCCCGCCTTGGCCTCCCAAAATCCTGGGATTACAGGCATGAGTCACTGTATCCGGCTGATACATCTCTTTAACTCTCTCCTCAGATAATTTTAAAAAGTAAAAACAAAGAGAAAAAGGATCTTTAGCCCCCAGAAAAATTTATTGCAAAGTAAAATACACAGCTTTAAAATTCAATGTTTTTCTTCTCTGAAGATACCCAGGACAGTTTGCCTCTGCTGTTTTTTGTTTTGTTTTGTTTTGAATTATATAAATTGTTTTGCTTGAAAGGCAAGTGGGGGTAAATATAGCAGCAGTATTTCTGACATAACATTCTCTGACCTGTCCTGGACATGTCCTTGACATTGTCCTTTAGAAAGGAAAGAGAAGGAGAGAAAGTGTGTCCCTGGTACTGTATGTAAGAGAAACTCCTATTTCTAGCCATTACCAGGGCACAAAGGGACTGATGAATATATGGAATAAAAATAAAGGTAGAGTGCAGTGGCTCACACCTGTAACCCCAGCACTTAAGTAGTCAGAGGCAGGAGAACAGCTTCAGCCCAGGAGTTCGAGATCAAGCTGGGTGATACAGCAAGACCCTGTTCTCCACAAAAAAAAAAAAAAAAAAAAAAGAAGCAAACGATGCTAGTAATTTGTCATGTCTCCTGTGTTTGGCTGTCTCTGGCAGGCCAGCCAGAGCCAGAGAGAGTCGATCAGCAGTATTGACTGAGGTGAAGGTGGCCAGATGCCCTGTACTGGAAACCACACTCAGTTCAACTTCCAGTTCTGCCAACTGCATTTTGAAAAGTGTCCTGCCGGCCGGGTGCGGTGGCTCAAGCCTGTAATCCCAGCACTCTGGGAGGCCGAGACGGGCGGATCACGAGGTCAGGAGATCGAGACCATCCTGGCTAACGCGGCGAAACCCCGTCTCTACTAAAAAATACAAAAAAACTAGCTGGGCGAGGTGGCGGGCACCTGTAGTCCCAGCTTCTCAGGAGGCTGAGGCAGGAGAATGGCGTAAACCCGGGAGGCGGAGCTTGCAGTGAGCTGGGATCCGGCCACTGCACTCCAGCCTGGGCGACAGAGCAAAACTCCGTCTCAAAAAAAAAAAAAAAGAAAAGTGTCCTGCCTAAAATGCTTTGTAGATTACTGAATCCCACTTTTTCCTTACCCTTTTCAGAGTTTTTCTTTTTTTTTTTTTTTTTGAGATGTTGTCTCGCTGTGTTGCCAGGCTAGAGTGCAGTGTCAAGATCTCCTGACTTCCCTCCTGGGTTCAAGCAATTCTCCTGCATCAGCCTCCTGAGTAACTGGGACTACAGCATGCACCACCATGCCCAGCTAATTTTTGTATTTTTAGTAGAGATGGGGTTTCATTATGTTGGCCAGGATGGTCTCGATCTCTTGACCTTGTGATCTGGCCGCCTCGGCCTCCCAAAGTGTTGGGATTACAGGCGTGAGCCACTGCACCCAGCCCAGAGTTTCTTTTTTCTTAAAGGAAAACGTAAGGATAGCAATAATGAAATTTAACTTGAAAATGACTTGGAATATACATCATTGTGGTTCTCTGTTAAGGGGATTGGGTGGTGGGAGAGTGAGGTAAGGGGCTGGGGGCTGAAAGGAAGGCTGAGCAGAGAATGACCCCTAAGTCTTTGCTCTATGTTGTTGACTCTTTTATAATGAGAATGATTTATGAATTATGTGTATAATGTTTTTAAGGAGAGAAGGAAGGAAACAAATAATGTGTTGAGAAATAGCAGACCTGTGATTTATACAGGATACTTGATTTAGACATATTATGTACTCTCTATTGCTATCAAGTAATATATCTGTTTAGTAAGTTAACTGTGATTACCTTATTTCCAGTGTCTAGTACAGTATCACACCAATGCAAATTTTTTTTTTTTTTTTTTTTGGAGAAGGAGTCTTGCTCTGTCACCCGGGGCTGGAGTGCAGTGGCCGGATCTCAGCTCACTGCAAGCTCCGCCTCCCAGGTTCACGCCATTCTCCTGCCTCAGCCTCCGGAGTAGCTGGGACTACAGGCGCCCGCCACCTCGCCCGGCTAGTTTTTTTTTTTTTGTATTTTTAGTAGAGACGGGGTTTCACCGGGTTAGCCAGGATGGTCTCGATCTCCTGACCTCGTGATCCGCCCGTCTCGGCCTCCCAAAGTGCTGGGATTACAGGCTTGAGCCACTGCGCCCGGCTACCAATGCAAATTTTTAAAAATTATGTACCAATTCTGCCTCCCACTTCTGTCTTTTGATTACTTGTTTCCTTGATAAGATTAAAATTAGAGAACCTTGTGAGATAGTACCCTTGGCACAAGTGCCCACCCTTTTTGAAGATCATTTGTCAAATTAACAAAGCAATACTGTGCTAGGAGTCAGTGTATAGGTTAGTGTACATAAAGTCCCTCATATAATGCCTGATACATGCTGGTTGCGGTATAAAAACTAAGACCCTTCTTCTCTTCCCCTTTGTCCAAGCAATAAGACAGGGTTGACATAAAAAAATTTCAATTTGTAAGCATCTGGCCTAGCAAAGTTAGTTGGAGCTAAGAAGTTTGTTAGGTATTATTTCACTAATTTTCCTCATCTTAAGATAGAGAAACTCAGGCCCAGAGGGGGTTAATGTTTAATACAGGTTACAAATCTACCAAGTAGCAGAGTCTTTTTTTTTTTTTTTTTTCTGAGACGGAGTCTCGCTCTGTCGCCCAGGCTGGAGTGCAGTGGCCGGATCTCAGCTCAATGCAAGCTCTGCCTCCCGGGTTTACGCCATTCTCCTGCCTCAGCCTCCCGAGTAGCTGGGACTACAGGCGCCCGCCACGTCGCCTGGCTAGTTTTTTGTATTTTTTAGTAGAGACGGGGTTTCACCCTGTTAGCCAGGATGGTCTCGATCTCCTGACCTCGTGATCCGCCCGTCTCGGCCTCCCAAAGTGCTGGGATTACAGGCTCGAGCCACCGCGCCCGGCCGGCAGAGTCTTAATGAACTCTTCTAAACTTCTACCTAGTCGGGCACTGTGGCTCGCGCCTGTAATCCTAGCACTCTGGAAGACCAGGTGCATCACCTGAGGTCAGGAGTTCGAGACTAGCCTGGCCAACATGGTGAAACCCCATCTCTACTAAAAACACAAAAAGTTAGCCAGGCATGGTGGCATGTGCTTGTAGTCCCAGCTACTCTGGAGGCTGAGGTGGGAGAATCGCTTGAACCTGGGAGGCGGAGGTTGCAGTGAGCCGAAATCATGCCATTGCACTCCAGCCTGGGTGACAGAGCTTTTTTGAAACTTCATCTCAAAAAAAAAAAAAAAATCAAAGTACTGGCCTAAAGGCATTCTGACCTCTGTCAGAGCACAGTAGATGAAGAACAGGTATAGTTCATTATTATTATTATTATTAGCTTATCATCCTTGTCAGGTTTGGCTTCTGTGTGTGAGTTTTCAATACAATGTTTCAAAGGCCAGAGCAGCTTTCCCTCCCGCTCAGGGAGTGAGGCAGCATCCAGGTGTCTCTGAAGAACAATACCTACCCATGACTCTCCAGGTGGCTTTGTGATGCTAAGCCTCACAAAGACAGGGAAGTCTTGCAGAAGGGAAGTCCTCAGCCCTCAGCCCTCAGGGTGCTGACTGGGGTGAGCTCCAGGAAAAGCTTGCCTAATTCCCACCTAGAAAAACAGAGCTCTTCTCTGGAATTCAAACACAATTTAGAGAGGTCAGAGAAATTCAAAGCCTGGGGCCCTTTGTCCTCCTGGTGCCCAAACAACCACATATTCTGCTTTCTGCTTCACAGTTTAGAAAGCACTATGAAAGGCAGGAGATCTGCATAATAGGTAGTTCACTGTTCTTATTTTATGAAGTAAAAGCAAACAAACAAAAACAACCCGGAAAGAAACAGGTGAAGATAAAGGAGGAGACACTAACATGGCTTAAGCACTCATGTGTCCTAGGCATCTTAGATCCCTCATCCCACTTTCAAAACCTCCCTGGAAGGAAGTGTTATCCCTATTCTATAGAAACGGAAGCTTACAGGCCAAGCAGCACACAACAACAAAGTGGCAGAGCCAGAAGTTGAAGTACATCCTTTGACCTCTATCTAGTAAATTGAGTGCACCTTCTACAGTCCCACATGAGGAAACCCAATCCCAGAGCGGTAGCATGCCCTGCAGAAGGTCACGTAGCTTGTAAATAGCAGGGCTGGAATCTGACTGTAATTCTCATCTGAAGCTTGAAGTGGACAGTCTCTGTTTTAACAAGATGTTTTGTTTGCTGGTGGGAAACAGAGCTTATGGAAGAAAATGAAATGTCAGGCATAAATTGATCTGTTTACATTAGATTTGATAACTTCTGTTTGGGGATGTCACTTGCAGGGACTAAAACTCCACAGTACAAAATCACAAAGCGGATGAACAAGTTGGGTAAGAAAATAAATAAATACTGGAGGCTATGCTGACCAAATAACTAAATCTTAAATTTCGCTACTCAGCCTTAATTGAGTCTTTAAAGTAACAACTTACTGTTTCAATAAATGACACATGTTCATAATACAAAATTTAAAAGATACAACAGATATGATGTGAAAAGTCCCTTTCCTTCTCTCCCTAACCGTTTACCCAGCCTGACCACTATAGAGTATCCAGAAACCTTGATTTGGCCTAAATAAAGAGTGTTCTATGTATTAGAAGGTACTCTTTACATAGTGTTATCTGAGAAGTGTGGAAAGATCCAATGCTTTGTAAAAATACATCTCCACTGGCTTGGTTCTACCTTTCCTTTCTACTTAGCAAGAAATTCTGCCAGTAAGAGGCAATCCTTTCTGCTAAACTGAGAGGAGGACATTACTTCCAGAACTACATAGGAAAAGCATAATTTTGCCTAAGAGCCTTTCTGTTCATCAACCTAATCATTATTTTCCCTTGCTTTTTTTTTGAGACAGAGTCTTGCTCTGTTGCCCAGGCTGGAGTGCAATGGTGCAATCTCGGTTCACTGCAACCTCCACCTCCACGGTTCAAGCAATCCTCATAACCTCAGCCTCCCAAGTAGCTGGGATTACAGGTGCGTGCCACCATGCCCAGCTAAATTCTGTATTTTTAGTAGAGACAGGGTTTCATCACGTTGGCCAGGATGGTCTTGAACTCCTGACCGCAGGTGATCCACCGGTCTTGGCCTCCCAAAGTGCTAGGATTACAGGCATGAGCCCCCATGCCCAGCCCCCTTGTCATTTTTGTTCTCTCTACTTTCTTGCTTCCTCAAAACATACACCCATCTGGGGAGGCCCTAAGACACCCTCACTAAGGCTTAACTGATTTCAGAATTTTATTTTATTTTTATTTTATTTATTTATTTAATTTTTTTAGACAGAGTTTTGCTCTTGCTGCTCAGGCTGGAGTGCAATGGTGTGATCTCGGCTCACCACAACCTCCACCTCCTGGGTTCAAGTGATTCTCCTGCCTCAGCCTCCCTAGTAGCTGGGATGATAGGCATGCACCACCACGCCTAGCTAATTTTGTATTTTTAGTAGAGATGGGGTTTCTCTATATTGGTCAGGCTGGTCTTGAACTTCCAACCTCAGGTGATGCGCCCGTCTTGGCCTCCCAAAGTGTTGGGATTACAGGCATGAGCCACTGCGCCTGCCCTTATTTTATTAATTTAATTTTATTTAATTTTGAGACGAAGTCTCATTCTTGTTGCCCAGGCTGGAGTGCAAAGGCATGATCTCAGCTCACTGCAACCTCTGCCTTCTGGGTTCAAGTGATTCTCCTACCTCAGCCTCCCAAATAGCTGGGATTATAGGCATGTACCACCACAAACAGCCTTTTTGTTTTGATATGGAGTTTCCCTCTTGTTGCCCAGGCTAGAGTGCAATGGCCTGATCGCGGCTCACCGCAACCTCCGCCTCCCAGGTTCAAGCGATTCTCCTGCCTCAGCTTCCCGAGTAGCTAGGATGACAGGCATGTGCCACCATGCCCAGCTGATTTTTGTATTTTTAGTACAGATGGGGTTTCTTCATGTTGGTCAGGCTGGTCTCGAACTCCTGAACTCAGGTGATCCGCCTGCCTTGGCTTCCCAAAGCGCTGGATTATAGGCGTGAGTGATCTACCACGCCCGGTCTAATATTGTATTTTTAATAGAGCCAGGGTTTCACTATGTTGGTCAGGCCAGTCTCAAACTCCTAACCGCAGATGATCCACCTTCCTGGGTGTGAGCCACCGTGCTCAGCCTGATTTCAGGATTTTAAATATAATACATCTCCCCACCAGCCTCACATTTCCAGAAGAGCTAGCTTAACACAAACTAGATTTTGCTCATGGGTGAAATGTGAATAATTTTTTTTTTTTGAGATGGGAGTCTCACTCTGTCACCCAGGCTGGAGTGCAGTGGTGCGATCACGGTTCACTGCCACCTCTGCCTCCCGGGTTCAAGCAATTCTCCTGCCTCAGTCTTCTGGGTAGCTGGGATTACAGGTGCACGCCACCATACCTAAGTTTTTGTATTTTAAGTAGAGACAGGGTTTTACCATGCTGGCCAGGCTGAGCCATTGCACTCAGCTGCTAGTGTCCTATAAACATAACTTTGGCCAGGCATGGTGGCTCATGCCTATAATCCCAGCACTTTGGGAGGCCGAAGAGGGCGGATCACCTGAGGTCAGGAGTTTGAGACCAGCCAGACCAAGATGGAGAAACCCCGTCTCTACTAAAAATACAAACTTAGTCAGGCGTGGTGGTACATGCCTGTAGTCCAGGTATTCAGAGGCTGAGGCAGGAGAATCGCTTGAACCCGGGAGACGCAGGTTGTGGTGAGCAGAGATTGCGTCACTGCACTCCAGCCTGGGCAACAAGAGTGAAACTCTGTCTCAAAAACAACAACAACAACAACGAAAACTTTTTTTAAAAAGTTTACTTTTGGATGGGTAGTGACATTGTGCGTGACTTTTTCTGTCTTTTATCTAGAGCTATATTAATGTTGCTATACTGTTCATGTAATTTTCTCTAATTATAAAGAGAAGAAAAACCATTCCTTAATAGAGTGGTTTGCAGTAACAAACTCAATAGGGAACTCTCAGTAAAGACTGAGAAGAGGCATTTATCAGGAGTAGATAATGGCCCTTAATTATATTTCAATAGAGACTAAAACCAAATTATTTGTTATTTGACATTAAGAGGTGACAATAACTGTGCAGATACTTTGCTAGAGGAGTTTGCCAAAAAAAAAAAAAAAAAAAAAAAACAGTAGAAATAGGACAGAATCATTAGAAAGCAGCAAAGTTGAGTAAAGGTTTTGTTCAGTATTAGAAAGACAGACAAAGTAGGTGTGAGCTCTGCCTCCTTAGCTATTTCTGTTGTAAACCTAGAGAAGACCTGCTTAACAGGGGAGACTTGCTAACATCGTCAGAAAACCTCTTCACTTTCTGTTATTTCACTTTTTAGAAAACGAGTTGGGGCAAAGGGTCTTCCTAAGTAATGTTCATGAGGGATCAGTGGCAGGGCATCGGGGAGGGGAGGAAGCCGCTTGATTATAAATTCTTTACATTTCATCCATGAGCAAAATTTAGTTTGTGTCAAGCTAGCTCTTCTGGAAAATGTGGGGCTTGTGGGGAAACGTATCACATTTAAAATCTGGAAATCAGGCTGAGCATGGTGGCTCACGCTTGTAATTCCAGCACTTTAGGAGGCCAAGGCCGGTGGATTACTTGAATTCAGGAATTCGAGACCAGCCTGGCCAACATGGTGAAACCCTGTCTCACCATGGAAGCACTTAGTCTCAAGAGGCTGATGCAGAGTATCCCTTGAGCCTAGGAGGCGAGGCTATGAACGTGCCACTACACTCCAGCCTGGGCAACAGGGGAAGACCCTGTCTCAAAAAACAAAAGAAAACAAAAGAGAAGAGAACAGAACACCATTGAAGTAAGATAATAAGAGAAATTCTGGTGGCTGGGCGCGGTGGCTCAAGCCTGTAATCCCAGCACTTTGGGAGGCTGAGACGGGCGGATCACGAGGTCAGGAGATCGAGACCATCCTGGCTAACACGGTGAAACCCCGTCTCTACTAAAAAATACAAAAAACTAGCCGGGCAAGGTGGCGGGCGCCTGTAGTCCCAGCTACTCGGGAGACTGAGCCAGGAGAATGGCGTAAACCCGGGAGGCGGAGCTTGCAGTGAGCTGAGATCCGGCCACTGCACTCCAGCCTGGGCGACAGAGCAAGACTCCATCTCAAAAAAAAAAAAAAAAAAAAAAGAGAAATTCTGCTACTTTTTAAAAAATTAAAATTTCAACTGGGTGTGGTGGCTCATGCCTATAATTCCAGTATTTTGGGAGACCAGGAGTTTCAGACCAGCCTTGGTAACATAGAGAGACACCATCTCTACCAAAAAAAAAGAAAAAAGAAAAAGAAACATGAAGAAATAAATTTTTAAAAAGTAAAATTTCTAGTCCCTGATACTAAAAGATACTGAAAGAAATTGCCAGTGTGATTGCAAACCACAAATGGAAATACTATTGAAATTATTGACAGTGGGGAAAGGGTCAGAGGGTGAAATGTCTTTGATTTTTTAAATATGGAAAAGGACTTCTTTTAAAGATAGAGATTGACCAAACCTGCTTAGCTTAAGTAGTTGCATATCTAGAGAGTAAGACTGTGGAATAGAGCAGGGTTTTGTTGTTTTTATAAATATTTGGTATTACCTTAAAATTACATCAATATAGGCTGTGTGCGTGGCTCACGCCTGTAATCCTAACACTTTGGGAGGCCGAGCCCAGTGGATCGCCTGAGGTCAGGAATTTGAGACCAGCCTGACCAACATGGCGAAACCCCGTCTCTACTAAAAATTCGAAAGTTAGCTGGGCGTGGTGGCGGGCACCTGTAATCACAGCTACTCCGGAGGCTAAGGGAGGAGAATCCCTTGAACCAAGGGATCGTGCCACTGTACTCCAGCCTGGGCGGTGGCAAAAGCGAGACTCTATCTCAAAAAAAAAAAAAAAAAAATATATATATATATACACACACACACACACACACACACACACACACACACATATATATCCATACAATACAATAATCAAACTTTATTTAAAAAAAAGTTCTCAGGCCAGGCGCGGTGGCTCACACCTGTAATCCCAGCACTTTGGGAGGTCAAGGCGGGCGGATCACGAGGTCAGGAGTTCCAGACCAGCCTGGCCAAAATGGTGAAACCCTGTCTCTACTAAAATTACAAAAAATTAGCCGGGCTCGGTGGCAGGCGCCTGTAGTCCCAGCTACTTGGGAGGCTGAGGCAGGAGAATCACTTGAACCTGGGAGGCAGAGGTTGTAGTGAGCCGAGATCATGACACTGCACTCCAGCCTGGGCGATAAAGCAAGACTCTGTGAGATATTTTTTGTATTTTTAGTAGAGATGCAGCGGAGGCTCTGTCTTTAAAAAAAAAACGGCCGGGCACGGTGGCTCAGGCCTGTAATCCCAGCACTTTGGGAGGCCGAGACGGGTAGATCACGAGGTCAGGAGATCGAGACCATCCTGGCTAACACGGTGAAACCCCCGTCTCTACTAAAAAATACAAAAAACTAGCCGGGCGACGTGGCGGGCGCCTGTAGTCCCAGCTACTCCGGAGGCTGAGGACTGGCGTGAATGGCGTGAACCTGGGAGGCGGAGCTTGCGGTGAGCTGAGATCCGGCCACTGCACTCCAGCCTGGGTGATAGCGAGACTCCTCAAGCCTGTAATCCCAGCACTTTGGGAGGCCGAGACGGGCAGATCACGAGGTCAGGAGATCGAGACTATCCTGGCTAACACGGTGAAACCCCGTCTCTACTAAAAAATACAAAAAAAAAAACTAGCTGGGCGAGGTGGCGGGCGCCTGTAGTCCCAGCTACTCGGGAGGCTGAGGCAGGAGAATGGCGTAAACCCGGGAGGCGGAGCTTGCAGTGAGCTGAGATCCGGCCACTGCACTCCAGCCTGAGCGACAGAGCGAGACTCCGTCTCAAAAAAAAAAAAACAAAACAAAACAAAACAAAAAAAACTAGTAGGAAAATTTTCAATAATCTCTAGAACATTTTGGCATGGATTATCAAAAGATGTTTTATGAGTATGTAAAGAAATTGACTCTAGGCACTAACATGGGTCCACTACAGGCAAGTTCTTTCATTCAGCAAATATTTGTTGTGCAACTTCTGGGTTATAGTTACTGTGCAAGGCACAAGGGATGAAGCATAAAACAAAACAGGCACATTCCTGCCCCTTGTGGAACTCTGGTGAGGAAGACAAATAATAAAACGTATGGTATAATTACAGCTTGTGATAAGTGCCAAAAAAGAAAACCCAGGGATTTAGGTGAGCCCATAGTTTCAGGAACTAGCTTCACTGGGAGAGAGGAGGCAGTGTTAGAGAAATCCTCTGTGAGGACACAGTATTTAAACTGCTACCTGAGGGATGAATAGAATTTAGGTGGACAATGTGTGCGGAGTGCTACAGAGAAAATCTGAAAACATCATGTGAAAGAGTCATGAGGCAGGAATAAGCTTGCCATGCTAGAGGAACAGAGAAAAAGCTGAGGTGGCTGGAACAGTAAACAGGAGGGAGAGTGCAGATAAGCAGGGGCTACATCACATAGGCAGTAACTAATGCTATTTTCTTTTTTAAAATGATTACTGGACAAGTAGATGAAAGAAATAAAAACACACTGTTGGAGAGAAAACATCATTTCTTTTTTTACCCTTTTTAGGTTCTTAGTTGAGACACTTGAAAACAAGAGTCAGATTAACAAAAGAAAAACAAGTTTATTAACATGCTGTACCCATCAAGTGGGAGAGGCCTCAGTTCAAAAGTATTTATCTCTCCAGGCAGTGGCTTAGGGACCTTGTTTAAATAGTATTTTAACAAAGAGCCATGAATTTTTTTTTTTTTTTTTGAGACAGAGTCTTGCTCTGTCACCCAGGCTGGAGTGCAGTGGCATGATCTCGGCTTACTGCAACCTTGCCTCCTGGGTTCAAGCGATTCTTGTGCCTCAGCCTCCCAAGTAGCTGGGGTTACAGGCGTGTGCCATCATGCCCAGCTGATTTTTGTATTTTTAGTAGAGACAGGGTAACGCCATGTTGGCCAGGCTGGTTTCAAGCTCCTGGCCTCAAGCAATCCACCCGCCTAGGCCTCCCAAAGTGCTGGCATTACAGGTGTGAGCCACCGCACTTGGCCAGAGCCATGAATCTTACATAGTGATGAAATAAAGAAGAGTATCTTTACGCTTCCAAAAGGCGGGAAAATGTGGGAAGGTAAATTAATGGGAAGAGTAAAGTCTGCTTCTGGATCCTCTAGCACTGCTGTCTCTGAGCCGTTTCTGAGCTGATGAAGGCAGAGTTAGGAAGGGCAGTGTGCCCACGTGTTTTAAGCTTTTAACTTTAACTAAAATCCCCAGCATTTTAGAGATAAATATTTTGGTTTCCTTTAACACACTAAATTTGTTTTCTGCAAGGTAATTGATCAAATGGTTGGGATGAACCAGTTATCACTTCTACAACTAAATTATATCCCAAATCCATCCACTTCCCGCTTTCTCCTCCCTAGATCAAATCACCACCATCTCCCCTGGGCCACCGCTACTGGTCTTGTTTTCACTATTACTTCCCACAGTCCATCCTCTATACAGCAGCTAGTGATCTAAAATGTAAATCAGGCCATTTGAATTACTTGCTTAAAAATCCTTCAATGGCAGCCAGGCACGGTGTCTCATGCCTGTAATCCCAGCACTTTGGGAGGCCAAGGCGGGCAAATCATCTGAGGTCGGGAGTTCGAGACCAGCCTGACCAACATGGAGAAACCCTGTCTCTACTAAAAATACAAAATTAGCCGGGCATGGTGGCACATGCCTATAATCCCAGCTACCAAGGAGGCTGAGGCAGGAGAATCGCTTGAACCTGGGAGGCCGAGGTTGCAGTGAGCCAAGATCATGCCATTGCACTCCAGCCTGGGCAACAAGAATGAAACTGTCTCAAAAAAAAATAATAATACATTCTTCAATGGCTTCCCATTTGTCACAGGTTGAGTTTGTCACAGATGCAGAGGTGGAGTTTGGGATTCAACATGTTATTAAAGTTTAACATCTGTGACAAGGAAGAAAGAGAAATCTGAGTTGGACTGAGGAATAAATCAGTGATGCAGACCAAAAATAGCCTTGGCCAACCTATCAAGGAGCTCTGAAAAGAGTATTATCCGTCAGAATTGTTCGGTTAAAATAGCTGGGGCTTTATAACCCTGCTCACTTAGTCTCTAGAAGTGGTCTGCTCCAAGAAGGGTATATCCTTAAGCAGTGAGGTGCTCTGTGTCTGGGGCAGATCCTGAAAGAGTTGTTTGGTGACTACAGTCTTCACATCTGGACATCAAGTCCCTCCTTAGAGGAGGATATGGATGGTACATCTCTTGTCCATCTCACCGCTGCATTTAGAATAAAAGGCCTTGCCAGGCACGTTGTGTGAGTCTGTAGTCTCAGCTGTTGGGAAGCTGAGGGGTGAGGATTGTTTGAGCTTCAGAGTTCCGGGCCACAGTGTGCTATGATTGCTCCTGTGAATAGCCACTGTACCCTAGCCCAGGTGACAGAGGGAGACCCCATCTCTAAAAAAATAAGAGTAAATAAAAGAATTTCAAGACCTTACATAATCTAGTTTCTGTCTACCTTTCCTCTACTTGCCTTTGTTCACATTTTGCTCTAGGTACACTGCCCTCCTTTTTTCTTTAAGTCCATCCCTTCCTCAAGGACTTTGTGCTTGGCTGTTCCCCTTGCCTGGAATGGTATACTCCCAGTCTTCACATGGCTAGTGCCTTCTGAAGTTGTGTGCTTTCCTCCTCATTATTCTATTTAGTGTTGTTCCATTTCACTTTCCTCATAAAATGATCTGAATTTTTATTTCCATCTATCTCATCAATTAGAATGTAAATTTCATGAGAGTCTGGGTGTGATCTGTTTTTTCCACAGCTCTAACCCCACTCAGTACCTAGAACACAGTAGACCTCCACAAATATTTATGTTTTTTTTGGTTTGTTTGTTGGTTGAGACGGGGTCTCGCTCTGTCACCCAGGCTGGGGTGCAGTGGCACGATCTTGGCTCACTGCAACCTCCGCTTCCCGAGTTCAAGCAATTCTCCTGCCTCACTCTCCCGTAGCTGGGATTACAGCCATGCACCACCAAGACTGGCTAATTTTTTTTTGTATTTTTAGTAGAGACAGGGTTTCACCATATTGGCCAGGCTGGTCTCAAACTCCTGAACTTGTGATCTGCCCGCCTTGGCCTCCCAAAGTGCTGGGATTACAGGCATGAGTCACTGTGCCCGGCCTGTGTTGTTTTTTTTTTTTAAAGATGCGATCTTGCTCTGTTGCCCAGGCTGGAATGTAGAGATATGATCATAGATCACTGTAGCCTCAAACTCCTGGGCTCAAGTGATTCTCCTGCCATAGCCTCCCAAGTAGCTAAGACCAGTCATGTACCACAACACCTGTTTTGTGGAGATGAGGTCTCACTATGTTGTCCAGGCTGGTCTCAAACTCTTAGCTTCAAGTGATTCTCTTGTCTTGGCCTCTGAAATGCAGAAAGGTATATTGAATGATACTACAGATAGCTAGTTTTAGCTAACTGAATTTTGTCCAAATAATATTTATTAGTATTAAGGTTAACCTGAAGGGAGATCTCTAGTTGGCTGATACAAGTCTGTCTGGTCCTGTCAAACAGTTAAAAGTCAATGATTTGTATCACAAATGTTGTGACCATCCAAATTTCTGATGACACAAAGCTGGGAGTATTGATGGTTAAAATACTGGATGATGGGTTTCAGATTCAGAAGGACCTGAAAGTTCATCAATAACAGAATGGACAATGAATTGTGGTATATTATTCAAGCGATGAACTATTGTTCAGCAATGAAAGTGAGTGAACTACTGCTATCAGAAACATGAAGAAACTTCACGAAGATAATGTTGAAATAAATAAACCAAACACACACAAAAGAGTATAGATTACATGATGCAACATGTATGTATGTTTCCAATCCAGGCAAACCTATTCAGTGGTATTAAAAGTCAGGACTGGTTCTCTATAGGAAGGAGGAAGGGGGCATGAGGTAGGCTTCTGAAGTGCTAGTAATAACTTTCTTGACCTGTGTGGTAGTTATATAAATATGTTTACTGTGCAAAAATTCATTGATCATTGATGTGTGCACTTAGGATTTGTGCACATTTTAATGTGTAGTATATATTAATTTTTTTTTTTTAGATGGAGTTTTGCTCTTATTGCCCAGGCTGGAGTGCCATGGTGTGATCTCAGCTCACTGCAACCTCCACCTCCCAGGTTCAAGTGATTGCACAGCCTCCCAAGTAGCTGTGGTTACAGGCATGTGCCACCATGCCCGGCTAATTTTGTATTTTTAGTAGAGACAAGGTTTCACCATATTGGCCAGGCTGGTCTCGAACTCCTGACCTCAGGTGATCTGCCCACTTGGGCCTCCCAAAGTGCTGGGATTACAGGCGTGAGCCACGGGTGCCTGGCCTAATATACGTTAATTTCAAAGTTAAGAGTGAAATAGACTTGGGAGATTTATTTAACTAAAAACTCATGTGTAGTTCCTGATTTTGAATAAAAGAATTTTAACATTTTGCCAGTTAGTATCATAGTTGCTTTTCATTTGGGGTAAATAGTCTTTATTATGTTGAAGTAGTTTATTTTGAATTTTTTTTTTTTTTTTTTTTTTTTTGAGACGGAGTCTCGCTCTGTCGCCCAGGCAGAAGTGCAGTGGCGCGATCTCGGCTCACTGCAAGCTCCGCCTCCCGGGTTTACGCCATTCTCCTGCCTCAGCCTCCCGAGTAGCTGGGACTAAAGGCGCCCGCCATCTCGCCCGGCTAGTTTTTTGTATTTTTTAATAGAGACGGGGTTTCACCGTGTAGACCAGGATGGTCTCGATCTCCTGACCTCGTGATCCACCCGTCTCGGCCTCCCAAAGTGCTGGGATTACAGGCTTGAGCTACCGCGCCCGGCCAGTTTATTCTGATTTTATTTCACAGTTTTTATTAGAATGGCTACTGGATACACTATAACACCTATTGCTGCAGGGAAGAGGGGCAAGGGGTATTTTCATGTGCTGCTACTGAAATATGAAGTGTTACAACCTTTTTGGAAAGCAGTCTGGCAACGACTATTATTTTAAAAATACATATACCCTTTGGCCAGGCACAGTGGCTCACGCCTGTAATCTCAGCACTTTGGGAGGCCAAGGAGGGCAGATCACCTGAGGTCAGGAGTTCGAGACCAGCCTGACCAACATGGTGAAACTCTGTCTCTACTAAAAATATAAAAATTAGCCGGGTGTGACAGCACATGCCTGTAATCCCAGCTACTCAGGAGGCTGAGGCAGGAGAATCACTTGAACCCATGAGGCAGAGGTTGCAGTGAGCCAAGATTCTGGAACTGCACTCCAGCCCAGGCGATAGAGTGAGTGAGACTTGGTCTCAGAAAATAAAATAAAATAAATAAAAATACATATACCCTTTGACTCAGCAATTACAGTTCTGGGAATCTATCCTCTGAAGAAAACCATTAGTGTCAATAAAACTATTGGAGTAAAAACACTATAGGACATATATATGTACAAGGACATCTGTTGCAACATTTTAAGTGGCAACACACACACACAAATTGTAAATACTATGGATGTCCATCTATAGAGTGATGGTTGTAAAAATTACAGTACATTCACATTTTGGAACATCTATGAAAAGGAATGCATTTGTACTCTACCAGTTGACTTAGAGGGATTTTACACACAAAAATGTTTTGAGTAAAAGAGGCAAAAAAGTAGTCACTTTTTAAATGACAAAAAAAATCTGCATTGAATATGTGTGCATTTGTATTTGTCTATATGTGATTATATGAACATAGAGAAAAATGTTAACAACTAGATTGATAAATTGGTTATGGGAGTGGAGGGAAGAGCTCATGGGGTAGCAGATGAGGAAGGGGGATGGTAGAGTCAAGGGAGAAAGAAAAAAAAAAAAAAAGAACCAGAGGATTTTTTGTAATCTCTATAGGAGCCGGTAATCTTGTATTACAGGTAAAAAATCAAATGCAGTCTTAGGAACATTGATATATTATACTGTCACCAAATCAAAGGACGTAATAATCCCAGTGTGCTTTATGCTGTTCACATCAAATCTAGCATATTATATTAATTTCTGGACACCACACTAAAAACAAAACAAAACAAATAACGCCCTACTTGTTGCTGCCAAAATAAATTGTTTTTCTTATAAGAGGAATGGTCAGCCAGGCACGGTGTCTCACACCTTAGGAAGCTGGCTCCAACGCTTTGGGAGGCTGGCCAAGAACGGTGGCTCCAACACTTTGAGAGGCTGAAGTGGGAGGATCCTTTGAGCCCAGGAGTTTGATAGCAGCCTGGGCAACATAGGGAGACCCCATCTCTAAAACAGAAAAAAAAAATTATCTGGGTATGGTGGCTCGTGCCTGTGGTCCCATCTGCTTGGGAAGCTGAAGTGGGAGGACTACTTGAGACCTAGGCTGCAGTGTGCAGTGATCACACCACTGCACTTCAGCCTGGGTGACGAAGTGAGACCTTGTCTCAAAGAGAAAAAAAAAAGAGGAATTCTTAAAGATCACGAAAACCTGGGTTCCAATATTATATCAGCCACTTAGCTGTGTGGCCTTGGGAAAATTACTTAATCCCTCTATGCTGCAGTTTCCTCATCTGTACAATGGGGATAATTACAGTGCCTATACCTCAGGGTTATTGTAGAGTACTTAAAACAAACCATCTATTTGTTTCCTTTTTTAAAAGGAACTGGCATCTAGAATAAACTCAACAAAAATATTCTTCATCTTCTTCTTACTATTATTTTGAGACAGAGTCTTGCTTTGTTGCCCAGGCTGGAGTGCAGTGGCATGAGCTCAGCCCACTGCAACCTCTGCCTCCTGGATTTAAGCGATTCTCCTGCCTCAGCCTCCCAAGTAGCTGGGACTACAGGTACCCACCACCACGCTTGGCTAATTTTAGTATTTTTAGTAGAAATGGGGTTTTGCCTTGTTGGCCAGGCTGGTCTCGAACCCCTGACCTGGTGATCCGCCCACCTCGGGTTCCCAAAGTGCTGGGATTACAGGCGTGAACCACTGTGCCCCACCCAATGTTTTCACTATTAAAGTAAATATTTATTGTGAAACTTAGAATTTACATATAAAGAAAGTAAAAACATAACCATAATCTTACCTTCCAGAGTTAAACATTAACTTTTATGTTCATGCATTATCCAATTTGATCTGAAAAATTATGAGACCTAGTGATAGCTTAATTGGCACAAATTAGCAGCTACCAGTGTATGAAGGGTTGTCACATGGAAGAGAGGTAGATATATTCTGTGAGGCTCCAAAGAACCACAGGAAGAAGCAAGGGTTATGATGAGAGCTGTCCAGCAATAGATTGAGCTGCCCAACACCATACAGAACTCCTTGTTAAAACAACTGAGTTTTTGGCTTGCAACCATTTTACAAAAAAAGTTATGGAAAAGATGTCAAGTTGAATGACCTCTAAAACGCTTCCTAACTCTAACAATTTTTTTTTTTTTTTTTTTTTTTTTTGAGACAGAATCTCGCCCTGTCACCCAGGCTGTAGTTCAGTGGCGCAATCTCGGCTCACCACAACCTCCGCCTCCTGGGTTCAAGCCATTCTCCTGCTTCAGCCTCCTGAATAGCTGTGACTATAGGCGTGCACTACCACACCTGGCTAATTTTTGTATTTTTAGTAGAGACAGAGTTTCACCATATTGGCCGGGCTGGTCTTGAACTCCTGACCTCAAGTGATTCACCTGCCTGGGCCTTCCAAAGTGCTGGGATTACAGGCATGAGCCACTGTGCCCGGCCGTAACTCTTAACATTTTATCATCAAGAAAATGCTTGGCCGGGCGCAGTGGCTCAAGCCTGTAATCCCAGCACTTTGGGAGGCCGAGACGGGTAGATCACGAGGTCAGGAGATGGAGACCATCCTGGCTAACACGGTGAAACCCCGTCTCTACTAAAAAATACAAAAATCTAGCCGGGCGAGGTGGCGGGCGCCTGTAGTCCCAGCTACTCCGGGGGCTGAGGCAGGAGAATGGCGTAAACCCGGGAGGCGGAGCTTGCAGTGAGCTGAGATCCGGCCACTGCACTCCAGCCCAGGCAACAGAGAGAGACTCCGTCACAAAAAAAAAAAAAAAAAAAAAAAAAAAAAAAGAAATGCTTGCTATATGTATACACACATTAGATTCACAGCCTGCATAAGACAGTTTGTGTGATTTCTTACTTAGTAAACACTGAGTGACAAGGACAATTCCAAATTCATCCCATGAAAGTTAATAGGGAATTCCTAGCACATCATAGGTCAGATAGAAAATCTGTCCTTCATGAGCCAGGCGCAGTGGCGCACGCCTATAATCCCAGCACTTTGGGAGGCTGAGGGGGGGGGTGGATCACCTGAGGTCAGGGGTTCAAGACCAGCCTGGCCAACATGGTGAAACTCTGACTGTACTAAAAAATACAAAAATTAGCTGGGCATGGTGGCAGGCGCCTGTAGTCCCAGCTACCCTGGAGGCTGAGGCAGGACAATCGCTTGAACTTGGGAGGCAGCAATGCAGTGAGCCGAGATCTCGCCACTGCACTCCAGCCTGGGTGACAGAGCAAGACTCCGTCTCAGAAAAAAAAAAAGAAAAAAAGAAAATCTGTCCTTCATGAAACGTTGAGGACGTGCAATTCCAATTAAACCCACTCAATCTAGAGAAATAAATCAAAGGGAGGGGGTGGGCCTGGAAAGAGTACATCTTATCTTCAGGTACTGTTTGTTTGATTTTTTTAATACTTGGGGTTTGTTCCTGAGAATAATTCTTGACCTGGCAAAAATTCATAGTAATGACTCAGGGGAAAGGAAAAAGAAGAAACAAACAAACAAAAAATACATTAATGTGGTTGGAAAAAAAAATCTAAGAACATGGTGTTGGTGGGAGAGAAGACTAAAGGTTTGTGGAAGACCCACCCAAGTGCTTTTGATGCTTGACCAATTATTATCTTATTGTTTTTCCTGCTATAGATACAGCTGCAATTTATGTAACAGGATGTTTAAAAAGATTAAAGAGAATCTGTAGTAGGGTTCTGAGATGATAAGAGTTCCTAGAATATGCATTTATGGACGTTTAGAATATAAGTTCCTGTACATTCTTAGAATAAACCATCTATTTGTTTCCTTTTTCAAAAAAGAAACAAACAAAATTTGTATTTCAATATGGCTGCTTCCTTCCAGCAAGTGATATGGAATAACAGACAAAGACAGCAAACAAATAACAGAGCAAAGACAAGTTGGTGGTGGTTCAAACTGTGGCCCATGCCGTTTCTTAATTAGCTTTGAGCTTTGAGTCTAAAATGTTTTAACTCTACATTATACACGTGTTTGGACTTTATTTGGATTCAACGTATTCATCAGAAAATGGGGCCGGGCGCGGTGGCTCAAGCCTGTAATCCCAGCACT
>NC_045434.1:108084186-108125983 GCF_002776525.5 Piliocolobus tephrosceles | reverse complement strand
CAAGCCTGTAATCCCAGCACTTTGGGAGGCCGAGACGGGCGGATCACGAGGTCAGGAGATCGAGACCATCCTGGCTAACACGGTGAAACCCCGTCTCTACTAAAAATACAAAAAACTAGCCGGGCGAGGTGGTGGGCGCCTGTAGTCCCAGCTACTCCGGAGGCTGAGGCAGGAGCCTTGAGACCAGCCTGGACAACATAGCAAAACCCCATCTCTACAAGAAATACAAAAATTAGCCAGGCATGGTGGTGCACACATGTAGTCCCAGCTACTCCGGAGGATGAGGTGAGAGGATAACCTGAGCCTGCAGAGGCTGAGGCTGCAGTAAGCCATGATGGCACCACTGCACTCTAGCCTTAGTGACAGAGTGAGACCCTGCCTCAAAAGAAAAAAAAAAGAGGAAAAAAGAAATCACATCTGGAACAGAGCCAAGATCGCACCATTGCACTCCAGTCTGGGCGACAAGGGAGAAACTTGGTCTCAAAAATTAAAATTAAAATTAAAATTAAAAAATCCTCTTCCTTGCAAAACTTTTACCACTAATTTTAGCATCATTTGATGATTCTTACTTAAAAGAATCAATTGTTACTATGATGGTTGTCAAATGGTGATTTTATGATTCTGTCATTTCTTCTATATTTTTTAGCTGGCATTGTACTGTAAGAAAAAACTTTCTCTTCTCCCTGATTTGCTTGACTATTTATTTATACCAGAATGGATGCACAGATTTCTATTTTATTCAGTGGGTTGTTGACAGTATTTGTTGTGATCCTCAAATTGCCCCTGATGTGGACAGTGGGAGTCTCTTCAAACTGCCCTTTTGACATGTTCCCAAAATTTTTTGAGATTCCTAACTTTATGGCACAATAAGACATTCCGGTTATAAGATAGTCCAGTCTTATCTTGTATCTTCCTAGCACCAGCCCTGAAATCAGCAATTCCTTTAAGAAGCCCTGCTGGTTGCAGTGGCTCACGCCTGTTATCCCAGCATTTTGGGAGGCTGGAGGGGGTGGATCACCTGAGGTCGGGAGTTCAAGACCAGCCTGACCAACATGGAGAAACCCCGTCTCTACTAAAAATGCAAAATTAGCTGGGTATGATGGTGCATGCCTGTAATCCCAGCTACTCGGTAGGCTGAGGTAGGAGAATCGCTTGAACCCAGGAGGCAGAGGTTGCGGGGCACCAAGATTGTGCAACTGCACTCTAGCTTGGGCAATAAGAGTGAAACACTGTCTCAAAAAAAAAAAAAAAAAAAAAAAGACCAGGTGCGGTGGCTCACACCTGTAATCCCAGTACTTTGGGAGGCCAAGGCAGGTAGGTCATGAGGTCAAGAGATCGATACCATTCTGGCCAACATGGTAAAACTCCGTCTCTACTAAAAATACAAAAATTAGCTGGGCATGGTGGCAGGTGCCTATAGTCCCAGCTACTTGGAAGGCTGAGGCAGGAGAATCACTTGAAACCAGGAAGCGGAGGCTGCAATGAGCCAAGATTACGCCACTGCACTGCACTGCACTCCAGCCTGGGTGACAGAGCAAGACTGTCTCAAAAAAAAAAAAAGAAAAAAAAGAAGCCCTGGTTCCTTCCTGGCCGGGCACAATGGTGGCTCACGCCTGTAATCCCAGCACTTTGGGAGGCTCAGGGGGGTGGGTCACCTGAGGTCAGGAGTTTGAAACCAGCCTGGCCAACATGGTGAAATCAGACTCTACTAAAAATACAAAAATTAGCCTGGCGTGGTTGCAGATGCCTGTAATCCCAGCTACTTGGGAGGCTGAGGCAGGAGAATTGCTTGAACTCTGGAAGCGAAGGTTGCAACGAGCCAAGATTGAAGCATTGCACTCCAGCCTGAGTGACAAGAGTGAGACTCTGTCTCAAAAAAAAAAAAAAAAAAAAAAAACAAAAACAAAAAAGAAAACCCTGGTTCCTTTAGGGAGAATTGTATTTAGAACAATCTGGGTTCTAGGTGTACTAATTTGTAGTGGAGTATCATGGCTTGTAGGCCCTTTCAGAGGACAGACTATCATGCTAATACACACAAAACAAATGCACACATATGCACACACACAATTTATAAAACTATGTGCTCACATTGATATTTATAATTCTGATCCAGCACTGTAGAGTTCATTCTAGCCATCCCCCTTTCCATATTTATTTATTTATTTGAGATGGAGTTTCACTCTTTTCGCCCCAGCTGGAGTGCTACAGTGCAATCTCGGCTCACTACAACCTCCACCTGCTGGGTTGAAGCGATTCTCCTGCCTCAGCCTCTCGAGTATTTGGGATTACAGGTGCCTGCCACCACGCCCGGCTAAGTTTTTGTATTTGTAGTAGAGACGGGGTTTCACCATGTTGTCCAGGCTGGTCTCGAACTCCCAGCCTCAGGCAATCCATCTACCTTGGCCTCCCAAAGTGCTGGGATTACAGGCATGAGCCACTGCGCCTGGCCTCTGTGGAACCATTCTTAACTACTACACCCAACCACCCATAAATGTTCCTTCTTGCCAGGCACAGTGGCTCACACCTGTAATCCCAACACTTTGGGAGGCTGAGATGGGTGGATCACCTGAGGTTGGGAGTTCGAGACCAGCCTGTCAAATATGGTGAAACCCCACCTCTACTAAAAATACAAAATTAGCCAGGTATGGTGACAGGTGCCTCTAGTCTCAGCTACTCGGGAAGCTGAGGCAGAAGAATTACTTGAAGTTGGAAGGTGGAGGTTGCAGTGAGCCGAAATTGTGCCACTGCACTCCAGCCTGGGCAACAGAGTGAGACTCCATCTCAAAAAAATAAAAGCAGAAGGCGAAAAAGGAAACATGTTTATGTATTATAGGGCATTAGGAAAATATCTATTTTCCTGCTTATAGGTTTAGATTCAGGGATCTGAAACTCCAATTATTTCAGAGGACAGGCTAGTACTATAAATGGGTGAAGCAATCAGATATAATAGGGAGGAGTAGAGACTGCGGGGGGTGGGGAATGGAAATTGCATGGCTCTTCTTTTTTTTTTTTTTTTTTTAAATGGAGTCTTGCTAGTCACCCAGGCTTCAGTGCAATGGTGTGATCTAGGCTCAGTGTAATGGTGCGATCTAGGCTCACTGCAACCTCCACCTCCTGGGTTTAAGCAATTCTCCTGCCTCAGCCTCCCGAGTAGCTGGGATTACAGGTGCCCACTGCCATGGCCAGCTAATTTTTGTATTTTTAGTAGAGATGGGGTTTCACCATGTTGGCCCCGGCTGGTCTCCAACTCCTGACCTCAGGTGATCCACCCGCCTCGGCCTCCCAAAGTGCTGGGATTACAGTCATGAGCCACTGCACCCGTCCGAAATTGCATGCCTCTTCTAAAGACATTAAAAATAATTTTAAGGGCCGGGCATGGTGGCTCACGCCTGTAATCCTAGCACTTTGGGAGGCCAAGGTGGATCAAATGAGGTCAGGAGTTCGAGACCAGCCTGACCAACATGGAAAAATCCTGTCTGTACTAAAAATACAAAATTAGCCAGGGGTGGTGCTGCATGCCTGTAATCCCAGCTACTCAGGAGGTTGAGGCAGGAGAAATGCTTGAACCCAGGAGGCAGAGGTTGTAGTGAGCCAAGGTCGTGCCATTGCACTCCAGACTGGGCAACAAGAGTGAAACTCTGTCTAAACAAACAAACAAAAATTTAAAACAGCAACAACACATGGTGCTAATCAAAGATGTCTGTGGGCTGAATTCACTTCAAAGGCAGCTCTCATTTGTGAACTTTAGTTTATACTTTACAATTGTCTTTGTAAATTAACATTTGCCCTTGAAAGGTGTGTTTGCAGGCCGGGCGCGGTGGCTCAAGCCTGTAATCCCAGCACTTTGGGAGGCCGAGACGGGCGGATCACGAGGTCAGGAGATCGAGACCATCCTGGCTAACACGGCGAAACCCCGTCTCTACTAAAAATACAAAAAATTAGCCGGGCGAGGTGGCGGGCGCCTGTGGTCCCAGCTACTCAGGAGGCTGAGGCAGGAGAATGGCGTGAACCCGGGAGGCGGAGGTTGTAGTGAGCTGAGATCCGGCCACTGCACTCCAGCCTGGGCGATAGAGCCAGACTCGTCTCAAAAAAAAAAAAAAAAAAAAAGAAAGGTGTGTTTGCATGTGTGGATTTAGGTCAGTGTGTTCCAACAGTTACTGGCTGGACAATTTTAAGGATAAAGAGGCATATTTGTCACTCACAGTGGTGAGGAAACAAACACTTGGAGGGCCTATGTACCAACCTGGGCTCTTCTGTGGCCTGGAACATCCAAAGCTATGACAAGTTTGCGAGAGTTTTCTGAAGCATTTGGGTTTTTTTTTTGACCAAATAACTCAGACTTGGAGAATGAACCACGGGGAGAGGCAAGAGAGAGTTCCCAGGATGAGACCAACTCTGTGGGTATTGATTGGAGGTTCCCAAAGGTAGGTAGATGGCCACACAGCAGAAGTTAGGAAATGGCAGGGCTGTCAGACCTGTGGGTAGGGTAAAAAGATTATAATTAGATATTCTACAAGGCAACCCCTTGGGAAGGAAGTAATATCTTGTTAGCTTTCCTGGGACAATCAGAAAGGTCAGTTAGCAAGACCACCATTGATAAACTAAAACTTGGATGTACATAAAAATCCATAACTTGATCAATTAGTATAACTAATCTCATTTTGTTTCCCAACACCTGACTTCCTCTTATGTTGGTAGTTGCAGAGCAAGGGACTCATTTTGCTCACCTCCCTTGTAGAGTCTTTTGTGGTAAAAGTTCATTAAGCTAAAACCATAGTGACATGAGAAATTTGAGAGTGGAATATAGACTTTATTCTTAAAGCAATGAGTCTGTGTGGCATGAGTCTAAGTTCCTAATGAATGAGATTAAGTGAAAGTATTGATGGGACTTCTAGGAAGACAGCTTAAAAATAGAGCTCCTACCTATCAAATGCACTATAATTGTGTAACCAGAGCAGATTGTGTTGTGTTTAATTTTTCCCTCTTCCTAAAGTATTATTTCCTTCAGTTACTTCAACCATTCACTAAGTCTAATAGACTTATACTACTACCTTATGTGGTGAAGGTATAGAGAATAAGGGGAAGAAGAACTAAAGAAAAATGTGCCTTGCCTCACATTTACTCTTACGCTACACCCATCACAGGGAATAATATCCTACAAAAGAAGAGCGTCCAGGAGTTTGGGGCCGTGATCTGCAATTAAGTGAGTGGGGACCCATGATGGAGCAGATGGTTGGGGGGGAGCATATGATGTACTGGGCGACAGCATGCAATTTCCAAGTACTAGGGTGATAACTCAGAAGGGACATAAAACGATAACCCTCCACCTACACTACAGTAAGGCGAGAGACTAATTCTAGCAGTAGTCATGCTAAGTGGTATTCTTTTTTTTTTTTTTCTTGAGACAAAGTCTTGCTCTCTCGACCAGGCTGGAGTGCAATGGCACCATCTCAGCTGACTGCAACCTCCACCTCCCAGGTTCAAGCGATTCTCCTGCCTCAGCCTCCCGAGTAAGGCTGCGATTACAGGCATGCACCACCACACTCGGCTAATTTTTGTATTTTTAATAGAAATGGGGTTTCACCATGTTGTCCAGGCTGGTCTGGAACTCCTGACCTCATGATTGGCCCACCTCGGCCTTCCAAAGTGCTGAGATTACAGGCGTGAGCCACCATGCCTGGCCCCCTATTCTTTTAGTATGCATTAAAACCACATAGGGGATATGACTGTTACTATGTTGGTAAAATGTTATAAGGGGCTGGAAGATCACTATTTGCTCTTCAACAGCCTTTCCTCAGCCTAAAACAGCTTTGTTTATCTTTCTTTCTTTATTTATTTACTTGAGACGGAGTCTCGCTCTGTCACCCAGACTGGAGTGCAGTGGCAGGAGCTCAGCTCACTACAACCTCTGCCTCCCAGGTTCAAGCCATTCTCCTGCCTCAGCCTCCCAAGTAGCTGGGATTACAGGCGCATGCCACCACATCCGGCTGATTTCTGTATTTTTAGTAGAGATGGGGTTTCACCATGTTGGCCAGGCTGGTCTCAAACTCCTGACCTCAGGTGATCCACCCTCCTTGGCCTCCCAAAGTGCTGAGATTACAGGCATGAGCCTTCGCACCCAGTCATGTTTATCATTATTGTTAACAGAGCTTATGAGACTATAACTCAAATAATCATAGTTTCCAATTGAAAATTTTCTGAACTTCATGATCTGAGGAATCAAGGACTTATGAAATAAAATATGAAATCTGGACCTTTCCAGATAATTTAGGACCTATCATTGCCCCAACCAAAACACATAGGCAAACTCATGGGCATGTATTAATAATTAGCTTTATACTCCTGAAATTGTAATTTTGACCTCCCTTAGAGTCTCAGTAATGAAGGATTAAGTTCATATTGCTATCTCTTGAATAAAGGTTCAAAAGTAAGGTTTAAATCAGAGGATAGGTCAGAATAGCTATATTCTCTTTTTCAGTTCTGGGTGGTTTCTCTTTTGTTTTTTTTTGAGACGGAGTCTTGCTCTTTCGCCCAGGCTGGAGTGCAGTGGCACCATCTCAGCTCACTGCAACCTCTGCCTCCTGGTTCAAGGGATTCTCCTGCCTCAAGTAGCTGGGATTACAGGCACGTGCCACCACGCCCAGCTAAGTTTTTGTATTTTTAGTACAAATGGGGTTTCACTGTGTTAGCCAGGATGTTCTCAATCTCCTGACCTCGTGATCTGCCTGCCTTGGCCTCCCAAAATGCTGGGATTACAGGCGTGAACCACTGTGCCCGGCTTCTGGGTGGTTTTCATAGCAATCTGTAGCAAGACAGATACAGAGCCATGGGAGTGGAAAAATTCCTCTTACTTTTTGCTTTTTATTTTTACTTATTTTTTATTTTATTTTAATTTTTTGAGACAGAGCGTCACTCTTGTTACCCAGGCTGGAGTGCAACGGCGCGATCTCGACTCACTGCAACCTCCGCCTCCCGGGTTCAAGCGATTCTCCTGCCTCAGCTTCCTGAGTAGCTGGGATTACAGGTGTGTGCCACCACGCCTGGCTAATTTTTTGTATTTTTAATAGAGATGGGTTTCACCATGTTGGTCACATTGGTCTCAAATTCCTGAACATAAGTGATCCACCTGACTCTGCCTCCAAAAGTACTGGGAATATAGGTGTGAGCCACTGCATCCAGCCTTCTTTTGCTTTTTTTTTTTTTGAGACGGAGTCTCACTCTGTCACCCAGGCTGGAGTGCAATGGCATGGTCTCAGCTCGCTGTAACCTCCACCTTTCGGGTTTCAAGTGATTCTCCTGCCTCAGCCTCCCAAATAGCTGGGACTACAAGCACATGCCACCATACCCAGCTAATTTTTGTATTTTTAGTAGAGATGGGGTTTCACTGTGTTGGCCAGGCTGGTCTCAAACTCCTGACCTTGTGATCTGCGTGCCTTGGTCTCCCAAAGTGCTGGGATTACAGGCATGAGCCACCGCACCCAGCTTCCTTTTGCTTTTTAATCATTACAGATGATTTGGGAGGTTATTTGTCAAGTGAAGACCAGCCCTCCTGAAATTTGTTCCCACTTTTCCTAGACCTAGATAGATGCCCAACTGCTTAACATATTATCTCCAGTTGGTTCTCCTCATATCAAATATCAACTTGCAAGATAATCTTTTTTTTTGAGATGGAGTCTCGCTCTGCCACCCAGGCTGAAGTGCAACGGCGCGATCTCGACTCACTGCAACCTCCGCCTCCTGAGTTCAAGTGATTCTCCTGCCTCAGCCTCCCGAGTAGCTGGGACTACAGGCACGTGCTGCCATGCCTGGCTAATTTTTTTATATTTTTAGTAGAGACGAGGTTTCACAGTGTTAGCAAGGATGGTCTCGATCTCCTGACCTCGTGATCCACCCGCCTCGGCCTCCCAAAGTGCTGGGATTACAGGCATGAGTCACCATGCCCGGCCGATCAACTTGCAAAATATTCTGAGAAGTGAGACAAGCAGTGTCCACGTTCTCCCATGAAGGAGGCTAGCAAAAATAAACTAAGGCCCCCTGCTTTAAGGGTAAAGGTCATAATTCCACTCTCCAATGTTTCTATTATTTCAGCCTAGTGAACTTTCACCCACAAAAAACCTTCTTTGAACAGTGTGATCAAAAACAAAAACAAGGTCTTTAGTTTTTTTTTTTTTTTTTTTTTTAGATTGTTTACTTACAGCTAAACCTTTAGACAGGAGGCCAACTCTCAGTGGTCACTTTCAAATAGGTTTACTTTGGACTGGCAAGATTTTAAAAAAATCCACAACTTTCAAATAGACATGTGAATAATGCCAGTATTCTTGACTTTATCTGTTTTTCTAAAGTATTTACTCTCTCTAAGGGAACACCTTAGGGGAGTACTATGGATTTAAGAGAATGACTTTAATGGGGACTCTGTGTCCAGTCCTAAAGTAAGGAGTGTAGTTGATTGGATGGTGACCAACAGATTTGAGATGGCATCGTCAGTTCTGCAGGTAAGTGGAGGAGAGAGACGGGTAGAGAAAGTCAGCAAGCTGTGTCAAATGTGCCTTCACGTTCCTTTATTCACATAGCACCTTCTCTTTTAGGATCATGCATGCCCCTTTATCTACTGCTTTTTCAGTATAAGATCAAGGGTAAAGTTAAAGGGGAAAAGCAATTACTGTCTTAAAAGTCTCATTCTTGTGCTTTAGGAATGTTCTTCTCCTGGGCTTCCCTGAGAAAGCAAAGTTCAGTGTCCAAGTGGTCCTTCTGTATTTAAGGAACATTAAGAGAAGAATAAGAAATTTTTGGACAAAATGGGTTGTAGAACAAAGAGAAAAGCCTTTGTAAAATTATATTTGAAAATGAACATTTTAACTTGAAACTGCTGGTAAAAATGTCAGATTAATCAATTTTTATAATACCGCACTTAGAGGTAGTGTGGTATTCCAGAACTCCCAAGTATTTGGAATACAGTTGAGGGCCTAGATATAAATGAGCCATCAAAAGGCACACGTGGCAGGGCACGATGGCTCACATCTACAATCCCAGCAGTTTGGAGGGCCAAGGGAGGAGGCTCGTTTGAGTCTAGGTGTTTGAGACCAGTCTGGGTAACATAATAAGACCCCATCTCTCAGAAACTAAAAAAAAATAAAAAAAATAAAAAAAAATAGCTGGGCATGGTGGCATTTGGCTAAAGTTCCAGCTATGCAGGAGGCTGAGGTGGGAGGATTGATTGTCACTTGAGCCTGGGAGGTCAAGACTGCAGCTATTTAGCCCAGACAATAATTCTGGAGGTTATTAACAAGAATTATAAAATTCCTACCATTTATTATTTACTGGGTGCTTATTATGGCCTACTGGGCACTATCCTATGTAATAGTGTAATTATTATTATTATTTTTTTTTTGAGACGGAGTCCCGCGCCTGGGCTGGAGTGCAGTGGCCGGATCTCAGCTCACTGCAAGCTCTGCCTCCCGGGTTTACACAATTCTCCTGCCTCAGCCTCCCGAGTAGCTGGGACTACAGGCGCCCGCCACCTCGCCTGCCTAGTTTTTTGTATTTTTTTAGTAGAGACGGGGTTTCACCATGTTAGCCAGGATGGTCTCGATCTCCTGACCTCGTGATCCGCCCGTCTCGGCTTCCCAAAGTGCTGGGATTACAGGCTTGAGCCACCGCGCCCGGCCCAATAGTGTAATTATTATTCCCAGTTTACAGCTGAGAAAACCAAAACCCAGATAAAGTAACTTGGCAAAGGCTACATGTATAGTAATTGACAGAAGCAAGCTCAAAACAACCTCTGTCATACTTCAAACCTCAACTATTTTGCTTTATTGTCCTATATTCCAATGCTCATTACTTACTGATATATTATCAAAAAAGACAAATCACCGGGCGTGGTGGCTCAGGCCTGTAATCCCAGCACTTCAGGAAGCTGAAGTGGGCAGATCACCTGAGGTCAGAAGTTTGAGACCAGCTTAGCCAATATGGCGAAACCCCATCTCTACTAAAAATACAAAAATTAGCTGGGCATGGTGGCGAGCACCTGTAATCCCAGCTACTCCAGTGGTTGAGGCTGGAGAATTGCTTGAACCCAGGAGGTGGAGGTTGCAGTGAGCCGAGACTACGCCACTGCACTCGAGCCTGGGTAACAAGAGCAAAACTCTGTCACAAAAAAAAAGGCCGGGCGCGGTGGCTAATGCCTAGGGAGGCTGAGGCAGGCGGATCACCTGAGGTCAGAAGTTTGAGACCAGCCTGACCAACATGGAGAAACCCCATCTCTACTTCAAATACAAAATTAGCCAGGCGTGGTGGCACATGCCTGTAATCCCAGCTACTCAGGTGACTGAGGCAGGAGAATCGCTTAAACCCAGGAGGCAGGCAGAGGTTGCGATGAGCTGAGATCGTGCCATTGCACTCCAGCCTGGGCAACAAGAGCGAAACTCCATCTCAAAAAACAAACAAAAAAGGCAAATCTATCTTTTATATTCTTTGATAAACATCATAGGGAACTATACTTAATGTGTCTCAGGACATTTTAAATCTAGTAAGTATACATTTGTTGGCATTTGAAGAGTAAGCTTCAAATATCTACAAATTTCACTCACATGGGAGAGAAAAGTTAATGCCTTCATTTATTCATATGTTGGTTCAAAGAAGGTTTGACAGGCCAGGTGCGGTGGCTCACACCTGTAATCCCAGCACTTTGGGAGGCTGAGGCAGGAGGATCACCTGAGGTCAGGAGTTCGAAACCAGCCTGGCAAACATGGTGAAACCCCATCTCTACTAAAACTACAAAAATTAGTCGGGCATGATAACATGTCTGTAATCCCAGCTACTCTGGAGGCTGAGGCAGGAGAATCGCTTGAACCTGGGAGGCAGAGACTGCAGTGAGCCAAGAGTACGCCACTGCACTCCCGCCTGGGCAACAGAGCAAGACTCTGTCTCAAAAACAAACAAGCAAACAAACAAACAAAAAAGAAGGTTTGACTCTCTGCATATCTTTTATGTTTGTCTCAATCATGTCTTAACGGACCCATTTTATTTAAAACTCCCTCAGTTCAGAGGTAATCAACTCTTTTCAGTTTGCTAGGACATTTCCAATGCTAAAACTGGAATAAGTCCCACACGCCAGGAAATTTCTCTGTCCTGGGCAAATTGGAAAATTAGTCACCCTAGCTTCACAGCACTTATGAGTGCTTCAAGGTTGCTTTCAGATGATGGTAATGATGATAAATACGATCTAATAAGGCTCCACCAGCCATCAGCTCCATCATGGCTTAAGTTGTCTATTGGGAAGAGAGATAGAATAAGTTGGGGAGGCCGGGCGCGGTGGCTCAAGCCTGTAATCCCAGCACTTTGGGAGGCCGAGACGGGCGGATCACGAGGTCAGGAGATCGAGACCATCCTGGCTAACACGGTGAAACCCCCGTCTCTACTAAAGAATACAAAAAACTAGCCGGGCGAGGTGGTGGGCACCTGTAGTCCCAGCTACTCGGGAGGCTGAGGCAGGAGAATGGCATAAACCCGGGAGGCAGAGCTTGTAGTGAGCTGAGATCCGGCCACTGCACTCCAGCCTGGGCGACAGAGTGAGACTCTGTCTCAAAAAAAAAAAAAGAATTGCGTTCTAAGCCACATGGTTTTCCACCAAAGACGGTATTTCCTATTGCTATGATGTGAATGTGTCTCCCAAATTTTATGTATTGCAAACTTTAATCCCCAACGCATATGTTGATTAGAAGTGGGGCCTTTGGGATGTAATCAGGATTAGATAACAGGTAAGGTCAACAGGGTGGGGCCTCCATGATGTGACTGGCGGGTGGCTTTAAAAGAAGACAAAGAGAGCCAGGTGTGGCGACTCACACCTGTAATCTCAGCACTTTGGGAGGCGAGGCAGGCGGATTATAAAGTCAGGAGTTTCAGACCAGCCTGGCCAATATGGTGAAACCTCGTCTCTACTAAAAATACCAAAAAATGGCCGGGCACGGTGGCTCATGGCCATAATCCCAGCACTTTGGGAGGCCAAGGCGGGGCGGATCACCTGAGGTTGGGAGTTTGGGACCAGCCTGACCAACATGGAGAAACCCCGTCTCTACTAAAAATACAAAATTAGCTAGGCATTGTGGCATGTGCTTGTAATCCCAGCTACTCAGGAGATACTACTCCATCTCAAAAAAAAAAAAAAAAAAAAAAAAAATTAACTGGGCATGGTGGCACATGCCTGTAATCCCAGCTACTCAGGAGGCTGAGGCAGGAGAATCGCTTCAATCCAGGAGGTGGAGGTTGTGGTGAGCCGAGATTGCGCCATTGCACTCCAGCCTGGGCAACAAGAGCAAAACTCCATCTCAAAAAACAAAACAAAAAAAAATTGCCTCCTCTCAGTTTTCTTCACAGTTTTTACCCTCTACATGTAATAGAAGGATGGAAGACTTCATTTTCGGAAAAAAAGCAAGAGAAAGAAACTAGAACTGGAATGAACTTTAAAAGCCCTCAAATCAACTCTTCTACCCTTCTAAAACCCAAAAATGTTTTCCTAAGAATATCTTAATCCTTACCAATGTCACTACAAATGTATAAAGGAAGGCTGGGCATGGTGGCTCACGCTTGTAATCCCAGCACTTTGGGAAGCCGAGGTGGGTGGATCACCTGAGGTTGGGAGATCGAGACCAGCCTAACCAACATGGAGAAACCCCATCTCTACTAAAACTACAAAATTAGCCGGGCGTGGTGGCGCATGCCTGTAATGCCAGCTACTCGGGAGGCTGAGGCAGGAGAAGTGTTTGAACCTGGGAAGTGGAGGTTGCAGTGAGCTGAGATCACACCATTGTACTCCAGCCTGGGCAACAAGAGCGAAACTCCATCTCAAAAAAAAAAAAAGTAGAAAGGAACTGCAAATGATCTGTCCCTTTAGGAAGGAAATATGAAATATAGGCAAAGCTATGCAGTTTTTGCTTGACATCACACAAGTCATTGCTAGTGAGCTCATAATCTTTAAAGGGATCAAGACGAAATCCATGGGAGGCCAAGGTGGGTGGATCACCTGAGGTCGCGAGTTCAAGACCACCCTGGCCAACATGGTGAAACCCTATCTCTACTAAAAATACAAAATTTAGGCAGGCGTGGTGGTGGGCACCTGTAAACCCAGCTACTTGGGAGACTAAGGCAGGAGAATCACTTAAACCCAGGAGGCGGGGGTTGCAGTGAACCAAGATTCTGCCACTGCACTCCAGCCTGGGCAACAGAGCAAGACTCCATCTTGGGAAAAAAAAAAAAAAAAAGACTAAATCCACATGTTAAGAGTGAAAACATTTTGCCAGGGTTACTAAAATAGCTACAGAGGCTGAAGTCCAAGTCACACATGGAAAGACTTCCGTAGAGCTATTCAACACAAGCATGGCTGGGCACAGTGGCTCATGCCTGTAATCTCAGCACTTTGGGAGGCCAAGGCAGGTGGATTACCTGAGGTCAGGAGTTCAAGACAAGCCTGGCCAATATGGTGAAACCCCATCTCTACTAAAAATACAAAACTTAGCTAGGCGTGGTGGCGTGCACCTGTAGTCCCAGCTACTCGGGAGGCTGAGGCAAAGAATTGCTTGAACCCAGGAGGTGGAGGTTGCAGTGATTTGAGATTGCGCCACTGCACTCCAGCCTAGGCAACAGAGTGAGACTCCGTCTCAAAACAAACAAACAAACAAACAAACATAAGCTTATGTCCTCTCTATATGCTGAAAAACGAAATCTGTTCACAACTATTATAAAGAAACAAAAGCAAGCAAATTTTAAACAATTGTAATGAAAATAGAAAGAACTAAAAAAGTATAAGTAACTAAGTATATACATAATCCAATAAATTAATCAAGTACAGCATGGGTTCCCAATACTGATCCATGATAAAACTTTTAGCAGTTGGCCAGGCGCAGTGGCTCACACCTGTAATCCTAGCACTTTGGTAGGCCGAGGTAGGTGGATCACCTGAGGTCAGGAGTTTGAGACCAGCCTGACCAACATGGCAAAACCTCGTCTCTACTAAAAATACAAAACTGAGCTGGGCATGATGGAGGAGGCCTATAATCCCTACCATGGAAGTTGAGGTAGGAGAATCACTTGAACCCGGGCGATGGAGGTTGCAGTGGGTCGAGATCAGACTGCTTCACTCCAGCCTGGGTGAAAGCGAGAAACTCCATCTCAAAAAAAAAAAAAAATTTGCAGTCTACAGTGAAATAAAACAGTAAAGAAAAGGTTACAGGCCGGGCGCGGTGGCTCAAGCCTGTAATCCCAGCACTTTGGGAGGCCGAGACGGGTGGATCACGAGGTCAGGAGATCGAGACCATCCTGGCTAACACCGTGAAACCCTGTCTCTACTAAAAAATACAAAAAACTAGCCGGGCTAGGTGGCAGGCGCCTGTAATCCCAGCTACTCAGGAGGCTGAGGCAGAAGAATGGCGTAAACCCCGGAGGCGGAGCTTGCAGTGAGCTGAGATCCGGCCACTGCACTCCAGCCTAGGCGATAGAGCGAGACTCCGTCTCAAAAAAAAAAAAAAAAAAAGAAAAGAAAAGATTACAAATTTTTCATAAAGCTAAATCTATATAATCTATAGAAGCGTCCTTAACCCTAAAAATACATACTTCTTAATGTTTTGGTACTATCATGAAATGACCAAGACAACACATCACTGGGAGAAAGGGGTTCTAACAGTTACTTTGCAAAATAAGGTGAGTGATAAACCTAGTCTTTAAATGCTGTGTATGTGTGTGGAAACAGAACAACGTGATAAAGAGCTCTGTACCCACAGAGAATCCAGTCAAGCTCTGAATGATCAAATAATATTCTAGAGAGTTTCTCATACAGAGAAGAATAAAGATAGCATCTGAGTAGGTTTCCAAAAACCAGTATTAATGAATTTTGTCCATAATCATTTTGATAGTCACAAGTTTGAGCATGTGAATTTGAATCACTAATATATTTAAAGCATTACATGTGTTTCAACATTCAAAATTACATAAAGAAATCCAAATGTACTTGGTGGTTTTATAGCTAAAGGCAACTGCTGAAGAATGTTTCATTTCTCAATTTAAAATAGTATGGTACTATCTTCTAATATTCTAAGAGTTCTACCAATACAAGACCCATCCAATTACATTTCTACAACAGAATTGTTCTCTAAGGCATTTCATTTCAACTGAAAATGTCAATTTCATTATAGGACATTAAAAATTTTGAATGTCACTTGGCTCTGGGCAATTGGTCTTCATTAAACAAAAATCAAACCTTAACACAAAAATATATCTTACATAAAATTACTTCTAAATGTTTACCAACCAATGGAGAATCTTAAATAGTAGGCCACGCTGTGGCCGGGCGCAATGGCTTGTGCCTGTAATCTTAGCACTTTGGGAGGCTGAGGCGGGTAGATCACCTGAGGTCAGGAGTTTGAGACCAGCCTGGCCAACATGGTGAAACCCTGTCTCTACTGAAAATACAAAAATTAGGCGGACATACTGGCTCAAGTCTGTAATCCCAGCTACCTGGGAGTCTGAGGCAGAAGAATCACTGGAACCCAGGAGGCAGAGGCTGCAGTGAGCCGAGATCGTGCCACTGCAACTCCAGCCTGGGTGACAGAGCCAGACTCTTTCAAAAAAAAAAAAAAAAAAAAAAAAGTAGGCCAAGCCAGGCTTGGTGGCTCACACCTGTAACCCCAGCACTTTGGGAGGCTGAGGTGGGTAGATCACCTGACATCAGGAGTTTAAGACCAGCCTGGCCAACATGGTGAAACCCCACTTCTACTAAAAATACAAAAAATTAGCCAGGCATGCTAGCGAATGCCTGTAATCTCAGCTGCTTGGGAGGCTGAGGCAGAGAATTGCTTGAACCCAGGAAGCAGAGGTTGCAGTCAGCCAAGGTCATGCCATTGCACTCCGGCCTGGGCAACAAGAGCAAGGCTCCATCTCAAAAAAAAAAAAAAAAAAAAAAGTAGGCCACATTCATTTCAATTACAGCTAAATGAAGTTGTTTTGTCAAATCTGTGCCAGATTTATTGTTATAATCAGGTAGCTCTTCCAAGAATGTCTTAGAAAAAGGCACTTGCTGCATAACAAAGAGTCTGTGCTAGGTTTAACTCAGACTACACTGCACACTGATATGAGTTTTTAAATTTGAGTCAATAAAACCAGAATTGACTACAGGTGTCACTACCATAAGAGAGAAAGCATCTTATTGCACTGCAGTTCTATATTTACTAAAACATTTGGTTATTTGTTAATTTTCTCAACGACTATATGAGGTAAATTTCTTTCCTATCTGTGCTAACCTATTTGCAAATATATGAATACTTCTTAACCTCTGCAACACCTCTTATTTGTATTCTATTTCCAATAAAAATCCAAGTAGCCTCTCATATTTTAATTGCACTTCGCACTTCAACCTATTTTTTTAGTGATGATTCTTTTTTTTTCTGAGACGGAGTTTCGCTCTTGTTGCCTAGGCTGAAGTGCAATGGCATGATCTCGGCTCACCCCAACCTCAGCCTCCCGGGTTCAAGTGATTCTCCTGCCTCAGGGTGTAGCTAGTATTACAGGTATGCGCCACCACGCCCAGCTAACTTCGTATTTTTAGTAGAGACGGGGTTTATCCATGTTGGTCAGGCTGGTCTCGAACTCCCAACCTTTGGTGATCCGCCCGCCTCGGCCTCCCAGAGTGCTGGGATTACAAGCGTGGGCCGCCCCCCAGGCCCGCCCCGCCCCCCGCCCCAGAGGTGGAGTCTCGCTCTTTTTCCTGTCTGGAGTGCCGCGGGGCAATCTCAGCTCACTGCAACCTCCACCTTCCGAGTCCAAGCGATTCTCCTGCCTCAGCCTCCCGAGTAGCTGGGACTACAGGCGTGCACCACCACGCCCAGCTAATTTTTTTGTATTTTTAGTAGATACAGTGTTTCACCATGTTGGCCAGGACGGTCTCGATCACTTGACCTTGTGATCCGCCCGCTTCGGTCTCCCAAAGTGCTGAGATTACAAGCGTGAGCCACCGGGGCTGGCCCAGTGATGACTCTTTCTTAACGACTCCATCAGAAATCTGTCAGTTAATAAACGTGTTGCTCAGTTAGTGACGAGAAATAACTGTATGTTAGTGGTTAAGAGGCCCCATAATTGCAGCATTTAATACCTGCTGTTGTTCCTAATACCCAGGCTGACTCAGAATGAGGAGCCCTCCAAGTTCCACTGTCTAATAAAGACCTGTCAAAGTGAAAACTCAACAGTGGAGATTCCAGAATTCATTCAACTGTTGTACCTGCTTTACATACATAAATAAACAGAACTGATTTTTGGGTTATTTGCCACAAGAAGATGCCTGAAAACAAGGCATCAAATGGTTTCGGAAAAAATACTCCTCTTTACAGTTAAGTTTAAATTAGATCAAGAATGCTACTTACAAAGATGTTCTGAATTAGTACAGGATCTCCTGATTCATCACAATGAACTTTTCAACCCTGTTAAGTATCAAAACTGCAGCACAAAATCAGCCAACATGCGAACTAAGGACAAAAGACAGTTCACAGGTCTTTGGAGATCATGGTTATAAAATCACGTGCCTGAGGACCACTAAGTCTGAGGTACACACCAAATAATGCAGCTCAAAGTAAGCAGAAAGCACTGTTCCGTGCTCAACCCACCCCCACCAACCATCCAAAGTCCATGCTGGTGCCCAGGACCCGTGAGTCCTTATCATTAAATATCCCCGCCCCAATTCCTCCCCAACTGAGGAAATCACAGACTCCTTGGCCCCAAGAATCTTAACCCTGGACTTCATCATACACGTCTCCAGAAACCTTAACACCGGCTTTTTCAGGCTCCCACCACCTAAAACAAAGTTCATAACATCCTGACGGCAGTTTCCTTCAGGGCTTAGGCTCTCGACCACGCCCTCCGACCAAGCAGGCCTGTCTCCCTCCTGCCTGCCCCTGTGGAGGGAAAGCTCCCCATCCTTTTGGTCACTCTGCCTGGCCACTCTACTCACAGGATAGCGGTGTCGGGGGGCAGCAGGCCCGACAGCGCCCTCCAGCTCGGTGCGGGCAGTTTCCTGCGACTGCAGTCCACGAGAGGAATGCGGCAGGAGCAGGGCGCGGGGCAGAGACCTGCTCCGGCGGCGGGCAACAGGAGGAGAGCGCTCTGGGCAAGGAAGAATAACCGGGAAAGCAATCCAGATCGACACCCTAGCAACTGCTTCTCCGGGATTCCTAGGGGCGCGGGCGCCATTTTCCCCCTCGACCTGGACCTGGCCTAGAAGAGCTGCCTGCTAGAAAAGGAGGATCGGCGGAGAAGCTCAGCAGAGATGCTCAGCGGCTGCACCGTCTCCCGAAGCCCCGGCTGAGAGCTGTACCAGCTACATGCATGCAAGGAGCAGATGCAGCGCGACAGCGGGAGCTACGGCCTAGGACACACCGCTGAGGCCTGACAGGGCTCGTCCGCCGCGCCCCACGACGCTACGTCCTCACGCACAGGGGTCAGCCAATCGGTGCCATAAGACGAGGTTGCGTCCGGGGCGGAACTGAGTGAGGGGTGGGGCCACACGCAGCCGAGTTTCTTTAGGAGGAGGACTTTAAGGTGTTCAGGGACTTTAGGTGCCGCTGTGGAATTCCGCCGCTGTTCTTCCGCTGGAGGGCGCAGTAGTTCCTTAAGAGGGAATGGTGCGGCAAATGGCTGTGAGTTCAAAGTCCTGACTACAGGTCTATCTACTGTAGTAGTAGAAAAGGATCTTTTATTTGCTCTGGGCTTTAAGAAAGCGCAGTGGCAGAAGGGCTGCCTTCCAAGTAGCAGACACGAATGGGTCACGGGAGTTTCTATCCTGGCTTTGGCCAGCTCGTCCTCCAGAGCCGAGCTCGAGCCTCTTCTGCCCCCTGCTGTTTGACTGTAGCCCCTGCTCTTCTGCAAGTAGGCGGCAACTCCCACTTGCATGTGATCAGTATCACTCTGTTAATGGCCTTGTAAGCTCCTGAAGGTGGAGGCTCTGTTTCTTCATCGGTGTGCCTCCACCTTTTGATCTAGCTTGGAGTTCAATAAATTTTGGTGGGACTGCACCTGCTTGTCTATACAAGGGAAACACCTTTCTGTTTGGAGGGATGCTGTCATGGTCACTCTCAGAAAAGCAAGCGAGACAAGTAAACAGGGTGTTGAGCAGTCAACAAAGCAAAGACTGGATGTGAGGAAATTTATTTCTCCTAAAGCAGAGCCTATGGAAAACTTACTAGGAACAGTGAAGTCTGACCACCTTATGCTCATTCAGCCATCCAAGGTTGTAAATAAGACTTTGAGAATAATAGTGATGGTTCACTTATATGTAGGGAACTTTTCAAAGGGTATTTGCATCTGTTACCTTGTTTGCGCCTTCAATGGCAGTGACATTGGCAAGACAATTATTGCTGATGATGAAACAAGTCCAAAGAGATTAAACCAGGTTACTATGAGGCAGGGGCAGTTTCGACATTAACATGGGTTTTCTGACATAAATTGAAAATCTGAGCAGGTTGAAAAGAATGATAATGCCTAGATTAGGGTTCTCTTAGAAAGTAACTGAAAGCAATCTTTCCCATGGCAGATTATGGAGTCATAATTATGTTTTTAAAAACCTTTTTCTGTTTTTTTTTTAATATTGAAGTATCTATTGGAAACAAGGCCATATCCAATGCTCCGGCCCAAACCAAACTTTTAAAGCCAAGACAGCAGAATGAAACATACTCTTAGCCTCCTTCCCTTAGCTGTTGAGCAGACTTAACAAACTCCGGTAAGAAATCCGGCACAGGCAGGAACCCCACAAAAAAAAAAGGAGGCAGTTTAGTTCCTTTCTGCATTATAGTTTCAGAGCTTTCCTATGAAACTATACCAAATGGGGCCATTAGAAAGTAATGCTCTCTAGCCTGTATCTTCCCCAATAAGTGGCTCACTGCAACCTCCACCTCCCAGATTCAAGCGATTCTCCTGCCTCAGCCTCACAAGTAGCTAGGACTATAGGTGTGCACCACCATGCCCCGCTAATTTTTGTATTTTTAGTAGAGACGGGGTTTCACCATGTTGGCCATGCTGGTCTCAAACTCCTCACCTCAGGTGATCCACTCACCTCAGCCTCTCAAAGTGTGGGATTACAGGCATGAGCCACCCTGACTGGCCACAAATACATGTTTTTGTTGGGTTTTTTTTTTTTTTTTTTAGACGAAGTTTTGCTCTTGTTACCCAGGCCGGAGTGTAGTGGCATGATTTTGGCTCACCACAACTTCTGCCTCCCGGGTTCAAGCGATTCTCCTGCCTCAGCCTCCTGAGTAACTGGCATTAATTACAGTCATGCGCCACCATGCCCAGCTAGTTTTGTATTTTTAGTAGAGATGGGGTTTCTCCGTGTTGGTCAGCTGGTCTTGAACTCCCGACCTCAGGTCATCCGCCTGCCTCAGCCTCCCAAAGTGCTGGGATTACAGGTGTGAGCCACCACTCCCAGCCACAAATACATGGGTTTTTTTGTTTTTTTGAGACGGAGTCTGGCTCTGTCACCCAGGCTGGAGTGCTGTGGCCGGATCTCAGCTCACTGCAAGCTCCGCCTCCCGGGTTCACGCCATTCTCCTGCCTCAGCCTCCCGGGTAGCTGGGACTACAGGCGCCGCCACCTCGCCCGGCTAGTTTTTTGTAGTTTTTAGTAGTGACGGGGTTTCACCGTGTTAGCCAGGATGGTCTTGATCTCCTGACCTCATGATCCGCCCGTCTCTGCCTCCCAAAGTGCCCTCCCAAAGTGCTGGGATTACAGGCTTGAGCCGCCGCGCCCGGCGATGTTTTTAACAGAATTTAGTGATTCATTTCTGATTAACAATGGAATATAGGGTTTTTGTATTCATTGCCCTCAATTGTCTAATTAATCTGTGGGTGCTAAGGTACCTGGTCCGAGATTTTAGAGTTCGGTGGAATCCGTAAGCACAGTATACCCCAGCTCCAGATTACTAAAAACAACAAAAAAACACTACTCACTTGATATCCCTTGTTCCACACCTTAGCGTAAACGCTAATCCCTTACAATTTAACTGCCCTATATCTCGTTACCGCAGGACTTTACTCTTTGCAAAGTCATAGCTAACTAACCTTATCAGTTCTATTCTTTCAAACTAGAAGTCTCAGGATTGCCTGTGCTTTCCTCCCATTCTTTCCTGTCACATCCAGTCACTAGACTCTCTTGATTCCCCCTCAGCAATGTCTCAGATCTTTCCCCAGCTCTCCATCCCCACTGCTACTTAGTTCAGACCTTCATCTCATATGACTAGTATTCCAATAACCTTTGAACCCATCTCCTGTCCTCCAGTCTCTCCTGTCTCCAAGTCTCTAAACTGTCACTAGAATTATCTTTCCAAAGCATACTGTTACAGGTATGTTTTGTCATTGTACATCTCCATTGCTAAGAGCAGTGTCTGGAATATAAGCAACGCTGAATAAATATTTATCGTTGACTAAATTACTGTTAATTTGGCCAGGTGCAGTGGCTCATGCCTATAATTCCAGCAATTTTGGAGGCCGAGGCATGCAGATTACTTGAAGTCAGGAGTTTGAGACAAGCCTGGCTAATATGGCAAAAGTCTGTCTTTACTAAAAATACAAAAATTAGACTTGGTGCTGCACGCCTGTAATCCCAGCTACTGGGGAGGCTGAGGCACGAGGATTGCTTGAACCTGGGAGGCGGAGGTTGCAGTGAGCCAAGATTGCACCATTGCACTCCAGCATGGGCAACAGAGCAAGATTCCATCTCAAAAAAAAAAAAAGCCGGGCACGGTGGCTCACACCTGTAATCCCAGCACTTTGGGAGGCCGAGGTGGGCAGATCATGAGGTCAGGAGATCTAGACCATCCTGGCTAACATGGTGAAAACCCATCTCTATTAAAAATACAAAAAATTGCCGGGCATGGTGGCTCATGCCTGTAATCCCAGCACTTTGGGAGGCCGAGGCGGGCAGATCACCTGAGGTCGAGAGTTCGAGAACAGCCTGACCAACATGGAGAAACCCTGTCTCTACTAAAAATACAAAATTAGCCGGGCGGGGTGGCACATGCCTGTAATCCCAGCTACTAGGGAGGCTGAGGCAGGAGATTAGCTTGAACCTGGGAGGTGGAGGTTGCGGTGAGCCGAGATCATGCCATTGCACTCCAGCCTGGGCAACAAGAGCAAAGCTCTGTCTCAAAAAAAAAAAAATTAGCCGGGCATGGTGGCCGGCGCCTGTAGTCCCAGCTACTCGGGAGGCTGAGGCAGGAGAATGACGTGAACCCAGGAGGTGGAAGTTGCAGTGAGCTGAGATCACGCCACTGCACTCCAGACTGGGTGACAGAGCGAGACTCCGTCTCAAAAAAAAAAAAAAAATTACTGTTAATTTCACTGCTTCTCTGTAAATATGCCCAAATCTAGTGAGAATGCATTTTTGTCTCCTTCCATCTCTTCCTTCACCTATCTCCTTTTCCCACTAAAACAAAGAAGAAATAATGATAACAATTGTAACTACTATTTATTGGAGTGAAACCTAAAGCCAGAAAAAATAGATAAATTGTACTTCGTCAAAATTAAAAACAGTTCATTAAAGAACACTATCTACAGAGTGAAAAGCTACCCCATGTGATGGAAGAAAAGATTTGCGGCCGGGCGCGGTGGCTCAAACCTGTAATCCCAGCACTTTGGGAGGCCGAGATGGGCAGATCACGAGGTCAGGAGATCGAGACCATCCTCGCTAACATGGTGAAACCCCGTCTCTACTAAAAACATACAAAAAACTAGCCGGGCGAGGTGGCAGGTGCCTGTAGCTACTGGGGAGGCTGAGGCAGGAGAATGGCGTGAACCCGGGAGGCGGAGCTTGCAGTGAGCTGAGATCCGGCCACTGCACTCCAGTCTGGGCGCCAGAGCGAGACTCTGTCTCAAAAAAAAAAAAAAAAAAGATTTGCAAATCATATATCAGATAAGGGATTAGTATCCAGAAAAACAAAGAACTCCTTCAACTCAACAACAAAAATGCAACCCAATTTGAAAATAGGCAGAGGACTTGAATTCCTCCAAAGATACACAAATGACCAAAAAGCACAAGTAAAATATGCTCAAGATCACTAATCATTAAGGAAATCCAAATTTAAACCACAATGTGATACTACTTCACATCTGTTAGGATGGCAATTATATATATATAATATGTATATGTATAGAAACCAGAAAATAAGTTTGGTGAGGATGTGGAGAAACTATAATTCTTGTACATTCCTGGTAGGAATATAAAATGATGTAGCTGGCTGGGTATGGTGGCTCACACGTGTAATCCCAGCACTTTGGGAGGCCAAGGCGGCAGATCACCTGAGGTCAGGAGTTTGAGAGCAGACTGGTCAACATGGTGAAACCCCATCACTGCTAAAAACACAAAAAGTAGCTGGGCCTGGTGGTGCATGCCTGTAATACCAGCTATTTGGGAGGCTGAGGCAGAAGAATCGCTTGAACTCAGGAGGCGGAGGTTGCAGTGAGCTGAGATCGTGACATTGCACTTCAGCCTGGGCAACAGAGCAAGACTCCATCTCAAAAAGAAAGGAGAGGTGAGGTGAGGGGAGGGGAGGGAAGGGGTAAGGGGAGGGGAGTGGAGGAGAGGAGAGGGGAGGGGAGTCTGTGGAAAATCATACAGCATTTCCTCAAAAAATTAAACATAAAGTAATTGAAATAATTTGAAGGAATATGGGTATACCCATGTTCCATAGCAATATTATTCACAATAGCCAAAACGTGGAAGCAGCCCAAGTGTCTTATCAATGGATAAATAAACAAGCAAAATTTGGTGTGCGTGTGTGTGTGTGTATATATATATATATATGATTGATTCAGCCTTTGAAAGGAAGGGAATCCTGGCTGGGCACAGTGGCTGACACCTGTAATCCCAGCACTTTGGGAGACTGAGGTGAGTGGATCACCTGAGGTCAGGAGTTCAAGACCAACATGGTGAAACCCCATCTCTACTAAAAATACAAAAAAATTAGCCGGGCATGGTGGCACACACCTGTAATCCCAGCTACTCGGGATACTGAGGCAGGAGAATCATTTGAACCTGGGAAATGGAGGGTTGCAGTGAGCCAAGATTGCGCCATTGCACTGCAGCCTGGGCAACAAGAGTGAAACACTGAAACTCGAAACTCCCTCTCAAAAAAAAAAAAAAAGAAAGGAAGGGAATCCTGATACTTGCTACAATGTAAATAAACCTTGAAAACATTATGCTAAGTAAAATAAATCAGTTATAAAAGGACAAATAGGCCGGGCGCGGTGGCTCAAGCCTGTAATCCCAGCACTTTGGGAGGCCGAGACGGGCGGATCACGAGGTCAGGAGATCGAGACCATCCTGGCTAACACGGTGAAACCCCGTCTCTACTAAAAAATACAAAAAGCTAGCCGGGCAAGGTGGCTGGTGCCTGTAGTCCCAGCTACTCGGGAGGCTGAGGCAGGAGAATGGCATAAACCCGGGAGGCGGAGCTTGCAGTGAGCTGAGATCCGGCCACTGCACTCCAGCCCAGGCGACAGAGCGAGACTCCGTCTCAAAAAAAAAAAAAAAAAAGACAAATAGTGTGATTGCACTTATATGAGGTACTTACAATAGTCAAATTCATACAGACAGAAAATAGATTGGTGATTGGGCTAGGAGGAGCTAGGAGGAGGAGAGAATGGGGAGTTATTGTTTAATGCATGGTGAGTTTCAGTTTGGGAAAATGAAAAAAGTTCTGAAGATAGATGGTGGCAATGGTTGCACAACAATGTGAGTGTACTTTTTTGTTGCTGTTATTAGTTTTTTATTATTATTATACTTTAAGTTCTAGGGTACATGTGCACAACGTGCAGGTTTGTTACGTATGTATACACGTGCCATGTTGGTGTGCTGCACCCATTAACTGGTCATTTACATTAGGGATATCTCCTAATGCTCTCCTTCCCCACTCCCCTCACCCCGTGAATGTACTTATTACCACAGAACTGTATACTTAAAAATAAAAATAGTTCCAAATGGTTAAATTTTATATTATATATTTTTTACCACAATTTTTAAAGAAAAATCTACAGCCAGAAATTTGGATCTCAACTTTGAGTCTTTTCTTTCCTTTCCCTTTGTTCTCCATCTACTCCTTACCTTATTCCAACCCTTCAGCAAATCCAAAATATATTTTAAAACTGACTACTTCTTTCCATCTCTCTTACCACCACACCAATCCAATACACAATAATCTTTCATCTATACCACCTTAGTTGCCTCATAATTGAACACATCTTTCCATCTTGTTCCCATCAAAACCACCCACACAGCAAACAGGCCTACAAATGGCCTCTTTATTTTTTTTTTTTTTTTTTTTTTTTTTTTTTTTTTTTTTTTTTTTTTTTTGAGACGGAGTCTTGCTCTGTGGCCCAGGCTGGACTGCAGTGGCCGCATCTCAGCTCACTGCAAGCTCCGCCTCCCGGGTTCACACCATTCTCCTGCCTCAGCCTCCCGAGTAGCTGGGACTACAGGCGCCCGCCACCTCGCCCGGCTAGTTTTTTGTATTTTTTAGTAGAGACGGGGTTTCACTGTGTTAGCCAGGTTGGTCTTGATCTCCTGACCTCGTGATCCGCCCGTCTCGGCCTCCCAAAGTGCTGGGATTACAGGCTTGAGCCACCGCGCCTGGCCCAAATGGCCTCTTTAATAGGTTAACGAGAGAGTGCCAGCAATCCACTACATTATCAAAGTAAAGGAGAAAAAACATAACTATTTTAGTGTATGAAAAAATACTTTTTATGTGATATATGTGATATGTCATATATATGTAGCATATATTTGTACATCCTGAAATAGTATGGTTTTCCTCTTTAACACATATGTACTATTTAATATATAATATATATCATATACATATCATATAAAATATGTAAATATACACTGTATGATATATAATATATTGCCAAGAGTTGGCTGGGCGTGGTGGCTCACGCCTGTAATCCCAGCACTTTGGGAGGCTGAGGTAGGCAGATCAGGAGGTCAGGAGTTCAAGACCAGCCTGGCCAACATGGTGAAACCCCATCTCTACTACAAATAGAAAAATTAGCTGGGCGGGGTGGCAGGCATCTGTAATCCCAACTACTCAGGAGGCTGAGGCGGGAGAATCATTTGAACCTGGGAGGCGGAAGTTGCAGTGAGCTGAGATCACACCATTGCATTCCATCCTGGGCAACAGGGCAAGACTGTCTCAAAAACAAAAACACAAACAAAAACAAACAAACAAAAAAAAACTCTTGGCCAACTTGGAATAGAATGAACTTCTTCTTGCTAATAAAAGGTGTTTACCAAAACCTATAGCAACTTTTACTTAACAGTGAGACATTTAAAATATTCCTTTTACATTAGGGTCAAGACGATGCCTATCATTGCTTCTACTGGACACTATTCCAGAAGTCCTAACCAGTATAAGTTAAGAAAAAGATATTAAAGATATAAAATCATAAGGGAGCAAACAAAACTGCTCTTACTTACACAGGATATGATTCTCTGCAGAAAAAAATCCAAAAGAATCTAAAGTAAACAATTTAACAAAAAATTTCAACAAGGATGTGACTACAAGATCAATATACTAAAATCAATGTTATCATAATAAATCAGCAATTATCAAATATTTTTAAGATGGCATATGCAATAGCAATAAAAACTAAAAGATACCTAGATCAAACAAAGAAATACAAGAGAAAAAGTATATAGAGAACATTCTAAAACTTTATTGGAAAGTATAAAAAAGGATCTAAATAGATGGAGAAAAATACTATGCTCTCAGACTGAAAGAATCAATATTATAATCCAGGCAAAATGGCTCATGCCTGTAATCCCAGCACTTTGGGAGGCTAAAGCGGGTGGATTACTTGAGGTCAACAGTTCAATACCAGCCTGGCCAACATGGTGAAATCTCATCTCTACTACAAATACAAAAATTAGCTGAATGTGGTGGCAGGTGCCTGTAATCCCAGCTACTCCGGAGGCTGAGGCAGGAGAATCAATTAAACCCAGGTGTTCTACATTGCAGCAAGCCAAGACTGTGCCACTGTGCGCCAGCGTGGGCAACAGAGTGAGACTTTGTCTCAAAAAAAAAAAAAAAAATCACTATTATAAAGATGATGACCAGGTGTGGTGGTGTGGGCCTATAATCTCAATTACTTGGAAGGCTGAGGCAGTGGGATTGCTTGAGCCCAGGAGTTCAAGGCCAGCTTGAGCAACACAACAAGACCCTTCCTCTAAAATTAAAAATAAATTAAAAACAAACAAATAAAAGATGTCAATCCTCTCAGACTGATTTACAGATTTAATGCAATCCCAATAAAAATCCCAAATGTGCATGGTATTCTAAGGTGAAAATAATCACAAAGACACTCTCAGAGTTAAAAAAGTAGAACTGGCCAGGCACGGTGGCTCACTCCTGTAATCCCAGCACTTTGGGAGACTGAGACAGGCAGATCACAAGGTCAGGAGTTCCAGACCAGCCGGGCCAACATGGTGAAACCCCGTCTCTACTAAAAATACAAACATCAGCCGGTGTGGTGGCACAGGCTTGTAATCCCAGCTACTTGGGAGGCTCAGGCGGGAGAATTGCTTGAAATCCGGAGTCAGAGATTGCAGTGAGCTGAGAGCATGCCACTGCACTCCAGCCTGAGCAACAGCGAAAGAAGTCATCTCAAAAAAACAAAAAAGGTAGGCCGGGCGCGGTGGCTCAAGCCTGTAACCCCAGCACTTTGGGAGGCCGAGACGGGCGGATCACGAGGTCAGGAGATCGAGACCATCCTGGCTAACACCGTGAAACCCCGTCTCTACTAAAAATACAAAAACTAGCCGGGCGAGGTGGCGGGCGCCTGTAGTCCCAGCTACTCGGGAGGCTGAGGCAGGAGAATGGCATAAACCCGGGAGGCGGAGCTTGCAGTGAGCTGAGATCCGGCCACTGCACTCCAGTCCACGCGACAGAGCAAGACTCCGCCTCAAAAAAAAAAAAAAAAAAAAAGGTAGATGTAGTAGGATCACAGATAAATCTGAAAACAGTGGCAAATGGAAAAAAAAAGCAAACTGCTAACAAATGTACAATATATCTAAAATATACAATGTTCAAAATATGTGGAAAATACTAGGCAGGGCCGGGCATGATGGTTCACACCTGCAATCCCAGCACTTTGGGAGGCCAAGGCAGGCGGATCACCTGAGGTTGGGAGTTCGAGACCAGCCTGACAACATGGAGAAACCCCGTCTCTACTAAAAGTACAAAATTAGCCGGGCATGGTGGCACATGCCTGTCATCCCAGCCACTCAGGAGGCTGAGTCAGGAGAATCGCTTGAACCCAGGAGGCAGAGGTTGCAGTGAGCCGAGATCACGCCATTGCACTCCAGCCCAGGCAACAAGATGGAAACTCTGTCTCAAAAAAAAAAAAAAAAAAAAAAGCAAAAACCAAAAGACTATGTAGGAAATATACAGTAAAAAACATGCAGAGGAATGACAAATACCAAATTCAAAAATATTGTGACCTCTGTGGAGAAAAGGCGAGGAATGAGTTCATGTGTGAATGTAATGGTACATGCTTTCTGTTAACTTAGTAGGAGAAAAGACTCAACCTCTACCACGTGGACTCCCAGAGAGGGAAGCAAAACCCCATGAAAGACGCTTTTTATATTCCTGTAGGCTTTTTTTTGGCGGGGGGGAGGGTTCTTTTTTTTTATTTTTTGAGATGGAGTCTTGCTCTGTTGTCCAGGCTGGAGTACAGTGGCACAATCTTGGCTCACTGCAACCTCCGCCTCCTGGGTTCAAGCAATTCTCCTGCCTCAGCTTCCCAAGTAGCTGGGACTACAAGAGTATGCCATCATGCCCGACTAATTTTTTGTATTTTTAGTAGAAACGGGGTTTCACCGTGTTAGCCAGGATGGTCTCAGTCTCCTGACCTCGTGATCCACCTGCCTCAGCCTCCCAAAGTGCTGGGATTACAGGCGTGAGCCACTGCACCCAGCTGCTCCTGTAGGCTTTTAAACAGTCCTATTTACAATTCAGTTTTGGCCTGGCATGTTGGCTCATGCCTATAATCCCAGCCCTTTGGGAGGCTGGGATCACCCGAGGTCAGTAGTTCGTAACCAGCCTGACCAACATGGTGAAACCCCATCTCTACTAAATACAAAAAAATTAGCTGGGCATGGTGGCCCATGCCTGTAGTCCCAGCTACTTGGGAGGCTGAGACAGGAGAATCGCTTGAACCCAGGAGGCAGAGATTGCAGTGAGCCAAGTTTGAGCCATTGCTCTCTAGCCTGGGCAACAAGAGTGAAACTCCATCTCAAAAAAAAAAAGGAAAGAAAAGAAAAAAAAATCAGTTTTAAGTTTCATTCCTTACATTGTAACTTTTTTTCAAGTTACCCTTAAACATACAGCAGTAAGTTCTTAAACTTCATGAAATATCAGAATCACTTGGAGGGCTTGTGGCTCATGCCCATAATCCCAGCACTTTGGGAGGTCGAGATGGGTGGATCACTTGAGCTCAGGAGTTCAAGACCAGCCTGGGCAACATGGTGAAACCCTGCCTCTACTAAAATACAGAAAATTAGCCAGGCGTGGTGGTGCACGCCTGTAGTCCCAGCTACTCAGGAGGCTGAGGCAGGAGAATCAGTTGAGCTCAAAAAATGGAGGTTGCAGTGAGTCAAGATCATACCAATGCACTCCAGCCTGTGTAATAGAGCCAGACTCTGTCTCAAAAAAAATAGATAATAACCATAAAAGAATCACTTGGAGGGCTTGTTAATCTATGGATTGTTGAGCTGGCCCCAGACTTTCTGATTCAGTAAGTTTAGAGTGGGACTCGAGAATTTGCATTTCTAACAAGTTCCCAGGTATTGCTGAAGTGGTGGTCCATAGATTATACTTAAAAACCACACTTTGGGACCTATAGTAAAGTTTGTCCACATAACACAGGTGCCTTTGTAGGTGTGAGGAATTAAGAGGCAAACAGTGAATGAAAGCGTACCATTTTCTACATTCTCTTTGGGCTGAGGCCAGCACAGAAGCTCATAATTCTAGGTGGTGAATAGGAGTATTAACAGTGCAGCAGGTAAGAGCCAGATGTCAGGAGAATTAGTGTGATATGAACCCCCTTTCTTCCAAATACATGCCTGAAGAAGTAAGTACAATGTAACTGGTTGAGAAAATCAAACCATGCCCTTCATAACCCCACCCCAGTCCCCATCTTCTGCACAAACTTGATTCATACCCTGAAGGCATGGGGAGGAGGGGATTGAAAATGCCGACCTCCATCCCATACCCAGCAAACCATCCTGTCCATGCGCTGCTTGAGCTTCTGAGCTAACCTGCAGCGAGTCCCATTTTTGTGTTTTCAGCTAGCTGGGCTACTCCCCAGACCTGCCCCTTTATCCTTTCAAGGTTGGGAGGAAACCTTGCTCTCACTCTGGATGAGACACTTGTGTTGGTTTAATGGGCTCTTGGTGGGAACTTCAGAGTTTGATTATTCTCAGCAATCAGCAGAGGCAGTCATGCGTTTCTGGGCCCTCCAGCCTCACTCTGTTCACCAGCTTTCCAGGCTGGGAATGTACCCACAAACCCTTGAGCTGACTGAAAGCCCAGGGAACTTGCGTGCGTGCCTGCATGAATGCATGAATGCGTGAACGCGTATGTGTGCATGCCCAAGAGGGAGCTGAAGACTAGTGCACAGAAGGCAGAGGCCTCAGGCTGGTCATTATCTCCAAGCCAGAACCTTCCTGTCCCTGAATGGGACCCTGGCACAATACCAAACAGCCAGACTCTCACTCTATATAATGAAGTTCTCACTGATTATCCTGATGATGGCCCAGGAGACCTGGGCCTGGGGAGGTTCATCTGCTGCCAACCCTGGTTCCTAGTTCCACTCCACTGTGGAAATGAGGATGTCCCTGCAGCTCCCCCACCATCTCACTTCCCCAGCATAATGCCTATCCCCAAGGGACCCTGATCCTGGAGCTGAACTAAAATGACAGCAATAGTTTATTAATTGGACTAATGAGAGGCCTGGGCAGGGAGAGAAAGAGAAGCTGGAAGAGTGAGAAGGAAAGAGATGAAGAGAGGAACATCTTACAGCACAGGAAGACAGGACTAGATTTAAGACTGGAGCCAGCAGCTCACTTTCTGAGTGTTCAGGGAGGGGACGGGGAGGGACTTAGAAGATAGTTTTACAAACTTCCTGTTCTATATAGGAAACATGCTACTTTTATATCAGTAGCAAATTAGAACAGCCTCATTTCCTGATTGCCTGTGTTCCAGGCACTTTACTGTTTTACACTTACTCAGTTAATCTTCATAAGATTCCTATGAGATGAGAATATCCATTTTACTGATGAAAAAGCTGAAGCCCAAAGAGCTTTGTCCAAAATCATACTCATAATAAGGAATAGGCCAGGCACGGTGGCTCACGCCAGTAATCCCAGTACTTTGGGAGGCCAGGGCAGGCAGATCACGAGGTCAGGAGTTCGAGACCAGCCTGGTGAACATGGTGAAACCCTGTCTCTACTTATGATACAAAAAAGTAGCTGGGCAGGGTGGCATACACCTGTAATCCCAGCTACTCGGGAGGCTGAGGCAGGAGAATCTCTTGAATCCAGGAGGCAGAGGTTTCAGTGAGCCAAAATCACGCCATTGCACTCTAGCCTGGGCGACAGGGCAAGACTCCATCTAAAAAAAAAATAAATAAATAAAATAAGTAATAGAGCTAGGATTTGAACCTAGACAATCTGATCCCAGAGCCCAAACTCTTAACCACTGCCATGTAGGGAATGATAGGAAATGAGGCTCAATGCATAAATAAATATAGCACTTACATTCCTCTATGTCCAACCCTATGAGACAGGTATGTTAATTTTCCCTATTTTACGGATGAGGAAAATTAGTCTCAGAGAGGTGAGGTCATTTGCCTAAAGCCACATGATTAGAAAGTGTCAGAGCAGAGATGTGATATCCATTTACCTGACTCCACAGCTGCACTTCTTATCTTGATTCTCTTACAAGGAATTTCCCTTTACTCTGAGCTCCTGCAGGCATCCTGCATAAGAGAAGGCTAGCTGCAGGAATGGTGAGACGTTTCATTTTTCCATGGAGGAAGCTTTAATTTGACATAGGGGGATAAGGATTGCCATGAGATTTAGCCTATGGAACGTAATTCCTAACCAAGTATTAGGGGCAAGTTGCTAGGACGTAGAGGTAGAAGTTTGTTACATGCAACTGCAAGGATTCCTTCTGAGCAACCCAAATCCAGTTCACTGCCTGATCTAGGCAGAGGCATGAGGGAGTTGTTAATAGCATGACATTTTCCTCAACATTTTAAGGTTTAAATTTTTTTTCCTGTCAATAAGGCTAACAGGGTAATCTGCACTGGCAGGCTGCATCCTTCCTGTTTGTCCTCCTGAAGCAGTTCCAGCTGACCAGCCACTGGGAACCTGCTGCTTAAGCAGCTTGTAATGAACTGCAAAACAGAACAAGAAGAACCAGGCAGGCAGGGGTCAGCACCCTCCCAGGACAGTAAACTGGCCTTGCAAAGAGGAGCCAAGGAAGAAGGACACAGGAGTACAGCTGATGTATGCATATCTAGCTATTCTCTGCTCTGGGCTTATTTCATTTTTGCAAAAAATAATAAATGTTTATAAACAAACTATATAGAAGAATATTAAATAAAAAGTGAAACTTCCCCTCCCAGACACCTCACCCACGAGGGATAGCCATGGTTAATTTAACCATTTGTTTATCTTTTTGTACCTTCTCTGTGTAAATCTTGGTATAAATGTGAGCTTAATTTTTTGTTTTGTATTATCTAATACAAAGTGGGATTTATATGTTGATCTTCAATTTGATAGCTAGCTCTTTAATTTTTTTTTTCTTTTTCTTTTTTTTTTTGTTTTTTGTTTTGTTTTGTTTTTTTTTTTTTTTGAGGCGGAGTCTTGCTCTGTTGCTGGGACTGGAGTGCAGTGGCCGGATCTCAGCTCACTGCAAGCTCCGCCTCCCGGGTTTATGCCATTCTCCTGCCTCAGCCTCCCGAGTAGCTGGGACTACAGGCGCCCGCCACCTCACCCAGCTAGTTTTTGTATTTTTAGTAGAGACGGGGTTTCACCGTGTTAGCCAGGATGGTCTCGATCTCCTGACCACGTGATCCGCCCGTCTCGGCCTCCCAAAGTGCTGGGATTACAGGCTTGAGCCACCGCGCCCGGCCTTTTTTTTTCTTTTTTGAAGATAGCGTCTCACTCTGTCACCTAGGCTGGAATGCAGTGGCGTGATCATAGCTCATTGGAGCCTCGACCTCCAGAGCTCAAGTGATTCTCTCACATCAGCTTCCCAAGTAGCTGGGACTACAGGCCTGAGACTGCAGGCGCATCCCACTACACCTGCATAATTTTTTTTGTTTTTAATTTTTAGTAGAGTATTGCTATTTTTTTAGTAGAGTTTTGCTGGTCTTGCTGTGTTGCCCAGATGGTCTTGAACTTCTGGCTTTAAGGATCCTCCCATCTCAGCCTCCCAAAGTGCTGGAATTACAGGCATAAGCCACATCACCCAGCCCCCCTTCAAAAATTTTATCAATTTACACTTCCAACAATAGTGTATCAACCTAGCCAACAGTGACTTGTTTTTTAGTTAAAAACAAAACAAAACATGCTAGTATGTCAATTGAACAAATATTTCTCTCCCTTTCCTTCTGTCCTTTCCTCTGTTTTCTATTAAATTTTGAACCTCTGACCCATGCTTATTACACAGAATTCCAGAAATTTGTCAATAGGTGAGAAACGGGAAGGAGAGTTTATGGCTAATCCACAAAGATACACAAAGGTGCAATGTTACTCTGTAAAAGGTGATAGCAGCTTTTACATATATATATTTACAAGAGTTCATAGGTACAGCTCATTAGCTGGCAAAAAGAATGTACAAGCAAGACACCTTGCTAGGTGTGGGATCTCATTTGATCCTTAGATAATAGTGCAATTAGGCTGGGCACGGTGGCTCACGCCTGTAATCCCAGCACTTTAGGATGCTGCGGTGGGCGGATCACAAGGTCAGGAGATCGAGACCATCCTGGCTAACATGGTGAAACCCTGTCTCTACTAAAAATACAAAAAAAATTAGCCGGGTATGGTGGCGGGCACCTGTAGTCTCAGCTACTTGGGAGGCTGAGGCAGGAGAATGGCATGAACCCGGGAGGCAGAGCTTGCAGTGAGCCAAGATCGCGCCACTGCACTCCAGCCTGGGAGACAGAGCGAGACTCCGTTTCAAAAAAAAAGATAATAGTGCAATTAGGAAAAGCACACATTGTCTCCCCATTTTGCGGATGATTAAAAGGAAATTCAACAAATGTACCTGTAAGGTCACAGTGCTAGTCAAATATGGAACTCTGAGTCAATATTCTCTTCCCTACATTATATTCACCATTTTTATATGTGTGTAAAATATAAGTGTGTATATAAACTCTAAAGTGCACAATATCTAATCTGTAAGCACATTTGTTACACCCTTTTTTATACCTGTGGCTATATACTAAATGTAATCTGGGTGTGTGCAATACAGTGTATATAAAATATGGAAGATGGTGCAGGAGGCACTAAGAGGTAGTTTAAAAAAAAAACTCACCTAAATGTGACCTGGCAGGCCCTGACAAATACACAGGTGTGTCAGGGACTAAAGAGCGCTGGGAAATGTTGAATTCTAAATGAGATCTCTTCTAGTCATGGTTCTGGAACAAACAATGCATAACAGGGGTTAAGTGCATGGAGTTTTGAAGTCAGGTACATAGGGGTTCAAGTTCTGTCTTAGTCACATACTAGATGCGTGACTGTGGACAATTAAGTTAAGTGCTCTGGGCTTCAGTGTTTTTCATCTATAAAAAAGAAATAGGTTGGGTGCAATGGCTCATGCCTGTAATCCCAGTACTTTGGGAGGCCGAGGCGGTCGGATCACGAAGTCAGGAGTTCAAGACCAGCCTGACCAACATGGTGATGAGAGAAGAAAGACAGACCCTCTCGTATTGTTTTATATTGTTTTATACTCAGAAAAGAAAAGAAAAGTGACCGGGCGCGGTGGCTCAAGCCTGTAATCCCAGCACTTTGGGAGGCTGAGACGGGCGGATCACGAGGTCAGGAGATCGAGACCATCCTGGCTAACACTGTGAAACCCCGTCTCTACTAAAAACTACAAAAAACTAGCCAGGCGAGGTGGCGGCGCCTGTAGTCCCAGCTACTGGGAGGCTGAGCCAGGAGAATGGCGTGAACCCGGGAGGTGGAGCTTGCAGTGAGCTGAGATCCGGCAACAGCACACCAGCCTGGGTGACAGAGCAAGACTCCGTCTCAGGGAAAAAAAAAAAAAAGAAAAGAAAAGAAAAGTGAAATAAAAGGCAGATAGCCCGGCACCTAGGAACCAGACCCAAAACCAGGCCTGGGCCTGCCTGACCTAAGCCTGGTAGTTAAAGATCGACCCCTGACCTAACTGGTTATGTTATCTATAGATTCCAGATATTGTATAGAAAAGACATTGTGAAACTTCCGGGCGTGTTCTGCTTCACTCTGACCACCGGTGCATGCAGCCTCTGTCACATACCCCCTGCTTGCTCAATCGATCACAACCTTCTCACATGGACCCCCTTAGAGTTGTGAGCTCTTTTGTTTTTTTTGTTTTTTTTTTGAGGCAGAGTCTCGCTCTGTCACCTGGGCTGGAGTGCAGTGGCAGGATCTCAGCTCACTGCAAGCTCCGCCTCCCGGATTTACGCCATTCTCCTGCCTCAGCCTCCCAAGTAGCTGGGACTACAGGCGCCTGCCACTTCGCCTGGCTAGTTTTTGTATTTTTAGTAGAGACGAGTTTTCACCGTGTTAGCCAGGATGGTCTCAATCTCCTGACCTCGTGATCCGCCCGTCTCGGCCTCCCAAAGTGCTGGGATTACAGGCTTGAGCCACCGCACCCGGCTGAGTTGTGAGCTCTTAAAAGGGACAGGAATTGCTCACTCGGGGAGCTCGACTCGTGAGACAGGAGTCTTGCCCTATGCTCCCGGCCGAATGAACCACTTCCTTCTTTAACTCGGTGTCTGAGGAGTTTTGTCTGCGGCTGGTCCTGCTACAGTGAAACCCCGTCTCTACTAAAAATATGAAAATTAGCTGGAGTGGTGGCACATACCTGTAATCCCAGCTACTCAGGAGGCTGAGGTAGGAGAATCACTTGGACATAGGAGTCGGAGGTTGCCATGGCTGAGATTGCACCACTGCACTCCAGCCTGGGTGACAAAATGAGACTCCATCTCAAAATAATTAATAATAATAATAATAATAATAATAATAATAATATTCTGTGTTTCACAAGATGAAATGAGACAATGTATGTAAAACATCTTACAATGTGCTTGAAACACATAATTCTCAATAAGAGTTATTATTTGTATATGTTTGACTTTACCATTCTTATTTGTTTTGTTTCAACATGGTTCAGCTGTACGTAAAACTAAGCATATGACTGCAGAAGTGGCAATCATGAAAGATTAATGCAGTGGTTCTCAGCTCTATCTGCTCATTAGAATCACCTGGTGAGCTCAGAACAAATGCTTATATCTAGGCCAATGAAATCAGAATCTCTGAAGGTGTTGAGAATCGATGGATTAAACAGAGGCTTTGAGTGTGAAGTTTTCAGGGCTACTAAAAATCAGTGAGTAAGATTATGTGAAAATTAAGGGTTTTAAGTGAGTCCTCTGAATTTTCGTTATGACTGTAGAAGATAGTTGTTGGTGGATCCCTTTCCACTTTCCCAGGAGTCCTGTTTTACATTTGGACATACTGAGTCCTGGAAAAGTTGATTCTTTCCCTGATTTCAGGGGTGGAGGAAGAAATCCCTAAAGGCAAAGGTAATATTGCATTTTATCCACTGCCATTATGATTGGTGCATATGGCCAAAGCTGTTGTAATCAGGGTGATTCTCAGGACTGTTGGAAACACTGGGACAAAAATGCTGTCTTGCTGAGCATAAAGAGAAGGCAGGTAGGTAGCCCATCTTGGGATTCCAAAGGGGGTCAGCTTTAGTATAAAGACAGTAGAGAAGAAAGAAAGACATTGTTTTGGGGTTACATCAAGCCTCATCTAAAGCCAGTTGCCTCTGGACTTTCCAGCATAATGAGGTGACAAATTCCTTATGCAAGTCTATTTTTCTGTTAGTTGAAACTGGAAGCATCCAAATAGAATAGTAACCTTTCTTATGTAGGTTGTAAGAACAATGAAGAGGGAAGCATGCCTAGTGTTTCTTTCTATTTTACAAGAAAATAGCAAGCATTTTGCTGGAGCCTCTTCCTGCCCCTTCTAAAACCAATAGCCCAAGGTTGACTTCCTTAAGCAAAAGCAAATAAACAATAAGCAAACAAACAGAGCAGTAACTCCTCTTCTTTCAAAGTCATAACCAGTTTGAGCTCAGGGTCTCTTTGGACTTGCGGTGAAAGTCTCTGGTTCTCAATGTTAAGCTGATAAGGTGGAGTCACACCAGCATCCTCACCACAGCTCTGACCCTGTCATTCTTCTCACACATTTTCCATGACTCCTGAACAGCCATCAAGGCCTCTCACAATCTGGCTCTATCCTCACCTCGCACTGTACCACCCTATTCTCTCTTCACATGATTTGCTTTTCTCCCAAATCTGAAATACTTTCATGTTTCATTCTGCAGTGCTCTTTGTATATGCAGTTCCCTTTGCCTACTATACCCTTTTCCCTTTCTCTACGTGGCAGTCTCACCTATCTTGCAAGGTCCAGCTCAAATGCTGCTTTCTTTCTTTTTTTTTTTTTTTTTTTTGAGACGGAGTCTCGCTCTGTCGCCCAGGCTGGAGTGCAGTGGCCGGATCTCAGCTCACTGCAAGCTCCGCCTCCCGGGTCTACGCCATTCTCCTGCCTCAGCCTCCCGAGTAGCTGGGACTACAGGCGCCCGCCACCTCGCCCGGCTAGTTTTTTGTATTTTTTAGTAGAGACGGGGTTTCACAGTGTTAGCCAGGATGGTCTCGATCTCCTGACCTCGTGATCCGCCCGTCTCGGCCTCCCAAAGTGCTGGGATTACAGGCTTGAGCCACCACGCCCGGCCTCAAATGCTGCTTTCTCTGCTTTCCCCAGGCAGGGCTAGGGGGACTTTCCTGGTCTTTTCTTTTCTCTTTTATCAGACGGGGTCTCACCCTGTTGCCCAGGCTGAAGTGCATTAGCGTGATCATGGCTCACTGCAGCTTTGACCTCTCAGGGTCCACAGGATACTCCCACCTCAGCCTCCCGAGTAGCTAGGACTACAGGTGCACACCGCCATGCCTGGCTAATTTTTATTTTTTTATTTTTTTGTAGAGACAGGGTTTCAGTATGTTGCCCAGGCTGGTCTCAAACTCCTGGCTTTAAGTGATCCATCCACCTTGACCTCCCAAAGTGCTAGGATTACAGGCATGAGCCACCACACTTGGCCTCCTTGGTTCTTTTATGGTACTTTATGTACACCTTGTGGTAGGGTCAATGTGTTTTGGTACCCATCTCCCCACCAGACCATGAATGCCTCAATAGCAGGGCCTCTACGTTTTTCATTTCAGTACCCTACAGAGGCAGTATAAAGCGGTGGTTAAGTAGACTGGTTCTGGAAGAGCCTAGAATAAAATCCCAGCTCTATCACTTACTCTGTAACTTAAGGTAAAATACTTAACTTCTCTTTGCCTTAATTTCCTCATCTGTAAAATGAGGATTAAAAATAATAATACGGCCAGGTGTGGTGGCTCATGCTTGTAATCCCAGCACTTTGGGAGGCTGAGGTGGGTGGATCACAAGGTCAGGAGTTTGAGACCAGCCTGGTCAATATGGTGAAACCCCATCTCTACTAAAAATACAAAAATTAGCCAGGCATGGTGTCAGGTCCCTGTAGTCCCAGCTACTCGGGAGGCTGAGGCAGGAGAATCGCTTGAACCCGGGAGGCAGAGGTTGCAGTGAACCGAGATGGTGCCATTGCACTCCAGCCTGGGCAACAGAGCAAGACTCTGTCTAAAAAAAAAAAAGGCACTATCCATCACCCATCATTCCTCATACTCCTCTGTAATCCATCCCTCACTCCCCAACCCACCAACCCTGTCTGCAGGCAACCACTGATCTGCCTTATGTCACTATAGATTAGTTCATACATTAAACTTTTATATAAATAAAAGAGTACAGCATGTACTTTTTTTTTCTTGGCTTCTTCCACACAGTATAATGTTTTTGAGATCTGTCTATATTGTTATGCGTATCAACAGTTGATTCCTTTTCATACTTTTGTATTTCCATGCTATGGATGTACCTAAATTGTCTTTCCATGCATTATTAATGGACATTTGAGTCATTTCCAGTTTTTGTTTATGACAAAGCTGTTCTGAATGTTTATGTACAAGTCTGTGTACACATATAAACCAATCTGATTTGAATACCTGTTAAAACAACAATAGCAACAGCTGTGAGTGACTGAGGAGAGGACCTGGGTAGAGTGGTAGTGGCAACATGGGAGCTGTTTCCTTTTCAATGTGTGTGTAGCAAACGTTTTAATAAAGTTGTAAACATCCAATTATCCAAATGTTTATGAATAGGAATTATTGCCGGGTGTGGTGGCTCACACCTGTAATCCCAGCTCTTAGGGAGGCAGAAGCGGGAGGATAACTTGAGTTCAGGAGTTCGAGACCTGCCTGGGCAATATAGCGAGACCCCATTCTCCACAAAAAGGAAAAAACAAAGAAGATAAACAGGAATTACTGAGTTCATTGCAAACTTAGGTTTCACCAGTCCAAGTTCCCATCTAGTCTAGGCCCAATGTGAATGTCACCACTGTCAGGCCTCTGAGCCCACGCCAAGCCATTGCTTGCCCTGTGACTTGCACGTATATGCCCAGATGGCCTGAAGTAACTGAAGAATCACAAAAGAAGTGCAAATGCCCTGCCTCCCTTAACTGATGACATTCCACCACAAAAAAAGTGAAAATGGCCGGTCCTTGCCTTAAGCGATGATATTATCTTGTGAAATTCCTTTTCCTGGCTCATCCTGGCTCATCCTGGCTCAAAAAGCTCTCCCACTGAGCACCTTGTGACCCCCACTCCTGCCTGCCAGAGAACAACCCCCCTTTGACTGTAATTTTCCTTTACCTACCCAAATCCTATAATACGGCCCCACCCTTATCTCACTTTGCTGACTCTCTTTTCGGACTCAGCCCGCCTGCACCCAGGTGAAATAAACAGCCATGTTGCTCACACAAAGCCTGTTTGGTGGTCTCTTCACACGGATGCGCATGACAACCACTTCTGGAAGGAATCTGGAGAGGCCACCGGCCATTTTTTCCTTACAAACTTAGAAACACTGGAAATAGCTGGGCACAGTGGCTCACGCCTGTAATCTCAGCACTTTGGGAGGCCGAGGGAAGTAGATCACCTGAGGTTGGGAGTTCAAGATCAGCCTGACCAACATGGAGAAACCCCATCTCTACTAAAAATACAAGAACGTTAGCTGGGCGTGGTGGCACATGCCTGAAATCCCAGCTACTCGGGAGGCTGAGGCAGGAGAATCACAAGAACCTGGGAGGTGGAGGTTGTGAGCCGAGATCATGCCATTGTACTCCAGCCTGGGCAACAAGAGTGAAATTCTGTCTCGAAAAAGAAAGGAAGGGAAGGGGAGGGGAGGGAAAGGGAAGGGAGGGGAGGGGAAGGGAAGAAGGGAGGAAGAAAGGAAGGAAGGAAGTCCTTGAGGACAGGAACTTATGTCACTGCTGTATCCCAGTACCTAGTGACCTGACACATATGTACACACTAATTATTCTTTTCTAAGCAGTTCATTCTCTTTTTGGACAGTTCCAACGATTATAAACTTACTTGGAGCAGATAAGTGATCTATCTTTTTGCCCTAATTATGCCCTCAGGAACCCTATTTTCTAAATGAAATTTAAAAATATTTGAAAATAGCTCCACTCCCTTCACTTCTCTAAGTTAAACAGACCCAGTTTAACCATTTGTATTAAGGCACAGTTTAACTTAGGAAAGTATTGACCAGGTCTTCTTCTGAAAGTCAGTGTGCTTAGTGACTAAGCATATGAATGGAAAAGCCTGCCAGATCTGTGTTCATATCCTGAGTATTGTAGTATGGTTTGTGGCAAATTCTTAATTTTAATGTGCCTTAGTTTCTTCGCTTGTGGAGTGAGGATAGTAATAGCTACCATACAAGATTGTTGCTAGAGTTAAATGAGAAAATGTTTGTTTGTTTGAGATGGAGTCTTGCTCTGTCGCCAGGTTGGAGTGCAGTGGTGCGATCTTGGCTCACTGCAACCTCTGCTTCCCGGATTCAAGAGATTCTCCTGCCTAAGCCTCCCGAGCAACTGAGACTACAGCATGCACCACCATACCCAGCTAATTTTTGTACTTTTAGTAGAGACGGGGTTTCACCATGTTGGCCAGGATGGTCTCAATCTCCTGATTTCCTGATCCACCCACCTTGCCCTCCCAAAGTGCTGGGATTACAGGCGTGAGCCACTGCACCAGGCTGAGAAAATGTATTTAAAGTCTCCTGCACAGTGTTCTTAGCATTAAATATCTCCCAGGTGCCGGGCGCAATGGCTCCCACCTGTAATCCTAGCACTTTGGGAGGCCGAGGCGGGCGGATCACAAGGTCAGGAGATAGAGACCATCCTGACTAACACGGTGAAACGCCGTCTCTACTAAAAATACAAAAATTAGCCGGACTTGGTGGCGGGCGCCTGTAGTCCCAGCTGCTGGGGAGGCTGAGGCAGGAGAATGGCGTGAACCTGGGAGGC
>NC_045434.1:108056772-108059186 GCF_002776525.5 Piliocolobus tephrosceles | reverse complement strand
AAAAAAAAAAAAAAAAAAAAAAAAAAAAAAAGAAATTAAAGCAACCCATTCTCATTTGCTTCTGGTCTTTTAAATATCTTACTATATGGTTTCTTTTCAAGGTACCTCAGTATCTATAGTAAATGTTGTGAATGAATCAGGGCATTATCTTAGCTAATTATTTCAAACTCATCTTTTAATTTTTTTATTTTTAATTTTAATTTTTATTTATTTATTTTTTTTATTGAGACAGAGTCTCTCTCTGTTGCCCAAGCTGGAGTGCAGTGGTACGATCTCGGCTCATTGCAAGCTCTGCCTCCCAGGTTCACGCCATTCTCCTGCCTCAGCCTCCCGAGTAGCTGGGACTACAGGCACCCACCACCACACCTGGCTAATTTTTTTGTATTTTTAGTAGAGACAGGGTTTCACTGTGTTAGCCGGGATGATCTTGATCTCCTGACTTTGTGATCTGCCCGCCTTGGCCTCCAAAAGTGCTGGAATTACAGGCGTGAGCCACCGAGCCCGGCCTAAAGAAGGCAGCCAAAATCATCTTTTTAAACAAAGAAAAATTCTAAATATGGGAACACTAAAAGGTTTTATTATTTATTTATTTATTTATTTTTGAGACAGAGTTTCGCTCTTGTTGCCAAGGCTGGAGTGCAGTGGTGCGATATCGGCTCACTGCAACCTCCATCTCCTGGGTTCAAGGGATTCTCCTGCCTCGGCCTCCTGAGTAGCTTGGATTGCAGGTGTGCACCACATGCCTGGCTAATTTTTGTATTTTTACTAGAGACGAGGTATCACCATGTTGGCCAGGCTGGCCTCAAACTGCTGACCTCGTAATCTGCCCACCCTGGCCTCCCATAGTGCCGGAATTAACAGGCGTGAGCCACCGCACCTGGCCCAAAAAGTTATTACTAGCTCTGGTTCCCATCTCACTCCATCTGGGATGTTTCGTCTAATTGCCTCAAAATTCAGAAAAACATATCCACAAGTAATCTTTAATTTTTTTCTTTGTTTTTATAGAGCCTTGCAGCATCCATCAGATAGTTACTAAATATTAATGAATAAGTAGTTGCATGCAGTGGCATTAGGGCTGACAGCTGTAGATGGAGGTGTTTTTAGTGGTCTGAAACTGTATACTGGTCACCCATTTCTATTTTTTTTTTTATTTTTTATTTTTTGAGACAGAGTCCTGCTCTGTCGCCCAAGTAGCTGGGACTACAGGCACGTGCCACCATACCTAGCTAATTTTTGTATTTTTAGTAGAGATGGGGTTTCACCATGTTGACCAGGCTGGTCTCGATCTCTTGATCTTGTGATTGGCTGGAATGCAGTGGGGTGATTTCAGCCCGGTGCAGCCTCTGCCTCCTGGGTTCAAGCAATTCTCCTCCCTCAGCCTCCCAAGTAGCTGGGATTACAGGCACCCGCCATGACACCTGGCTGATTTTTGTATTTGTAGTAGAGACGGGGTTTTACCATGTTGGCCAGCCTGGTCTTGAACTCCTGACCTCAGGTGATCTGCCCACCTCAGCCTCCCTAAGTGCTGGATTACAGGCGTGAGCCACCGTGCTCGGCCTCCAGCCACCTATTTCTAAAGTTGAGATACTTCAAAAGTATTATGGATGTCTCTCAGGTAATGTCAGGTAATAATAGATTATCTTTTTTAGACAGTAGCAGAAACAATCAGTTTTAGTTTGCAAAAGAAACACTTTAACTGGATATTAGTGGCCAAGTAAAAAAATTAAGTAAATAAAAGACGTAGTAAATCCCTAAGCCAAATTGAGGCAAGGCATGGGAAAAGGTGCTGTGTTTCCAGAATCCGATATACTTTGCCCCTGGCTTGCATGATACTGTTACAATGAACTGTTTCACTTGCAACAATCATTTCAAAACATATACATGCTTTCACTGTATTAAGGATTTTAATATACTTCTTTATTCTGGTATATCTGGGGAAGTGGTCAATAGCAAGTGTGAGCCTTCAAAATCTAGTGCAATCTTCAGGGCATTTTTGTTAGTTTATAAGATACCTGAACAAGAAAATCTGCAACAAGAGAGCCTTAAGAAGTCTGATCTAATACAAATCTGATACAGATCACTTGGGCTTGGTTGTTAACACGATAATACCCTGCTGTATTAGTCTCTTGCACTGCTATATAGAATTAACTGAGACTGGGTAATTTATAAAGAAAAGAAGTTTACCTGGCTCACAGTTCTATAGGCTGTACAGGAAGTGTGGCACTGGCATCAACTTGGCTTCTGGTGAGGCCTCAGGGAGCTTTTACTTATGGCAAAAGGCGAAGCGGGAGCAGGCACTTCACATGGTGAAAGTAGGAGTGAGAGAGAGAGTTGTGTAAGGGAGGTGTCACACTATTTATTTATTTATATTTATTTATTTATTTATTTATTTATTTATTTATTTATTTATTTAT
>NC_045434.1:108028499-108056762 GCF_002776525.5 Piliocolobus tephrosceles | reverse complement strand
TATTTATTTATTTATTTATTTATTTATTTATTTATTTATTTATTTATTTATTTATTTATTTTGAGACGGGGTCTTGCTGTGTCTCCCAGACTAGAGTGCAGTGGTGCGATCTTGGCTCACTGCAAGCTCCGCCTCCTGGGTTCACTCCCTTCTGCCTCAGCCTCCTGAGTAGCTGGGACTACAGGCGCCTGCCACCCCGCCTGGCTAATTTTTTGTATTTTTAGTGGAGACAGGGTTTCACTGTGTTAGCCAGGATGGACTATTTATTTATTTAGAGACATAGTCTCACTCATTTATTTATTTAGAGACATAGTCTCACTCACTCACTCACTCATTTATTTATTTATTTATGAATGAATGAATGAATCAATGAATGAATGACAGAGTGTCTCTCTGTTGCCCAGACTGGAGTGCAGTGGTGAGATCTTGGCTCACTGCAACCTCTGCCTCCCGGGTTCAAGCGATTCTCCTGCCTCAGCCTCCTGAGTAGGTGGGATTACAGGTGCCTGCCACCATGTCTGGCTAATGTTTTTGTATTTTTAGTAGAGATGGGGTTTTGCCATGTTGGCCAGACTGGTCTCAAACTCCTGACCTCAGGTGATCCACCCACCTTGACTTCCCAAAGTGATGGGATTATAGGCATGAGCCACTGTACAGGCCTGGCTGTACACTTTTTTTTTTTTTTTTTTTTTTTGAGACAGAGTCTTGCTTTGTTGCCCAGGCTTGAGTGTAGTGGCACCATCCTGGCTTACTGCAACCTCTGCCTCCTGGGTTTAAGCAATTCTGCCCCAGCCTCCCGAGTAGCTGAGATTACAGGCACGCACCACCACACCTAATTTTTATTTTTATTTATTTATTTTTTTTTTGAGACGGAGTCTGGCTCTGTCTCCCGGGCTGGAGTGCAGTGGCCGGATCTCAGCTCACTGCAAGCTCCGCCTCCCAGGTTTACGCCATTCTCCTGCCTCAGCCTCCGGAGTAGCTGGGACTACAGGCGCCTGCCACCTCGCCCGGCTAGTTTTTTGTATTTTTTAGTAGAGACGGGGTTTCACCGGGTTAGCCAGGATGGTCTCGATCTCCTGACCTCGTGATCCGCCCGTCTCGGCCTCCCAAAGTGCTGGGATTACAGGCTTGAGCCACCGCGCCCGGCAATTTTTGTATTTTTAGTAGGGACGGGGTTTCTCCATGTTAGCCAGGCTGATCTCAAACTCTAGACTTCAGGTGATCCACCTGCCCTGGCTTTCCAAAGTGCTGGGATTACAGGCGAGAGCCACTGTGCCCAGCCAGCTGGACACTTTTAAGCCACCAGATCTCATGGGAACTCAGAACATCCTTGGCCCATCAGGCTTTGGGTTATTAGATGGATTTCTGGACTGGTAATGTTCTCAGCCCCACCTGTGCATTAGACTGTTGCTTGAAGAGCTTTTACAAAATACCATTGTTGAGAACACTTGGACACAGGGCGGGGAACATCACACACCGGGGCTTGTCATAGTGTGGGGGGAAGGGAGAGGGATAGCATTAGGATATATACCTAATGTAAATAACGAGTTAATGGGTGCAGCACACCAGCAGGGCACATGTATACATATGTAACAAATCTGCACATTTTGCACATGTACCCTAGAACTTAAAGTATAATAATTAAAACAAAAAAAACATTGTTTTAGCCTTACCCGATGATTCTCTGATTTGTTTGGTCTGGGGTGGGACGTAAGTATCAATATTAATCTTCCCTATTGAGGCTAATGTGCAGTCATGATGGAGAACCACTGAACCATAAGCAATTTTTGCTTACTGAATGTTAGTTGAAGAAATCTGTTTTACTTAATTCTTTATAATTATTTTCTGCTTTGGAGGACCCGTTTATTTTTATAGAGATTAATGTCCTGATTATGTTTCATTATATTACAAATGTTTTGCATTTTCCAATGTAAAACAAATAGAATCAGCACATGAGTAATCAAGGGATTACTTGTATATTAAGATAATCACTTGGTTTCCTAATGCTAGGAAATACATTTCTTTCATCTTAGATCCATGACATTTTATGTGCTTTATTCTTTAAAGGTCTTTCAATCCTAATGGAAAACTGGCATTTAACCAGTTGAGAAAAGATCACATCATATTAAGTAAAGGCTTAGCAAAATGTTTTTTAGAAGTACTCTGAAAGCATTCTTATGTCATATTTCCTATGCCAGAGAAAATGACTCAACACATTTATTCTGTATTATTTCAGTCATGAAAAATGTTACAATATTCAGTTGGTGCAAATAAAAAATAAAAGCAATTTAAGTAATTACACTCTATCCAAATTATTGATTTCATGTTTGGGAGAAAAACCTGGAGAATGGAATAGTTAATTGAGTTTTACTTTGTTGTAAACCAGTTTTTTTTTTTTTGAGGCGGAGTCTTGCTCTGTCGCCCGGACTGGAGTGCAGTGGCCAGATCTCAGCTCACTGTAAGCTCTGCCTCCTGGGTTTACGCCATTCTCCTGCCTCAGCCTCCCGAGTAGCTGAGACTACAGGCGCCCGCCACCTCGCCCAGCTAGTTTTTGTATTTTTAGTAGAGACGGGGTTTCACCGTGTTAGCCAGGATGGTCTTGAACTCCTGACCTCGTGATCCGCCTGTCTCGGCCCGCCCAAAGTGCTGGGATTACAGGCTTGAGCCACCATGCCCGGCCTGTAAACCAGTTTTTTAAGGTATTTGTGTTCTTCATCTCTTCTCTTTTTGCCCTTCCTCATCTTTTCTCCTTTTGCCCTTCCTCAGCCTTCCCCAGGCAAGACTGTAATTATGTTATTTGTAACAAATAACTGGCAGAATAATTGCCAGAATAATTAGAGGTGATTAGCAGTTTTAAAGGTAAACCGTTAACAGCACAACAATAGTGAAGTGTGGTGTAAATCAACTCCTAACTGAATTCTTGTTTTTTTGTTTGTTTGTTTTTTTGAGACAGAGTTTCATTCTTGTTGCCCAGGCTGGAGTGCAGTGGCAGGATCTCGGCTCACCGCAACCTCCGCCTCCTGGGTTCAAGTGAGTCTCCTGCTTTGGCCTCCCGAGTGCCTGGGATTACAGGCATGCGCCACCATGCCTGGCTAATTTTGTATTTTTAGTAGAGACAGGGTTTTTCCATGTTGGTCAGCCTGGTCTTGAACTTCCGACCTCGGATAATCTGCCCGCCTTGGCCTCCCAAAGTGCTGGGATTACAGGCGTGAGCCACCATGCCCAGCTAAATGTTTCTTAATTTTGGGCTTCTCTTACATATTTTTTGCGTATCTATTTCAGAATCACTATAAGAACTTGCTTATGTAATCAAAATCTTGGTAGGTTGCGGCAGGAAAAGCATAGCCAACCCTGAGCATAGTGTGCTTACTTGAGGAGATATTAGACTTGGTGCCAGATTAAACTACATAGGCATTAAGGAATGGTGGATTACATCAATAATAAGAAATCCAACTGATGCTTGGCTTTGATTAAACCTTCTTTACCAATAATATAAGTGATAAGATGGCTTGTTTTACTCTCGATTAACTTGTAAAAATCTTTACAATTGGTTGGGTGCGGTGGCTCACGCCTGTAATCCCAGTACTTTGGGAGGCCAAGGTGGGTGGATCACCTAGGTCAGGAGTTCGAGACCAGCCTGGCCAACGTGGTGAAACCCTGTCTACTAAAAAAAGAATGCAAAAAAATTAGCTGGGTGTGGTGGCAGATGTCTGTAATCCCAGTTACTCGGGAGGCTGAGGCAGGAGAATCACCTGAACCCAGGAGGTGGAGGTTGTGGTGAGCCGAGATCGCGCCACTGCACTCTAGCTTGGGCAAAAGAGTGAAACTTCGTCTCAAAAAAAATAAAAAAATCTTTACAATAACTTAATAATTGTAAGATGTAAGTAGTCTGATACAAAGATATGAACCTAGAAAATGCTGGTACCTAAAAAATGCTCACTAATAGTGATGGAAAATGTCATACTTTTCTGCATATTTTCTTTTTTTTCTTTTTTTTTTTTTGAGATGGAGTTTCCACTCATGTTGCCCAGGCTGGAGTGCAATGGCACGATCTCAGCTCACTGCAACTTCCATCTCCTGGGTTCAAGCAATTCTCGTGTCTCAGCCTCCCGAGTAGCAGGGATTACAGGCACCCGCCACTATGCCCAGCTAATTTTTGGTATTTTTAGTAGAGACGCGGTTTCACCACGTTGGCCAGGCTTGTCTCGAACTCCTGACCTCAGGTGATCCGCCCGCCTGGGCCTCCCAAAGTGTTGTGATTACAGGCGTGAGCCACCATGCCCGGCCAGCTTTCTGCATATTTTCATATATAAACAGGAACCTGTGTTCCACTGTTACTGAACTATTATTTTATTCTAAATGAGGGCAGGAAGGACAGATACTAAAAACATGGATAGGAGTGGTATTCCATGGTTTTGTACTGCTCACTAAAAATTCAGCTCTGTTCATTTGAAATTTGAAGGCCAGATACTAGGTTCTAAAGTGGAATTTACGATTTCATACATAAGTCTAAAAAAACAGTCTAGTATATTTGTATTTTTCACTATCTATCTGAGGTATCTTACTGATTAGGAAGGCAAAAGGACATGGAGTTGATAAGTTTTTCTTGTTCCTTGTCAGGTGTCATAATTAACCTGATTTGGTCAGTTTATGGTATTATTCTGAAAACATTCGGTAGGAAGAATTCTAATCTCAGAAACGTAACAAAATTAAAATCTTATTTCTGGTTGTGTGTGGTAGCTCATGCCTGTAATCCCAGCACTTTGGGAAGCTGAGGAGGGAGGATTGATTGAGTCCAGGAGTTTGGAACCAGCCTGGGCAACATGATGAGACCCTGTCTCTACAAGAAATAAAAAATTATCCTGGCTAACACGTCTCTACTAAAAATACACACACACACACAAACAATTAGCCGGGTGTGGTGGCAGATGCCTGTAGTCCCAGCTACTCAGGAGGCTGAGGCAGGAGAATGGCGTGAACCTGGGAGGTGGAGCTTGCAGTGAGCTGAGATTGGGCCACTGCACTCCAGCCTGGGCGACACAACGAGACTCCATCTCAAAAAAATAAAAATAAAAAATTTGGCCAGGCGCGGTGGCTCAAGCCTGTAATCCCAGCACTTTGGGAGGCCTAGACGGGCGGATCACGAGGTCAGAAGATTGAGACCATCCTGGCTAACACGGTGAAACCCCGTCTCTACTAAAACATACAAAAAACTAGCTGGGCGAGGTGGCAGGCGCCTGTAGTCCCAGCTACACGGGAGGCTGAGGCAGGAGAATGGCATAAACCTGGGAGGCGGAGCTTGCAGTGAGCTGAGATCCGGCCACTGCACTCCAGCCCGGGCGACAGAGCAAGACTTCGTCTCAAAAAAAATAAAAAATAAAAAATTAGCTGGGTGCAGTGGCACATGGCTGTAGTCCCAGGTACTTGGGAAGCTGAGGTTGCAGAATTGTTTGAGCCCGGGAGTTAAGGTTAGCCATGATCAAGCTACTGCACTCAGCCTGGGCAACAGAGACCCTGTCTTGAAAGATAAAATCTTATTTCCTAGTACATTCTAAGTTAAAGGTATATTTAAATAAATTAATACCCATGGTAAACCTTTTTTTTTTTTTTTTTTTTTTTTGGAGGCAGAGTCTCACTCTGCTGCCCAGGCTGGAATACAGTGGCACGATCTCGGCTCACTGCAACCTCTGCTCCCCAGGTTCAAGCGATTCTCCTTCCTCAGCCTCCTGAGTAGCTGGGATTACAGGTACCTGCCACCACACCTAGCTAATTTTTTGTATTTTTAGTAGAGAGGAGGTTTCACCATCTTGGCCAGGCTGGTCTTGAACTCCTGACCTCGTGATCCACCTGCCTCAGCTTTCCAAAGTGCTGGCATTACAGATGTGAGCCACCACACCCAGCCATTTTTTTTTTTATTTTTTTATTTTAGATTGAGTCTTGCTCTCTTACCCAGGCTGGAGTGCAGTGGTGCGATCTCAGCTCATTGCAACCTCTGTCTCCCAGGTTCAAGCAATCCTCCTGCCTTAGCCTCCAAAGCAGCTGAGATTACAGACATGTGCCACCATGTCCAGCTAATTTTTGTATTTTCATTAGAGACAGGGTTTCACCATGTTGGCCAGGCTGGAGCCCATGGTAAACTATTAAAATGGTACAAAACATTTTAAAGTGGGACAATAACAAGTTCCTTTGTCTTACCTAAAGACAATTCACTGTTAATTGTTTCCTGGGTTGCTTCCAAAATTTTACACATACATCTATCTTTTTTTCCTTTTCTTTAAAAACACACAAAACCATACCAAGTATATAGCTCTCTATATTGCTGTTTTTATAGACTGCAGAGAATTCCATTGTGTAGGACTTGCATAAATTATTTAGCTGATCTCATCTTGATAAGCATATAGGTTTCTTTTTATGATTTTGTTATTACAGTAACTTCCTGGTAGATATCTTTTCATAACTGTAAATATATATGCAGAGTAGATTCTTAGAAATGGTGTCACTGGGTAATTCTGAAACATCATATTTTATGATGTATATGCGTACTCCAGTAATTTGACCAAATCTTTGGTGAGCTGACTTGTTACTGGCATCTCTCATAAAATTAGAATTCAGAAGCAATATTTAGATTACTATTTCAATAAGTTAATTAGGGGAGTAGTCCCAATTAAGGTTTTATATTCTTTTTTAATGTATTTATATTATTCTAGTCTTCTAAGCAATCTGATAAGGGTGGTACTAATGGAAGAGACTGAAGCTGAGGTTCAGTGACTTGCCCAGTGTCCCAAAACTGGACATGCTGAGGTTGTATTCTTAAATGTATCTGTAGAATTAATATTTTCTGTTTTTTTTTTTATTGTTGTTACATTCCCTAGTGAAACAACATTTTTAATTATTAAGAACTCAAGGAGCTGGGCACGGTGGCTCTCGCCTATAATCCTAGCAATTGGGGAGGCTGAGGCAGGTGGATCACAGGTCAGGAGTTCGAGACCAGCCTGACCAACATGGTGAAATGCCACCTCTACTAAAAATGCAAAATTAGCTGGGCATAGTGGCACATGCCTGTAATCCCAGCTACATGGGAGGCTGAGGCAGAAGAATCTCTTGAACCCCTACTTCTAATTTTTTTTCCTCTTCTTTTTTGTTGTTGTGGAGACAAGGTCTCCCTCTGTCACCAAGGCTGGTGTGCATAGCTCACTGTAACCTCAAACTCCTGGGCTCAAATGATCCTCCCCTCTCAGCCTCCTGAGTAGCTGGGACTACAGGTGTATAGTCTCACCTTGGTCTCCCAAAGTGCTGGGATTACAGGTGTGGGCCACCATGTCCAGCACCTCTGACTTAAAATTCATATAAAAAGTATTGTATGATGTATTACAAATAAGCAGTACAAATGAAATATAGAAAGTTTAATTTGGAACAGCTTTATGCTTCAAACTATAATACAATCTTATTTATCCTGAAGATCTTTACCCAATGTTTATCCAATATAGCTAGCCACTTCTAGTTCAACCACAAGCAAAAATGCTTCCAGGAAGCATTTATTCACAGAAAAGACTCTCAGATCTCATTTACTCCTAATTCAGATAGTTCTAACAGGAACTGGGGTCTCCTAGCCTATGACAATTGATTAGAAACAAATTTTTGTAAAAAGTTAAAGTAGCCTGTTATAGAAAGGAAGGCTGAAATTTCCAAGAAATGAGAGCTTTTAGTGTAAAGCTGTTAGTGGTAGAGGAAAAGCCAACTTACAAGAGCAGACGATTTTCAGAGTTGTTTTAGAATTCTTGTGTTTAGTTCACTTTACTCCAAGAATACTCAAGATCATAAGCATGGTAAATCACACTATAGTAATTGATTATAATAGTAACCCTGAGTTTTTTTTTTTTTTTTTTTTTTTTTGAGAGTTTCACTCTTGTTGATCAGGCTGGTGTGCAGTGGCACCATCTTGGCTCACTGCAACCTCTGCCTCCTGAGTTCAAGCGATTCTCTTGTCTCAGCCTCTGAGTAGCTGGGATTACAGCCACGCGCCACCACACCTGGCTAATCTTTTGTGTTTTTAGTAGAGATGAGGTTTCACCATGTTGGCCAGGTTGGTCTCGAACTCCTGACCTCAGGTGATCCACCCCCCTCAGCCTCCTGAAGTGCTGGGATTACAGGTGTGAGCCACGTGCCCGGCTGATAATTATTTTTAAAACTAAATTATGCTAGGTACACGCTTAACAAGACAAAGATTTCCAAATTATGCTGGCTAAATGAAGCACTGTCATACCCAAAATAGTAGATACAATGTTTTCTTATTCTTTAACTTTTACAAAGGGCCTCTTTGTCAGATGTTTTGTTTGCTGAAGTTCCCAGTTCAGCCTATTATTGCTGCATATTCTTGAAAACAAAATCCATGATTCAGATGTATGTGTGACTACAGAAGAAAACCCCTCCATTTCTGTTGCTGTAGGACTTCGTTGCAATTAGCTTGCTGAACTTGATTTTCTCTTCCAACTGTTGTGATTGCTCTGTACATCCTATAAATAATTTACCCCTGATGGTACTAAACCACTACCTTAATGGCACCTCTGGCTCCACATGATATCAAGGACATTAATAATTCATCATTTATTACAGCTACATCTCTGTAGATTAGCATGAGTGGGAATTGAGTTTACAACATTGAGATCAGGCCTTCTGAGAGACCTTTACTCTTCTGTCTTCATATCTATAAATATTCAGATGTTAGTGGTGTTAGAAAATAAAGACTGTTACAAAGCTAGACTTTAGGTTAAGTTTATTAAGCATTAGATTTACAGCCTGGGCAACATAGGGAGACCCCATTTCTGCAAAACAGAAAAAATTAGCTGGGCTTGGTGGCATTTGCCTGTGGTCCCAGCTACAAGGAGGGTAAGGTAGGAGGATTGCTTGAGCCTGAGAGGTCAAGGCTGCAGTGAGGTGTGATCTCACCACTGCATTTCCGCCTAGGCAACAGAGCATTAGATTACTTCAAGTTCTTAAGTACATTTTAGGGATGTTTGAAAGAGAGTTCTCCATTTCAGGACACTTGCTTTTTTAAAAAAATTATGCAAACCACCTGGAATTAATGGACATTGGGAAGAATAGTGAGACTTCAATTTTTAAAATCATCCAAATCCATATTCTAAGAGTTTTAAATTTGATATTTGAAGTCTTCATTTATTTATTTATTTATTTTTAATTTTTTAACTTTTTTTGGGATGGAGTCTAGCTCTGTCACCCACGCTGGAGTGCAGTGGCATGATCGCAGCTCACTGCAACCTCCACTTCCTGGATTCAAGCAATTCTGCCTCAGCCTCCCGAGTAGCTGGGATTATAGGTGCCTGCCGCCATGTCTGGCTAATTTTTTTTTTTTTTTTTTTTGAAATGGAGTCTTGCTCTGTTAGCCCGGCTGGAGTGCAGTGGCGCCATCTCAGCTTACTGCCAGCTTCACCTCCCAGGTTCATGCCATTTTCCTGTCTCAGCCTCCCGAGTAGCTGGGGCTACAGGCACCACACCTGGCTAATATTTTGTATTTTTAGTAGAGACGGGGTCTCACCATGTTAGCCAGGATGCTCTCGATCTCCTGACCTTGTGATCTGCCTGCCTCAACCTCCCAAAGTGCTGGGATTACAGGCGTGACCACCACGCCTGGCCAATTTTTGTATTTTTAGTAGAGATGGGGTTTCACCGTGCTGGCCAGACTTGTCTCAAACTCGCTGACCTCAGGTGATCTACCTGCTTCGTCCTCCCAAAGTGCTGGGATTACAGGTGTGAGCCACCGCACCTGGCCCTGGAGTCTTCATATTTTAGTCTTCTGTCTTTTGGGAGGTACTTAACAAAAAAGAAACAGGAAAGGCATGCTTATGGGAAACAAGAGTATGTCTGTGCACTCCTGTGTGCACATGTCATTTGATTAAATTCTAGAGTGAAATTAGGCGTAAAAGCTAATTTACCTGTTTGCAGTAAAGGAGAATAGTGGAGTTGATGTTGAATTTTCTTTTTTTTTGAGACGGAGTCTCGCTCTGTTCCCCAGGCTGGAGTGCAGTGGCCGGATCTCAGCTCACTGCAAGCTCCGCCTCCCAGGTTTACGCCATTCTCCTGCCTCAGCCTCCCGAGTAGCTGGGACTACAGGCGCCCGCCACCTCGCCTGGCTAATTTTTTATATTTTTTAGTAGAGACGGGGTTTCACCGGGTTAGCCAGGATGGACCTCGTGATCCGCCCGTCTAGGCCTCCCAAAGTGCTGGGATTACAGGCTTGAGCTACCGCACCTGGCAATGTTGAATTTTCTTACAGTTTTGGAGTGGCTGCACCTCTGAGAATTGTTAAGTGCTGCTTTCAGAAAAAGAAAAAGGTTACTAAAGTTGACAGTGCTTATAACCCTAGCATAGTCCACTGTCTGGCACATGGTCCAATAAATGTTTATTGTATGAATGACTAATCAGATCAATCCATATAATTCTAGTTAGACACTTGGTAACTTAAAACAGTTGTACTGATGCTGATGTATGTTAGTTGCTTTCTATGATAGTACTGCTTTGGGAATATATTTCAGTTCACCTTTAGTGTTTTTTTAATCTTAACTGAATGTAGGTTTTAGAACGGTCTAGAGAGCCTCATTATATGGGGCTCTGACCTATGAGGCTGCTTGAAAGCATATATCCTTTCAACAATATTATCTAGTACAGAGGCTGCAAAGAATTTCAGGTTTCCTTTGGGTTGCACTGAAAAGCCTATAGATTCTTCAAAGATGAGAGAAAATTACTCTTTCCCAAAACAGAGGACACTGGACAGTTTTCACTAGTACCAAATACTAAGTTATTTGTAACGTATAAATTGAGTTTAATTTTATTGCTTTAGGTTTCTTTAATAATTATTTTCTTTAAAAATGATTATGTGGGTCATTGATTATTGACATTCATAGGAGAACTCTAGGGGATAAATACAGTCAAGAGTTACATTGCCAGGAAGATTTAGGGTTGGGAAAGGCATTATGAACACTGTTAGGATTAAAATGAAAGCCCTTAATCTGGAAGGGGAAAACTGCTAAGTTACAGTAGTCACAAGATAAAAAATTAGATCGTACTATGCTAGCCTGCTATACAGATGATATTAGCTCTTCATTTGCCAGACTAAGCAGCTTGGAGTAGAATATAGAATATCTAACTTAAATTAGAACAGTTGAATTTCTCCTTGAGTCAAAACACCACAAAATGACAACAAAAAACATCTTTTCACTTATATTTTTATACAAGTGTATGTGTTTGTTGTTTAGTAGCAAGTGTGAATTGGATGAAGTATCTGAATATGAGATTTTTATGTGTAGTAAATTCATATTTTTATCTTTTATATTTTCTAACACCCTCCTCCTTTCATCAGTGTCCTTGAGCTGATACCTTGTGCCAGACATCTTGGAATATTTTAGAACTGTTGTGGAAAAGTGATGGTTTAACACACAGCTTTAGTTATGTCATGGTGTAAATTAAGCTCTTAAATGGAAGTGGCTAGCTTTTACAGATGGGCAGGCATGAATCTAGCTGAGAACAAATTTTTCTAATGTGATAGAGACATTATTCAGACCTGCATGCATCTGTCAACTGCCTACAGTGGCACAGCGAGATAAAGTGATCTGCAGTGTTTCTGTAATGTGTCCCTGTTGCTAGCCATATTGTAACTAACATATAGTACATCTTTTACGCAGACAGCTTGTGTGGGCTGCATTCCACCTCAGCCTTGTAAAGATGCCAGAAGCGTCAAGGTGAATTTTTTAAAAGCCTATTTAGCTATTTAGACTTAACTAATTTCAGTGAAATCTCTACTGTTATCTAATAAAGTACTTGCTAGAAGTGAGATGAAATTTCAAAATTTTAACTTTTATTGGTTGTTTTGACCTTAGATTGACCAATTAGTAATCTTTCTATGCCTGTTTCCATATTGGGAAAGTGAGTATTTTAAAAGTATTTGCCTCATAAGACTGTTGTGTGGATTTAGCCAGTTAATATGTGTCAAGTGCATAGAAGAATGCCTGCCTTAATAAATGCTATCCGGCCGGGCGTGGTGGCTCAAGTCTGTAATCCCAGCACTTTGGGAGGCCAAGACTGGCGGATCACGAGGTCAGGAGATCGAGACCATCCTGGCTAACCCGGTGAAACCCATCTCTACTAAAAAAATACAAAAAAACTAGCCAGGCGAGGTGGCGGGCACCTGTAGTCCCAGCTACTGGGGAGGCTGAGGCAGGAGAATGGCGTGAACCTGGGAGGCGGAGCTTGCAGTGAACCAAGATCCGGCCACTGCACTTCAGCCTGAGCGACAGAGCGAGACTCCGTCTCAAAAAAAAAAAAAAGCTATCCACCAATGCCGTCATAATTATTAACATAATTTGGGGTGAGATTAATTTCCTTTTCCTGAAGGTGGATTGCTTTTTTTTTTTTTTTTGGAGACAGAGTGTTGCTTTGTCACCCAGGCTGGAGTGCCGTGGTGCAATCTTGGCTCACTACTACAATCTCCGCCTCAAGGGTTCAAGCGATTCTCCTGCCTCAGCCTCCGGAGTAGCTGAGATTACAGGTGCTTGCCACCACACCTAGCTAATTTTTTTGTATTTTTAGTAGAGACAGATTTCACTATGTTGGCCAGGCTGGTCTTGAACTCCTGACCTGGGGTGATCCACCTGCCTTGGCCTCCCAAAGTGCTGGGATTACAGGAGTGAACCACCATGCCTGGCCTTGTTTTTTTTTTTTTTTTTTCTAAAGGAAGGCCACATCCCTATCAAGGATGTGGTCAACTTCAATTTTAATATAGAAGCTCATCATTTTGACTTGTGAAATATATCTTCGAATGTATTTACAGTTAAGGTATAATACATAATCACTATAGGGAATAAAGAAACTATATACTGCTATGGAATGGTCTAAGATGTATTACTGAGTGAAAAAAGCAAGGGGCAAAATAATGTGTAAATTGTTCTATCATTTCTGTAAAACTTTGCTGTACATGCATAAAATATCTAGACGTCTGCACAAGAAATGGCATATTTTCATTTGTTGTTACTGGGAAGGGGAATTGGGTGGCTGGAGACAAAAGTGGGAGACCTTTTACACTTTTTGATTATTGGACTACGTGAATGTATTCCCAAACTCGGAAGCTACACACACATATATACACACACACACACACACGTAAAGTAAAATAGCTATTTTTAAATTGAGATATATGTATATATATGTGTATTTTTTTTTTGAGACGGAGTCTCGCTCTGTTGCCCAGGCTGCAGTGCAGTGGCTGGATCTCAGCTCACTGCAAGCTCCGCCTCCTGGGTTCACACCATTCTCCTGCCTCAGCCTCCCGAGTAGCTGGGACTACAGGCGCCTGCCACCTCACCCGGCTAGTTTTTTGTATTTTTTTAGTAGAGACGGGGTTTCGCTGTGTTAGCCAGGATGGTCTCGATCTCCTGACCTCGTGATCCGCCCGTCTCGGCCTCCCAAAGTGCTGGGATTACAGGCTTGAGCCACCACGCCCGGCCAAATTGAGATATATTTTTATTCATCCTTTACAAACATTCTTGTTTGTCTGTACTACTCAAATTCACATTTAATAGGACTTTTATTTTTATTTTTTTTTTATTAAAAGCATTTTTTTTGAGACAGAGTCTTGCTCTGTCACCCACGCTGGGTGCTAGCCTGTGAACTCGGCTCACTGCAACTTCTACCTCCCGGGTTCAAGCAGTTCTCCTGCCTCAGCCTCCCGAGTAGCTGGGATTACAGGCATGTGCCACCACACCTGGCTGATACTTGTATTTTTAGTAGAGATGGGGTTTCACCATGTTTGCCAGGTGAGTCTTGAACTCCTGACCTCAGGTGATCCGCCTGCCTCAGCCTCCCCAAGTGCCAGGATTACAGGCATGAGCCACTGTACCTGGCCAAGAGGACTTTTAGTATTTCTATTTAGTTTCTTTTTTTTTTTCTTGAGGTCTACTCTCCAGCACTAAACTAAGAATGACATTTTGTCCTCTTTCAGGGATTTGAGTCATAATCGGTTGTCTAACTGGAACATCAGCTTAGAATCACAAACGTTACAGGAAGTGTAAGTTATTTTTATTTATTTAAAGTTACGTTAAGTTCCTGAGGGAACTTAATAAATTGTGATTTGTGGGATGTTCAATCCAGATATGCGATAAAAAAATTGAAGGAAAAAATTAGTTAAAAGAAATAATTTGAAAACCTAAAATGTTTTGACTTTGTTATTACCAGACTGTCTTGGCATTGGGATGGTGATATCAAGTAGCAGGCTGTGGGGAAATATTTTACCTTCCTGGGGCTAAAAGTAAGATTTACGCCTCTTCAGAGCAAATTATGTTTTGATTTTGGCCAAGTTTTCAGCCAGTGAAACTCTGTTGTATAACCTTTTTAAATGTCTTAACATGTTATCTAAGATTGGGAGCATCATGTCTAAAGTAGATTTATATGAAATAGAATAATTTTGATATCGTATGAGAGTGTAATGGTTGATAGAATTCAGTTTTTCTCTTAACTAAATTTTTTCCTTTAATACTGAGATGTATTATGTAATTTTGGAGGGAGTTTTCTAAGATATTATTAATGTTAGTTTTTGCATCGTTACACTCCTAGAGCATTGTTACATTCCTAGAGGCACAACCATTAAGGTATGTAGGCCTATTTGCCTCTAGACTTAACACCCTTGGAACCCTGAGATTTACTTTCCTTTTTAATTCTTTGCTGACAGGGATACCTTCTTCATGCTCATTGTCTCTGCATTCTCTCCTCCTAGCCCCAGATTCACTGCTTCTAATGTGTTGTGGATGAGTACACAGTTGACAAGTTTGTTAGCTGAAAGAGTAGGCACTGAGGAAAGACCTGAAAATGCTTCAGTGGGAAGTGCATGGGCTTTTTGTAACTTTGGTTGGTTTCCTGAAGGTCTTTAGTTCTGGTTTCTTTTCTGTGCTCTAGATTGTTGAGGTTGTTCAATGACTAAAAACCAGGTTAATGAAATGTGATTGTATTAGATTTGCTACTAAAACATTTGAGACAATCTGTTTAAAGGGCTGCTGGGATCAGATGCAACACATTATGTTATCTGTAAAATTAGTCATAGATTCCATCTCTGGGTGGGCTGATAAATTTCATCTATGGTCTCAAGTAATACTCTCTAACGTTTGTATAGCTTCAGAATATATATATATACACACACACACACATATTTATATGTGTGTTTATATATATTTAGAGAAAGATCTGGATGGACTGATTATGCCTTCTTTGTTTAAGGACTCAAATTAGCTGTCATAAACCCAACTTATTCAAAGAACTTTGCTTGAACTAACAATATTTAATGTGGAAAATACTTCGTAGCCTTTCTGATATTAATACCAATAGTAGATCAACACTATGAAAACACATTTCTTGGCCAGGCGTGGTGGCTTACACCGGTAATCCCAGTACTTTGGGAGGCCAAGGTGGGTGGATCACCTGAGGTCAGGAGTTTGAGATCATCTTGGCCAACATGGTAAAACCTGTCTCTACCAAAAATACAAAATTAGCCAGGTGTGGTGGTGCATGCCTGTAATCCCAGATACTCAGGAGGCTAAGGCAGGAGAATCACTTGAACCCAGGAGGCAGAGGTTGCAGTGAGCCGAGATTGCACCATTGCACTCCAGCCTGGACAAAAATAATGAAACTTTGTCTCAAAAAAAAAAAAAAGAAAGAAAGAAAATAACATTTCTCATTAAAACCTCTAATTTCTCAATAAGTACATTTTTATTTTAGTCTAACTCATTCTGAGTCATAATTATTTTTCAAATTTGGCACCTATTCTAAAGAACATGTGTTAGCCAGAAGGTAGAATTCAAGAGGTAATATTTCCCTCACTAAACATTTAAATCTGTTTTTCCTCTTGCCTAGGAAAATGAATTACAATGAACTAACAGAAATCCCGTATTTTGGAGAACCAACATCTAATATTACTCTACTTTCATTGTAAGTTAATAAGTTTTCAGGTTTTTTATTTATGAATAGTATACAGTTGTTTTTTTTTTTTAAGCACATATATTGTTGATTCTAATTATTTAACATTTCTGTGGCCTGGGGTAGATCAGTGGCAGCAGCTTCATTATAATCTTTGTTTTACAGAGTCCATAATATAATCCCAGAAATAAATGCACAGGCGCTCCAGTTTTACCCTGCTCTGCAGAGTTTAGACCTCAGCTCAAATATAATATCAGAAATCAGGACATCTTCATTTCCTCACATGCAGCTTAAATACCTGTAAGTAACACAGATTAAATTAGATTTACTTTAAAGCACATGTTTATTATTCATCAGTACCTATCTTTTCAAAAATATTTACTTATTGTGCTTTTTATATGCATATGTGAGACAAACCTAGGGTTGGTATGTTGGGTGGTTGGCTTTGCCCATTCACCCCACAAGCCCCCTAAAGAAAGATTGCACTATCGTCAGAAAATATTGGTAAATATCAAGGGTAATTTTGAGATTCAATTTTTTTGTTTTTTAAACCAAGATTTCTAAAAGGTAAATAGAGATTTGTTAAACAATGGCTTACCGTGTATAATGATAATTAGCATGTGTGCCAGTGTTTTCCAGTTTACAGAGCATATTCACACATGCTGTTCTGTAACAACCTAAATGAAGTAGGTAGCCTCCTAATTTTGTAGATGAAGAAACAGAGCATTTAAATGATTTATAAAGTTGTGGATAGTTATTAAGTGATAGCTGGGGGCTTAGACATAGATATTTGGCAGCTTTCTAGTGGTAGAATTTTTATTTTACTAAATTTTTTCTTTTGCTATTATCTTGTTTATTTTAGGAATTTAAGTAATAACAGGATAACCACCTTGGAGGCTGGCTGCTTCGATAATTTATCGAGTTCCTTATTAGTGGTAAAGTTAAACCGTAACCGAATTAGCATGATTCCACCTAAGATCTTCAAGCTGCCTCACCTCCAATTCTTGTGAGTAATGAAATAGTTGGATTATAAAAGATAGTTTTTTTGTTACAGGGTCTTTCTCTTTTTAATTTAATTACTGTTAGAGCTTTTCAGCAAACCAATTTCCTGACTCTAAAACTATTTTTGTTAAAGGGAACTTAAAAGAAACAGAATTAAAATTGTGGAAGGCCTTACATTCCAAGGGCTTGACTCCTTAAGATCTTTGAAAATGCAGCGGAATGGAATTAGCAAACTTAAGGATGGAGCATTTTTTGGCTTAAATAACATGGAAGAACTGTAAGTACTCGGGACTAGAGGTGATTATTAGGAAAGTAGCCTGTCTGGGACTTTTTAATGTCAAATGGCTAGGATAGTCGTTCTGATTATAATTATAGAGATATGTTCATTCTTTCCTTGCTCACTGATGTGAAATAAGTGTACATAAAACCTTTAAAGTTTTGTTAGCTAACTGATCATTTTTGAAATAATTCCTATAAACTTCTCATCTAAAAAGTTTGTATTCTTTTTTTTTTTTTTTTCTTTTTGAGACGGAATCTCACTCTGTTGCCCAGACTGGAGTGCAATGGCGTGATCTCGGCTCCTGCAACCTCCGCCTCCCAGGTTCAAGCAACTCTCCTGCCTCAGCCTCCTGAGTAGCTGGGATTACAGGCGCGTGCCACCAGCCCTGGCTAATTTTTGTATTTTTGGTAGAGACGGGGTTTCTCCCTGTTGGTCAGGCTGGTCTCAAATTCCTGACCTCATGATCCACCCACCTCGGCCTGCCAAAGTGCTGGGATTACAGGCGTGAGCCACTGCACCAGGGCAAAAAGTTTATATTCTTAATGTTTTGGTTAATGAAAATTATCAGAATTTATCCAAACGGGTATACTATACCACTTGGCCTGTTGGTTTTATAGAGCTGCTATTTTAGACAGTCTTACTACCTTCTAGCACTAAATCTTTTTTTTTTTTTTTTTTTTTTTGAGGTGGAGTCTTGCTCTGTCGCCAGGCTGGAGTGCAAGTGGCGCGATCTCGGCTCACTGCAACCTCTGCCTCATGGGTTTAAGCCTTTCTCCTGCCTCAGCTTCCTAACTGGAACTACAGGCATGTGCTGGCACGCCCAGTTAATTTTTGTATTTTTAGTAGAAACGGGGTTTTACCATGGTGGTCAGGATGGTCTCAAATCTTTTGACCTTGTGATCTGCCCACCTCGGCCTCCCAAAGTGCTGGGATTACAGGCGTGAGCCACTGCGCCCGGCCAAGCACTAAATCTTAAATAAAATATACATTTTTGTTGAATAGAATTGGTCAGCTCAGTTGTGTTGAACAAAGGTATATGCTTCTCTGGGAAAAACTTAAACTGCCTTGTTTTGGAACGTATTTTCTTCTTTCTCTAATTGTGCAGAGAACTGGAACACAATAACCTTACACGAGTGAACAAGGGATGGTTGTATGGCTTGCGAATGTTACAGCAGCTCTATGTGAGCCAGAATGCTATTGAAAGAATCAGCCCTGATGCATGGGAGTTCTGCCAAAGACTATCCGAACTGTAAGTGTTGGATAGCATTTCACTGGAGGCTGTGAGACTAGAGCAGATTGGAATAAATCATTCCCATGGACAGTAATGAGATATAACATCCCTCTTTACTAGAAATTTGTAGAAAGCTCTAAATTTACCATGTAGATATAAGAAGAATTGTAAGTTGAACCAAATACAATGAATTCCTTACCTTCCACATTTCTTGTTTTCAGTGATTTGTCCTATAACCAGCTGACCCGCCTGGATGAATCTGCCTTTGTGGGTCTGAGCTTATTGGAGAGATTGAATTTGGGAGACAACAGAGTCACTCATATTGCTGATGGTGTATTTAGATTTCTTTCCAATCTTCAGACATTGTAAGTATATCCATTCTCTTTTTTGGTTGTTGTTACTGATTTTTTTAGTACAATAAAGCAAATTAATTAAAACAACTAATCAGTCTGCAAATTATGTATGCTAATATTTTGTGGTTCTTCTGTCCTGTGCCTCAGAGCAAGACAGTCTTATTTGTCTCCATCTCCATAAAAATCCCAAGCCTGTAGTAGGCAATTCAGTTTGTAGTTTAATTCTGAGTTAATCCCATAAACAGCAAAGCATGTCTTATTGTGTTGCTATGGAATAAAACACAGTTGCTACTGTCAGGAATGCAGTCATTTTCTTGTTCCTTTGAACTTGACAATATACCAGGGCTACTAGTTCTCATTCAAAAGGATGCAGGATGTGTAGAGGGAACTGCCGTGGTGGGAGACCAGTTCACTGTTACTGGTTTGCTACATGACTTTGGATGAAGAAACTAATACTTATTATCTGATGTGTGCCAGGTGCTTTCAAATACTAGGATGATACTGCCGTTTTCCATATTAGGAGGCTGAGGTTCAGAGAAATTTAAATAATTTTCTCAAAGTCACATAGCTTGTAAATGTTGGGCCAGAATCAGATCCCAGGTCTGTTTGATGCTAAAGCTCATGCCCATTTTATCATACCTCCGGAAGAACAAAATCACTTAGCTTTTCCTGGGCATCATTTTTTCTTCTCTTTTATATGGTGAAGGAAGGATATAGGATTAGATGGTTGCTAAAGGCAGTTTCCACGCTAAAATTCTGTGGTTCTGTAAGTTATTCAATTTATAGAATATAAGAATATGTTTTTATGAACTTTTTGTATTTATATATAAATATATCTAATTTTAGAATATAATTTTACTAAATAAAGAGGTATTTTAATGAAATATAGTAGTCTCAAACACAGAGCAGAATAAAGAAAACAAAGAGTAAGTAGTAGAATTTGTAGATTCTTAAGTTTCCTGAATAGGGGACTTTATGGTCGTTAGGTTTTGAGTTGAAATGGTTCAGAGAAGAGGCTTCCCAACTTGGAGACCTAACCATCAATGAGAGGGAAAGCAAGATAATTTTGTGAAGAGTATATACATGCACAGGTGTGTATTTGATTTTTTTTTAACTTTCTTTAGATTTGGCCTTGAAAAATTAAAAGTGATTGTATTTTTCCTTTTCCTATATTATCAGAAGTGAAATTGGATCAATGCAATCTCAGAAACTTAGATGCAGCCTTTTGGCAGTTGAAGGGGTCGTAAATAGGTTATTTTAGTATACCACTGATTATTACTTTTAGAATTAAAGTTTAGGGAAGTAATAGCAGAAGTAAATGGCTGTGTAATACCACAGAGATAGTTAAGACAGAATTAGGATCAAATCTGGGGAATTCTGGCTTTAGCGTCGTGCTCTTGCCAGGGTAGATACAGTTCTTAATTTGTTGAATGGTTTCTATTTATGCTGCGCTGTGGAGGAGGGGGAAAGTCCTGAAGAGCTGAGCCATTGGTTCTTTCATTATCTATTCCTTAGTAAAATAAATGAGCTTTATTAGCTTTTCACTTAAAGAAAGCTAAGTGAAAAGAGGGATCTCCTCTTTACTGCTAATCACACAACTCTGCATGTCCCTTATAAAGTAGAAAGCTTTGTGCTTTATTATGAGATGACTTAAAGAAGCAAAAGTGATTAAATACTTTTAATTCTATGGAAATAATTATTTTATCATAACATGATGTGGTACAGTTGCATTTCCTCTGAGAATGGAACAGTGGAACAGAAGATCCATAGTTTCCCTTTGAAAGAAAATCTGATGACACTGTACCACATGGGTATATCATTTTTGCTTCCCATGGGGCATCTTTAATTGCTCTTGAGCAGTGAAGCTCTGTATTGATATTACTCTTTGTCAGCCATTGTAAGTTTAAGGTCCCAGGGGAAGGCTTGGGTCACCCAGAAATCCCATTAGTCTGAAATCAGATTTATAAGCCATATACTCTGCATCTTGAAACACTCCTCTTTTCAGGACCCTGTCTATACTTTTTAATATGCTAACATAATGAGGGACTCTTAGCTCAGAAGAGTAATACTTTTAGCAGGTTGCTTTATTTATCAAGGCCAGCTTAATTCTTAGCTTATAAGAATCAGTTCTTACATGTTTATTACAGATACTTCTTAAGAAGCAGAGTTGAGCCTTCATCATAAATAACTGTTAAAGTAAGGATCAGAATTAGCATGTGCACCTTGACATCACCATGCCAGGATGCTGCTCAATGTTATGATGATTGTATTGACTAATAGAACCTGTCTTTCTCTGACATTTTTGTAGAGACTTAAGAAACAATGAAATTTCATGGGCCATAGAGGATGCTAGTGAAGCCTTCGCTGGACTCACAAGTCTCACTAAATTGTATGTATTTATAATATTTATATATGTCTGCATAGGCATGTTTTCAAGAACCGACTGTAAATATGATTGAATTATGTTTATGTCATATGGCTAGAAAGTCTGAGCTTTCTGACACTCTGGGAGCTTTATGGGGATATATTTGTTTGTTTGTTTGTTTGTTATTTTGAGACCGAGTCTTGCTCTGTAGCCCAGGCTGGGGTGCAGTGGCGCGATCTCGGCTCACTACAACCTCTGCCTCCTAGATCCCTGTTGAAGCAATTCTCCTGCCCCAGCCTCCTGAGTAGCTTGGATTACAGGCGTGTGCCACCGTGCCCAGCTAATTTTTGTATTTTTAGTAGAGATGGGGTTTCACCATCTTGGCCAGGCTGGTCTTGAACTCCTGACTTCGTGATCTGCCTGCCTCAGCCTCCCAAAGTGCTGGGATTATAGGTATGAGCCACTGCACCTGGCTGGTTTTTTTCCTTTTTTTTTTTTTTGAGACAGGGTCTTGCTCTGTCACCTAGGCTGGAGTGCTGTGGCGCAGTCACAGCTCACAGCAGCCTCAACCTCCTGGGCTCAAGTGATCTCCCACCTTGGCATCCTAAGGAGCTAGGACTAAAGGTGTGTACCACCATGCCTAACTAATTAACTTTTTTTTTTTTTTGTAGAGACAGTCTCTCACTATATTGCCCAGGCTGGTCTTGAACTCCTGGGCTCAAGTGATCCTCCCACCTTGGCCTCCCAAAGTGCTGGGATTATAGGCATGAGCCACCATGCCCAGCTAGTTTTTCTGTTTCTGTGTTTTTTTTGTTGTTGTTGTTGTTGTTGGGGCACTTTTTATTGAAAAAGCATTCCTATGGACACTTAAAGAGTAGTTATTTATGGAAGTAGAATTTCTATTCAAGTAAAATGAATGCATTGAGAAAGTAATGTCTTGATAATCTGTTTAATTTGTAGTTTGTTTAATTGTATGAGATTTATGAGTAATTTATTTAGCAGAAGTAGAGCATTCGCTCACATAAGATTTTAGATCTTCTCCCATGAGAATAATTTCTCCAAAGGGTCACACTTGTCTGAATTTCTTTGACAATCTTTTGCTATGAACGGAGACATGAGGAATATAATTGAATTTAGCATCTGAAAATTATCAGTTTATCAGTGGTCAAGATGGTTGTTCACCTTATTGAGCTTTGACAGACGCCTTTATGCTATGTTTTACATTGATTAATAATTAAATTTCATAACTTTCTTAAAAATGCATGTTCTCATCAAATTGTACACGTTAAATATATGTATTTTTTTGTATGCAGTTGTACCTCAGTAAAGCTGTTAAATATACAAAAAAGTACACTAAGCTTATTTTCACTTTTTATAGGTAGATGTTTAATGAATTTAATTTTGTTTAGTGGAGAGCTTTCTTAGAAAGGTCTGTTTATATTTCAGAATCTTACAAGGAAACCAGATTAAGTCAATTACAAAGAAAGCGTTCGTTGGTCTTGAATCCCTTGAGCATCTGTAAGTATTTTTCATACATTTTGCTTACTCTGTAAATAATCTTTGCTATTAGCAGAGATTTTCATGACCATGTAAAGTGTTTATGTAACTTGATATAGAAATGGTGACTGATAATGTTTTATTTCTCTTTATTTCAGAGATTTGAACAATAATGCTATAATGTCTATCCAAGAAAATGCTTTTTCTCAGACTCATTTGAAAGAACTGTAAGTAACTTGTCTTTTTAAGATCACCAGCTGGATCATTGTTCCTGCTTGTTGTGCTTAAAGTGTGATAGGAGTGACCCAAGTTATTTCCAAAAGCACACAGTTCAGGCAGGAAGAAAGAAAGTATTAATACTCAGTTATTTTAGTGGTTAGAGGTAATTTTAAAATACCCAGCATTGAAAAGCCCAGAGTATGTGGCATTAAGACCTTCTGTTTTGCCTGTTCTACCAGTGCTTATAATTAGGAGACCTTAGCACTGCTCCTTATGCTTTATGTATACCCTACTGTTCCTTTTTGGATTATCAGAAACATGTGTTACCAGTTCTTAACACCTTGTGTGGGTTACAATAAAGGTATCATGTAATTTTGTTTTATAGTTTCCGAGGTGATTTAACACTTAGTATAATTGTCAGAGAAGATTCTCTAACCTGTTGAAACTACTAAAATGTCAAAATAGACAAGTGTGTATATGTACCCTTTTTCATTCATGAGTTTTAAAAATTGCTCTTACCGGTTTCGAGATTTCCCTAGGGGATTGGAGGTTAGTTGGGCATTGGTATTATTTATATTTATATATTTTATATTTTTTTGGAGACAGAGTCTTGCTCTATCTGCCAGGCTGGAGTGCAGTGGTGCGATCTCGGCCCACTGCAACCTCTGCCTCCTGGGTTCAAGCGATTCTCATGCCTCAGCATCCTGAGTAGCTGGGATTACAGGTGCCTACCACCACACCTGGCTAATTTTTGTATTTTTAATAGAGACAGGGTTTCGCCATGTTGGCCAGCTGGTCTTGAACTCCTGACCTCAGGTGATCTGTCCGCTTCAGCCTCCCAAAGTGCTGCAGTTACAGGCATGAGCCACCAGTCCTGGCCTGGCATTATTTTTAAACTCTATTGATTCAAATATGCAGTCGGGGTAAGAACCACTAGACTATAGAAATTATTTTGCTTTGCCTGGGAAGCTACTCAAAGGCTACTCTGTGGAGCAGAACTGGTTGATGACGAGATAAGGATAGAAATGCAGAATAAGCATTTAGAAACTTTTAGAACAATTTGACATTACTGTGACACTTTTGTTGTAGTTTATAGAAGTATTGGTCTGCAGTAGATTGGAAATTTAAAAGACTGGTCCTTACCATGGATAATTTGAGATGCACTGGAAATGTGTGAGTTTTCAAACTGCCTAGGTTCAAATCCTTACTCCATTCCTTACAACTGTGTGACAGTGGGCCAACTGTTAGCCTGAGATTCAGTTTCTGTTCCCAAAATGGGGATAGCACCTCCCTCAAGGTTATGTGAAGATAAAGTGAGATAACTTGTTTACTCAAATATTTATTCATTATCTGCTATGTAGGATACTGTTCTGGATGATGATAACAGTAGTGAACAAGACAGAGTCTCTGTGCTCATAGCATATTACAGTAAATCCTAGTAAGGAAGATAAATAATATACCAGTAGATATATAATATCTCATCAGGTAACAACTGAAGAAAAATAAAACTAGGTTAAAGGTATGGAGAGTGATGGGGATTGCTATTTTAGATAAAGTAGTGAGGGGAAACTCTTTTGAAGATACAGCATTTGAACCACGACCTTAATGAAATGGCAAACCATGTGAACACTGGGTGAATCGCTTCCCAGGCACAAGGAATAGGAAGTAAAATGAGTTTAGAGAGTTAAGCAGAGTAGAATAATTAAATACCTTTTTTTGATATTAATCATCTTATTTCTCATTAGTCGTTCTCTTCATTTGTTCCAGTATTTTTTTTTTTAATTAATTTTTTTTTTTGAGGTAGAATCTCACTCTTGTCCAGGCAGGAGTCCAGTTGTGCCATTGCAGCTCACTGCAACCTCCGCCTCCCAGGTTCAAGCGAATCTCCTGCCTCAGCCTCCTGAGTAGCTGGGACTATAGGTGCATGCCACCACGCCTGGCTAATTTTTTTTTAATTTTTAGTAGAGACAGGGTTTCACTGTGTTAACCAGGATGGTCTCGATCTCCTGACCTCGTGATCCGCCTGCCTCAGCCTCCCAAAGTGCTGGGATTACAGGTGTGAGCCACGGCACGTATCCTGTCAAGATATTTTTCTTTTATCCCAAACTGCTTTGTTCTAACTTACTTTTTTTGTTGTTCTTGAAAAGCATATCGAATTTACAGTTTTATTAGGTCCAACAATAAAAGTATGCTCATGGCCGGGCGCGGTGGCTCAAGCCTGTAATCCCAGCACTTTGGGAGGCCGAGACAGGCGGATCAGGAGGTCAGGAGTTCGAGACCATCCTGGCTAACACGGTGAAACCCCGTCTCTACTAAAAAATACAAAAAGCTAGCCGGGCAAGGTGGCTGGTGCCTGTAGTCCCAGCTACTCGGGAGGCTGAGGCAGGAGAATGGCAAAAACCCGGGAGGCGGAGCTTGCAGTGAGCTGAGATCCGGCCACTGCACTCCAGCCCAGGCGACAGAGCGAGACTCCGTCTCAAAAAAAAAAAAAAAAAAAAAAAGTATGCTCATATTTTTCTTTTTAAAGAGACAGGAGGCAGATCATAATAGACCATGAGGAATTAGGATTTTTGCTTTTTTGAACGTACTAGGAAACTGGAGGGTTTTGAGAAAATGCTCAGCACAGAGCTTGGCACAGAGTAGAAGTTGAGTAATGTTAACAATAAAGACTAAAATTAAAATGTTATGAAAATCATCATTAGTTATTTTCTGCCAGATTCTTAAAGTAGATATTTTGATCTGTTAAGATATTTTGAGTTATTTCTCATAGGCTTAGTTTAATTATAAGTTGTGACTTACTACAAATTAGTATACCCCCTCCCTTTTTTTTTTTGCCAGTGATAACCTGAGGGCCAGCAAGAAAGTTTTAACTGTTAGGAGAACTCAATTTAACATAAAATTTAAACAGTTGGTGAAAGCAAATATTGCAGTCGCAATCTTCAGAGAGTCATTTAATAATTTGGGAGTTGTGACAAAGATTCTTTGGTTAACCAACCTTTAGGCAAGCAAGCCCTTAAACCTTCTCCTAGGCCTAGTTGTGTAAAATCCAATTTTAACACGAACCCTGTAAAACCAGTTTAGCAAGAACTCTTCCACAACGTAGACCATTCCCAGGTGATGTCTGATCATCCTGGCCTGTCTTCAGCAAGAATCCTGTTAGGGTTTAGCCAGAGTCTCCCTTTCTCTGGATGTTATTTTTTAGTAATTTCACATCCACTGAATGGGATGAAAGCAAACCCACCTTGCTCCTTGGCTATACTTGCCCTTGCTGTTTCCCTGCTGTCTCTCCCTCACTGAGTTGAGCCCAGTCTCTCTCCCCAACTGCAACATCACATTGCCATGGTCCCTATATCTATTGAGATGATCCTGAATAACGTCTCCCTTACCATGCTTTAACAAGTATCACTGAGTAATTTTTCATTTAACAGTTATGGTGCTGTGACTCCGATAGGATCAGATTCATCATTGGACCCCCAGACCTCTCACCCAGGACCCCAAGTGTGCACCTTTGAAGCCATTGTCTTCACTCCTGACTGATAGATCGGGGATCCAATGGTGAGTCAGACTAATGAACCATTGCTCCGGACAAACATCCGTTGAAGCTGGTAAGGAAAGATTTCGATTCTCAAGATTGTGAATATATTCTCTAGAGTTGGGCTAGAGGCCAGGCTTCTTTTGAAAGGTACCTCCTGGGCTTGAAGGTCTTCTTGGCTCTCTTTCCTGAGTGGGGTTTATTCCCTGACTCCCTGGACTAAAAGTCCTTGGAACTCTGTGTGGCTACTCTGTTCTCTCTAATGGATCCTACTTCTCCCATGGCAATTTCTCTGGCATGTGAATCCCTTCTTTTTGAGCCCCTGCTAACTCTATTGCTCCACCATTCGTTCTGTCCACCTCCTCCTTGTTGTACCTTTATTGGCCTCTTTGGGATACTTAGGATCTCTCCAGACCGCATCCTGTAAGCTCTCTTTCTTCCCATTGCTACTGCTCCTTATTCCTCCTCTTACCACCTTTAATGTTCCCTCCAGTTCCCTTAAGCCCTTTGATAAGACTCCCTTCAAATCCATCTGTCCACCCACTGCTAGACTTTTTCCTTCCTACTCTGGACTCTTAGTCACTGGGACTGTAGGCCCCCCACCCTCCTGGGGATCTCTCAGGGGACTGGGGGACTCCCAAAAGTAATGACTTGAGGTTGAAAAGGAAAAAGAATAACTGGAAATAGACTAAGTATTTTATCTACACTCAGATGGGCTTTGGAGATATCCAGACAGCCCCTAGATGTTTCTTCAGCCTCCATAAGATTACACATGGCAAAAGAAAAATCCTTTTTTTTTTTTTTTTTTTTTTTTTGAGATGGAGTCTCCTTCTGTCACCTAGGCTGGAGTGCAGTGGCATGATCTTAGCTCACTGCAACCTCCGTCTTCCAGGTTGAAGCAGTTCTCCTGCCTCAGCCCCCTGAGTAGCTGGGATTACAGGCGCCTACCACCACACCCAGCTAATTTTTGTATCTTTAGAAAAGAGGAGGGACTTCGTCCAATTTATGTTTTCTTAGGTATACTATAAGCTGGACTCATAAGACCTGGGCTCATATCCTAACTCTACTATTTATTTTATTTTATTATTATTTTTTTTAGATGGAGTCTTGCTTTGTCACCCAGGCTAGAGTGCAGTGGCACGATCTCGGCTCACTGCAGCCTCTGCCTCCCAGGTTCAAGAGATTCTCCTGCCTCAGCCTCCCAAGTAGCTGGGAATACAGGCGCATGCAACCGCGCCCAGCTAATTTTTTGTATTTTTAGTAGGGACGGGATTTCACCATCTTGGCCAGGCTGGTCTGGAACTCCTGACCTTGTGATTCACCCGCCTCGGCCTCCCAACGTGCTGGGATTACAGGCTTGAGCCACCGCGCCCAGCCTCTACTATTTATTTTAGACATAATTCTGAATGCCCCCAAAATCTCAGTTTCCATTTCTAGAAAATGGAATTGAAAATGCCTACCTTAGCTGAGTGCAGTGGCTCACATCTATAATCCCAGCACTTTGGGAGGCCAAGGCAGGCAGATCACGAGGTCAGGAGTTTGAGACCAGCCTGGCCAATATGGTGAAACCCTGTCTCTACTAAAAATACAAAAATTAACCAGGCGTGGTGCCATGTGCCTGTAGTCCCAGCTACTCAGGTGGCTGAGGCAGGAGAATTACTTGAACCCGGGAGGTGGAGGTTGTGGTGAGCTGAGATCTCGCCACTGCACTCCAGCCTGGGTGACAGAGCAAGACTCTGTCATAGATAGATAGATAGATAGATAGATAGATAGATAGATAGATAGATAGATAGATAGATAGATAGATAGATA